>NC_077228.1:26359180-26686680 GCF_027887165.1 Monodelphis domestica
TGCTCGTCTTCCTCACCTCCATGTCCACCACCAAGCCCTGGACCACGGGCAGCGTGTACTGGTAATTCCGGAAGTCCTGAGGATGGCACAAAGCGGGCATTAGGGGGGGCACCGAGTCACGGACACCAATCAGGTAGGCGCGGACGTTTCTGATGGAGCCAGGACAAGGCTCCCCCCCCCCCAAGGGGGCTAAGCCAGGACATCACGTGATGGACGGCCTTGGCCGCTCCAGCCGTCCGCGGCTTCAGGCTCCCGTCCCAGCCATGGCGAGAGGAGCCCAGAGAACGTCCCGCACGGCGGGGGAGGCCTCGGCCTGTGTCCCCTCTAGCCAGGGCGCCCGTGGAACGGCCCGAGAGGAACCCGGGCAGCCCAGACCCAGCTTGAGGAAGGGGAGGAAACACTCACTGCGAGAAGGTTCATGATGGTGTGTCCCGTCTCTCCAAACAGAGGCTTCCGGAAGCGGACGCTGAACAGAGGGCAGGGGTACACTGCGGAGGCACAAGAGGCGCCGGCGCCGCGTGAGGCGCCGGACGTGCCCTGCCCCGGCGGGCCGCACATGCCCGCTCCAGAGGGCTCGGGGGCCCGTCATTCGCCCAGCCTCCCTCCCTCCCTCCCCAGACGCCCCTCTTCCCTCCTTCCTCGCCTTAGAATCAACACTATAGGTGGGTTCGAGGCAGAAGAGCAGTGAGGGCTGGGCAACGACTTGCCCAGGGACACCCAGCTAGGACCCCGCTGGTGCTCCATCCCCTTGTGGTGGTGGTCAAAGACAAACCCTGATGGCCGTGCCGGGTACGATCTGTCAGCGGCCACTAGGGGGCCCCACAGGGTGCAGCGAGCCGGCCGGAGGCTGGAAAAGCTGCCTTCGCATATGGCCTGGCCAAACCACCCAACTCTGGGTGGGAGCATCACTGGCACTTGCTCCGAGGGCTGTGAGGCGCGGCAGGTGCCTCAACATTAGCACGCTTGGGGCTCGGGGGGCACAAAGGGAAGCCCGGGAGAAGCGAGGGGACCCTCTGGACAGAGGAGAGGAGGGCGCTCCACCAGGGCAGGGACGGCTTAGAGAGGCCCCTCCTCCGGGCCCCTGCCCGAGCCCAGAGGACGTTCCCTGCCCTGCGGATGAACCAGCCAGCGCCCGTGAAGGACCTACTGGGTGCCGGGCCCAGAGGCAGGTGCTGAATGCAAAGACGCGTCTAACAGACCGGGCCTTACATGCTCCTAGAAGAGACAACGCACATTTCTAGAGAGACAACCAATACAAAGGAATGGGGTGGGAAGGGGAAAAGCCCATAGAAGCATCAGGGAGGACTTTCTGTAGGAGGTGGCATCCTGTAGGACAATCCATCAGGGGCCAGCTTGGTTGGACCGTCCGGTTGGGAAGGGCACACTGGGCCTGGGTTGTTGAAGGCTTGAAAAATCCAAGGAAGGTGTTTATAGGAGGTATTTTCAACATTAAATGGTATTTCCACAAAAATCCACCTTCTCTTAAGCCACAAACCAGCCGTCACCCTGGCCGGGCTGCTCTCTGCCCTCGAGCTTCTCCCGCAGGAGGCCGGCAGCTCTGCAGGCAGCCTGATCCTGGCGCCCGGCAGGACAACACTGTCCGGTGGGTGCCCCTCCCCCTCCATTCTAGTTTCTCCTGGATCCAGGCCAAGAGGAAGCCACGTTAATTTCCTGAATGGGGAAGGGGGTGACCTGGTCAAGCCTGGGCTCAGGAGAAGCACTTTGGCAGACACGGACGATGGTTTAGAGCTGGGAGCTGTGAAGCAGAGACCGATGAGAAGACGAGAGAGGGGAGGAAGACCTGGAGCCCCCGGGAGCAGGGGCAGAGACGAGGGGCGGGAAGGAGGAAAGGGCGACCCCGGAACCTGGGCTCGCTTTGGGCTCAGAGGCCGAGGGGACTGGCCCAAGGTCCGAGAACCAGGCAGGGTCAGGCTAAGCCCCCGGCAAGGGGGCGTCGCACTCTTTCCCAGCAGACTGGGAACTATCTGTCTTATCGGGACACACAGGACGGTCAGGGCGACGGCCCGGAAGGGCTCGGACTTACGTCTGTATTCAGCGCCGAGCCTCAGCATCAGTCTGATGGGGAAGACTTTTGCCCAAGGAGTTTCCCACTTCTGGATAAGAATCCCAAACAAGTAGGGGGGAGTCGGGAGCACCAGGTCCTGCAGCGACTGGTAAGTCGATGTCACATACAGGAATCCGCCATGTTCTTTACTGCCCAGGAAACTCTGGCTGAAGAAGGAGTGTCCCAAGCAGCCAACCACGTTCCCTGGAAGAGGAAGCCGTTGTGAACTGAAACCCTTTTCTCATCTCCACGAGCCCCTCGCACTGTGTGGGAGACACTGCAGAATGGTGGCGGCCATCGCCAGCACGACTACCTGGGACCTTAGAGCATGACATTTCCGGTCCACGATAAAAGCGGCCATTTTATCTAGCCGAACAATAAGCCACAGAACACGAGAAGAAACATGAAAAGAACAGTGACTTGTCCCAGAGCCATTTCCATCTCAATTGCTGTGAAAAAGATGAAAATAATATAAATAATAAAGATCCACCAAAGCCCAGAAACGAGACAATCGGGGTGCTAGAAAAATATGTCAAAAGTTTGCTCTCCTTTAGAACCAAACAGGCCAAATCCTCACCGTACAGACCCAGAGCCCCGAATGACCCTTGAGGATGCAAGACACCAGCTACTAGAAGTGAGCAGAGAGGAGCCAGGCCTGCACACTCCCGGGGAGAACCCGAGAGAGCAAAGCTCCTGAGGCACAGCGCCCACACGGTGCTAGGAAAAGCTTTCAAATAGAGACTAAGAAGAAATGAAAGTGGAGCCACGCACCCAGGGCTGGGCCGGGATATGGGAGACTCGAGTTCAAATATGGCCTCAGCGACTAGCTGTGTGACCCTGAGCAAGTCACACAACTAGCACACTGGTGAGCTCTGTCTGCCTCCATTTCCCCAACCGAAAAATGGGAACGATCACAGCAGCTCTCTCCCAGTGTTGTTGGGAGGACAGAAGGAGACGTGTGTAAAGCGCTTAGCACAGAGCAGGCCCGTGTAAGTGCTTGATCCATCCTTCCACCACGACGTCATCCTGAGACTGACTAGACCTGATCCGGTACTTTAGGGTTTGAGAGGCGCTTCGCAGGGGCCATTGCACTTGTTTCTGCTAACCGCCTCCATCTCACAAATGCGGAAAGTGAGCACAACCAGCCGGGTGGGGGGTGTTCGCTCGCTCCTGACATCGTACCAAAGCTGCACTGGTTGAGCTTGCGAAGGACGAGACCACCCAATTAACACTCTTATTCCAAAAGAGCCTTTTATCCCCCTTCCCAGCAGGCCGAAGAACATTCGTTGTATTTGGTAACGACTAACAGCTTTTTCCAGGCATCTGACCCTAAACGGTGGCCCCTATCTCAAGGCCATCCAGTTCAATCTCTACATTTTATGGGTGAGAAAACAGGGAAGGAGGGAGGGGGCATTAGGGTTAAAGTGACTTGCCAAAGGTCCCATGGATCGTAGATTTAGAGTCAGGATTTGAATTCAGACCTTGACTCCCATTCAGCACTCCCTCTATCCAACTCCTCATTTTTACAGAAAAGGAAACTGAGGCCCAAAGAAGTTAAAAGTCTTGTTTGCCATCCTACAGCCAGGTCCCTCTTATTCCAAACCTAATGCATCATGCTTTCATGATTCAGGAAGGAAGCCATGTATCAGTCAAATGCTCTCTTCACCCCTATGTCTCACTTCATCTATCCTATCCCACTTGCCACCAGATTTTTTTTTTTAAACCCTTACCTTCCGTCTCGGAGTCAATACTGTGTATTGGCTCCAAGGCAGAAGAGTGGTAAGAGCTAGGCCATGGGGGTCAAGTGACTTGCCCAGGGTCACACAGCTGGGAAGTGTCTGAGGGCAGATTTGAACCTGGGACCTCCCATCTCTAGGCCTGGCTCTCCATCCACTGAGCCACCCAGCTGCCCCCTTGCCACCAGATTTTGATGTAGATATGGGCCTATCCTTGCCAAGGCTGACAGCTCCAAGCCATGCTCTTGAGTCTGTCTTTTCCTGTCTCCATTGCCTTCTCAATCATGTCCTTTCTTGCCTCTATCTTGAACCTTTCCTTACCCACTGGCTCCTTCCTTGCCACCTAGAAACTTGCCAGGTCTCCCTCATCGTTTAAAAAATGAATCAAAAACTGGATTCAGCCTTGCCATTCCCTAAAGCTATCATCCTAGAGTTCTCTCCCTTTTATAGATGAGCTCCAAGAAAGTTGTTCTACACTCGTGCCCATTTTCTCTTTTCTCGTTCACTTTTCTTAATCCTTTGCAATCTCATTTCCGCTCTCATTTGACCAAAATGGCTCCCTGCAAGGCAGCCAACAATCTTATAAGCTGCTAAATCCAAACCCCAACCCTAAATGCTCTGTAGCTTGTGACACCGGCTCTGCTCCGGCGTGCAAACTCTCCTCCTAAATAATCAAGCTCCTCTCATCGCCTGGCTTCTAGGACATTATTCCCCCCTCAGGGGCCTCGTACTGCTCATCTTGTGCTCTCCCATCCACTAGCTCTCTCCACACTCACACAGCCTCCAGCCCTTCTTCCCTGAACTACTGCAAAAGTCCCCTGGCGGGTCTCTGCCTCTGGAGTCTCCTGCTCCGATCCATCTCCACAGAGCAGCCAAAATGACAATTAAAACACAAATCTGGCCACATCACGCCCCTCCTGAACAGTTATGTTCAGGGGCTCGTCGCTGACTCTGGGATAAAACACAAATTCCTGAGCCTTGGACTGCCACAGAAATACACAAAGCCGTTTCCGTCCCGTTTCACTCCCTGGCAGGCTGTGTGCTCTGCTGATCTGCATCCACGGTCCCCAGGCGGGCGGCTCGCTCTCTCCATGATAACTGAGTCTTAGAGGAAGTGCTGGGAGCGGCCTCCATGCATTTGTTGCGTGGTAGGAGGCCGCCAGATGGGGAGAAGCCCCTCCACACGGCCCAGGCACTGAGGCTCTGCAAACACTCTGCCCCTGCCTACTTCTGCTTTGCCAAGGATGTACGATGGCGCCAAGCACCTGTTCTCCCTGGACTCCACGGCCCGGCTCCTCCACAAAACCTTCTGGTCTGGCTTCATCTTACTCTCTCACTCCTCAAACACATCCATCCTTTCACACGAGGGGTACCAACTACCTGTAACAAACTGCCTGCATCCATCCACTTTCTAGACTTTCTAGTTTCCTTTAAAGACTATCCCAGCGGAGCCCATCTCTGACACAAGGCCTTCCTGACCCCTTAATTGCTAGGCTTTTCTCCCTCTTGAAATAACTCCATGCATGCTCTCTATCTCCTGGTGAGTGTGTTCTATGGCCTTCTTTTGCCCACATCCTGCCAGACTACCTGAGGCCGCAGAACAAAAGCGACTCTTGGTTTCACCAGCTCCCAGCACAGTGCCTGGCACCTAGCAGGTGCTCAATGGAGACGTGTTAAACGGAAGACAAATGGGCTTGGATAGCTCTCCGCCCTCTAGGCTATTAGAGGGAATGAAGTGTTTCTTTAAAGATGGCAAAGATAATAAAAGATGGGAATAGACATGGAAGGACAGGCACTCTAACCCTTCATTAGTGGAGCTGTGAATTATTAGTTGGACCATTCTTAAAAGCAATTCAGAATTATGCTAAGAAAGTAACTAAAATGTGCATACTTTTTGACTCAGTTATCCGGCTATGAGAGATACACGCCAACTAAATCAAAAATAGGAAGGCCCTGCTCCAAATTATTTATAGTAGCAAAGAAGTGGACACAAAACAGAATGTATCCATTGGGTAGCAGTTAATCAAACTGTGGCATATGAAGATTGTCAACATGGAATCTAGAAACCCCAAACTTGTAGCCTAGTAAGATCTGATGACCCCAAAGTTTTGGGACTAAATTGTAAATTGGAGACCCCAAAGTTTGTACTTGTTCCCTGTTCCAGTGAGAATTCACCCTGAAGGGAATCTCAGGCTAGAAGTTTCAGACTGAATATTGGACCCTGTTGTATTAAGAGACCCTTTACCAAGAAGATCCACACCTGGACAGAGACCATCCTTTGGTATCCAATGTAGGCAACCCCTTGCCTTAGACCCTAGCCTCTAGCTATGATTCTTTTCCCACCTTGACTGTATTCTGTCAGTATAGTTAGAACACTCCCATTTTCTTTGTAGCTATCTTTCCCTGCCCCTGGATCCTCCCAAATGGTATATAGGTCCCCCAAATTCTTTTGTTCCTTGGAGTTGTCAATCTAGCACAGTTGGCTCTCCCAGGGGTGTAAAAATGGAGATCTGAACCCTAGACTTAAATCCCCAGACGTCCTTAATATTTCCCAGAATTTCCTATAATCTCACCTGAGTCTCCACGTAGGTGAAATCACAATTGGTATTTAACTGGCATTAATGCCTACCTCTCTCTCTTCTCTCCATTGCAATGATGTAGTAAGTAAGCTAAGCATGGGGATTATGAATGGGCTAATCAGTCATGGGAACGTGATTATTATTTTGTATCCTTGGTTCTAATAATCCTTAATAAACCTCATAAAACGAGATATAATTTAATTTTTACAGTTTTGGCAACCCAGATGGGGCTCGAACCCACAATCCCTAGCTCTCACATTTATAAAAATGTGAATGGATGGGACATCACAATCTCATACCAAAGGAGCTGAAAAGTTAATCCCAGGGCATCGTACCCCTGGATGGCTCCCAAAAGAGGAGCATCTCTCATTTATAACTCTTCAGCTCACTTTACACTTCCACTACAATGATCTCTAGATTTCTTGATGATGTTCTAGACCCAAATAAGTTTTACTTTGTTTAAAAATGTATTTGCCAAGGTTGAAACATTGCTACACCTGAAAAACTTGTGACAAGTATCCATTTTCTTTAAATGTCATACAGCAACTTATGTTAAATAAGATAGTGGGTTTGTTTGCTATTATATTTAACTGGGCTATTGTGAATTTTGGGGATTTTGAGACCTTTTGAATGTGCATTACCTGTTGTACTACTGTTCTTTATAAAAAACTGTTACTTTGTGAAATTCATTTGCTTATACTCATAGTGGATCATGGCCAGGTATGAAGAGGAAATGGATCTCATTTTTGGTGAGAAACCTTGTATTCTACATTTTCTGTAGCTGACACAGTGTGTCAATAATTATAAACTATATTTTTATTTTTAAACTTTTAATAATAAAATATTTTTCTTGCATGTACAATATACTATTTCAGTTTTTTTATTTTTTTCTCTCCTTTTTATATTTGAAGCACATATCACCATTATTAAGATTTTTATTTTTTTGATTTTGCAGTAATATAAGTTTACAATATATTTGCTATAATGTCAATGCATGCCCCAAAAGCTTGAAACTCTACAAATGATGCCACTGATTGTTTAAAAAAATGGGGGGGGGGGCTTTGCTTAATGATTCTGTCTGATTCCAGGACAAGAGAATACAAAAAGAGCCATCACACAGCACAGTGCCAAAGAAGCACAAAGTTAAACTTCATAGTGCCAATCAAGCACAAGATCAAAGAGACCAACCAATCCCAATGGGGTTGATGAAAATTTTGAGCCATGACAAAAGGACTTGAACCTAGTGTGAGACTCAAGGTTGCGACGCTTGACATACATTAAGACATAGGCCTTCCTTGTATCCACACTCTTTGTGAAAATACTTACAGACAAGTACCAAAATTTGGCTCATGACTGGCTCCTAAAATCTAGTCCCTTTTCTGTCTTTTATAGTGTGGCAAACTTTCTGTAGTCCTGGCTACTGATTGGGTAAATGCTTAAATCATTTTAATGGGGCCCTGATTCAAGGACCTGCTATAGATTTATTTTTCCTTTACTTAGAATTTTTACACATAAAACTCTGATAGTCTATATTTCATCCAGAAATGATCTTTTTTTATTTGGATTTTTTTGATGTTTTTGATTTCTCTTGCCAATTGATTCATATACCTCACAACTCAGTCATGCATCCCTAAATGATCTCTGTGTTTTTCAATCACCCTCTTCAGGGGGGTATGTATAAATGTTATTATTTTAAATTACAAAGTTTAAATTCCTTTTGAGAGTAATTTTAGGTTAAGAAACATGCTACCTCTCCAAATCCAAAAAGTGAACTGTTTGGAGAAGACACCATGAAGATGCCTCCACAAACCACATGCGTACCAGAAGATCCAGGGTGAACTCTGGGATGTGGTGATTTGAACAGTGTGATGTTTGAATGCATTGTTTTGTACGTATACTCTTATGCCAAAGGGGACTTCCCCCTAACTAGCTTTTTGTCAATGCGCCTAGCAATTATTGATTTTGTTCTCTTTTCCTCTTATCCTCAAATTAGTGTAATTTCAAAGTTGGTATGTTTACAAGACCCATCAGAGAGACTAGTCTTCCTCGGGCCTCAGGGGGATGTAAAAATGGAGATTTGAACCCTAGACTTAAATTCCCAGAAGACCTTGGTATTTCCCAGAATTCCCTATAATCTCACCTGAGTTTCCACATAGGTGAGATCACAATTGGTATTTAAATGGCATTAATGCCTACCTCTCTCTCTTCTCTCCATTGAAATGATGTAGTAAGTAAGCTAAGCATGGGGATTATGAATGGGCTAATCAGTCCATGGGCACATGATTATTATTTTGTATCCTTGATTCTAATAATCCTTAATAAACCTCATAAAAATAATATATTTTATTATGAGATATAATTTAATTTTTACAGGGGTCAGTGTCCAAAGCATCCAGAGTTCAATCCCTGGACTCTGCATAGTTGTTAGCGCACAGTTCTGTGTAGAGGCCTGCTATTACACTGAACCCCTTTTCCTCAATTAAAGAGTGGTTTTTCTGACTATATAATAGTTCTATGTTTTTTCAAAGTCAACAAGATCATGGGATATGACTATGCTATAAGAAATGATGGAAATCATAGCTTCCACAAAACCTCTGGGCCAAAAGGAAAGAAGTAATCCTGTGCATTTCCCTCATCTTTGATGAGCCTGGGGGCCACAACTGTATCAGATGGCTTACTTGGTTGATACACTGGATAATTTTGTTAAACTGCTTTTCCTCTCTTAAAAGAAAAGAATCTTTGTCAGGGGGTTTATATTAAGAAATGTAGACGATATACAAAAAATGGGACTACAAAATTTATCTTCAAGTAAAAAAGATTTCAATGCAAAAAAAGAGAAAAAGGAAGAGAAAAATCTTAACCTACAACAGGAGAAGAGAAGAAAGAACATCAAAGAGGAGAGAGAAGGCCTGCAGGTCATTTGGACCTAAGCAATATACATATGCAATGCTTTTCCTGAAACAAAGGCTGCTAGTGCCTCTTAGGACTTTTATTTCTATTCATGGGAAAATTCTAGGACAATTTAGTTATTAGCATGATGCTAAGTGAACATTTGGGAAAGGTTGGTCTTTCAAGAACAGGCTTAATGTCATTTCTTTTCTTTTCAATAAAGTCACTAGATTAAAGGAATGCTGATGGTATAGCTTCCCTAGTTTTTAGCAAAGAAACTGACAGATCTTTCTTGATATTTTTCTAGAAAATGTGGAAAGATATGGGCAAGGCAAGGTACAGAGGAGAGGATTAGGGACAGGCTGAATAGCTGGACCTAGATGGCAAGTGGCTCAATGTCAGTGTGGGAGAAGACCAATCTGTACTTTAAAAACATTTTTACCAATATCTTAAATTAAATATCTTGAAATTAAATAGGAAAGAGGTGAATGAAATTTTAGAAAAATTAAGAATTAATAGATATTTGGAGAAAAGTAAATAGAGATAAAAAGGGATATATTTTCTTTTCCACAACCCATGGTACATATACAAAGTCAAACCATATACTACTAAGGCATAAAAACATCGCACATAAATGCAAAAAAGCAGAAATAATTAATGCAACTTTTTCAGATCATAATTAGAAAGGGTACATGAGGAGGCAAATTAAAAATTAATTGAAAATTAATCTAATTCTCTAAATTGGTGGGTTAAAGAAAAATCACAAAACAATTACTGATTTCATTGAAGAGAATAACAACGAGGAGACAACATATCAAAATTTATGAGATACAGTCAAAGAAGTGCTCTGGGGGAAAATTTCTATCTCCGAGTGCCTAGATTAACAAAAAAGAGAAAGATCAACGAATTGGGAATGCAACTAAAAAAAACTAGAAAAAAGAACAAATTAAAAACTCTCAGATGGAGACCAAATTGGAAAACCTAAAAATCAAAAAAGAAATTAATAAAATTGAAAGTAAAAGAACTATTGAACTAATAAATAAGAATAGGAGTTGGTATTTTGGAAAAAAAAACAAAGTATTGGTTAATCTAATTTTTTTTTAAAAAGGAGGAAGATAAATCAAATTAATAGTATCATGAATGAAAAAGGAGATAAAAAAAGAAAAAATCCCCAGAGCCAGATGGATTCACAAAAGTGAATTATATCAAGCATTTAAAAACCAACTAATCCCAATGCTCTACAAACTATCTGACTAAATAAGCAAAGAAAGACTCTAAACAAATTCTTTTTATGACACAAATATGGTACTGATTTCCAATCTAAGAAGACCAAAAATTGAGAAAGAAAACTATATATTGATCTCCTTAATGAACAAAGATGTGAAATTCTTAAATAAAATACTAGCTAAAAGAATACAGAAAGGTATCACAAGTATAATTCACGATAACCAGGTGGGATTTATACCAGTAATGCAAGGTCAATTCAATATTAGGAAAATCATCAGCATAATTGGCCATATCAACAATCAAATGAATAGAAATCACATGATTATCTCAATGGATGCAGAAAAGGCCTTTGACAAAATACAACACCTATTCCTATTGAAAACACCAGAAAGTATACAAATAAAAGGACCTTTCCTCAAAATTATAAACAGCATTTATTTAAAACCATCAGCAAGTATCATCTGCAATGGGGACAAGTTAGAAGCCTTTCCAATAAGATTGGTAGTGAAGTAAGGATACCCATTATCACCACCACTATTTAATATTGTACTAGAAATGCTAGCAGGAGTAATTAGAGAAGAAAAAGAAATTGAGGGGATCAAAGTAGGCAATGAGAAAACTAAACTATCACTCTTTGCAGATGATATGATGGTATACCTAGAGAATCCTAGAAAATCAACTAAAAAGCTAGTGGAAATAATAACTTTAGCAAAGTTGCAGGGTACAAAATAAACCCACATAAATCATCAGCATTTCTATATATTTTCAAAAAAACTCAGCAGCAAGTTAGAGAAATCCCATTTAAAATCCCTCTAGACAAGATAAATTCAAAATGAGTAGGAATTGATCTAAACCTAATTTTTTCCATACTGTTTTCCAATTTTCCCAGCAGTTTTTGTCAAATAGTGGGTTCTTGTCCCTAAAGCTAGGATCTTTGGGTTTATTGAACATTAGCTTGTTGAGGTAATTTACCCCAAGTATATTCCATTGATCCAACCTTCTTTCTCTTAGCCAGTACCATATGGTTTTGACAATCACTGCTTTAAGTACAGTTTAAGGTCTGGTACTGCTAAGCCTCCATCCTTCACATTTTTTTATTAGTTCTTTTGATATTCTCAAGATTTTGTTCTTCCAAATAAACTGTTATAATTTTTTCTAATTCTATAAAAAAGTTTTTTGGTAGTTTGATAGTTGTAGCACTGAATAAGTAAATTAAGTAGGATTGTCATTTTTATTTTATTAGCTCATCCTACCCATGAGCAATTAATGTTTTTCCAGTTGTTTAAATCTAGTTTTATTTGTGTGAAAAGTGTTTTGTAGTTGTATTCATATAATACTTGAGTTATCTCGACAAATAGATTCCCAAGTTTCATAGTAGGATTCAAAGCAAATTTGGAGATGTAGATAAAAGCAGAATGGGCTGCTATGGAGGCTAGGGGTGCCCCCTCACTGGGGCTCATCAAGCACAGGCCAACTGACTCCTTGCCAAGTGTACTTTAGAAAACTTTTTTTTTAATCCTTAGTTTCTGTCTTAGAATCAATACTGTGTATTGGTTCCAAAGCAGAAGAGCAGCAAGGGCCAGGCAATGGGGGATATGTGACTCGCCCAGGGTCACACAGCTAGAAAGTATCCGGGGCCAGATTTGAACCTAGGACTCCCTGTCTCTGGGTCTGGCTTTCAATTCACTGAGACACCCAGTTGCCCCTATAGAAAAGACTCTTATATATTATGGGTGCCAAAAGGTGGCTTCTGAAGGTCTTTACTGCTGTGAGTTTCTGTGATTTTCCTTCTCATTTCTCCAACCCATCTTTCACAATACTGCTGGAACAGTCTTCCTTAGAAGCAGTCTTGGTCATGTCCATCTTCCACTGCCTCTCCCTTTTGCTTCCTTTTTGGTATCATTAAAGGCCTGCCACAATCAGGCTCAAGCTGCCTTTCCCACCTGATGTTCTATTACTCCCTCCAAAGTGGGGCAGTTTTTATTTCCCAAATACACACTGCACTTCCCCCTTCTTTCTTCTTTCCTTCCCTGCCCTGGAAGGGCATCCCCTTCCTCTTCCATTAATGCCGCATTCAGATGTCATCCTGCTCATGGGGTTTCCCTGATGACAGGGGCTCTTTTTTATTCTTGTTGTTACCGATTCCCACCCCTTAGGTGCAGTGCCTTGCACATACTTGACATAATGACATTCTCCTGTCTGCATCACAGAAGTACCATGGTACACCTTGTAAAAAATGAATTGGCGAGTTATAAAATAAAATATTTAGATGGAAAAACTGTTCAATACAGGTTCAAAACTGTTCAGATACTTTTGACAGATGTAATCAAAAGTATCCTCAGTGATGAAGTGAAGCTCAAAAGTGAACTTCCCTTCAGGGCCAGGTGCAAGGATGCTAAAGAGATTCTTATTCTAAAAATAAAATATTTATTGAAATATATAAGGATAAAGAAGGATTTCTAATTCTAAGAGACTCTAAATCCACCCAAATAAACTCCCAGGCTATACAAGGAACTGCTTTTCCTGTGCTCCACAGGCTACAGTACTCCTCCCTGATCTGACTAACCCAAATTTATACTATCTAAATAAGGACTACCGCTATTATCCTTATAATTCTTAACTTTGCCTTCAAATTATAAAATAGCAAAGGTTAGCTGGTTGAATCTCAACAAGAATCAAGTTATGACTCTGAGCTTTAACAGATTCAGAGTCCAAACAAAAGAGCAGATTTTTCTTTGGTCTTCTCAGAGTTAAAGCAATCTATAAAATAGATAGTCAATAGTGTTCCCCAAATTGGGAAAGGAAAACTCTGAGCTCCTTCAGATCTTTCCCTCAGACAGAGTGAGAGGCAAAGATGTTACCTCCTCCAGCCCTGAGAGAGAGTCTCTGAGAGTGGGTCTCTGCCAACTACCAGAGAGAGTAATTGACACAGAAAAATGGTTATAACTGTCAGCATCTGAAATCAATACACTCTCTCAGCTCTGCTTCAAACTCCACTTCTTTCTCAAGCCAGCCACTCTACTTCTTATCTCTAAACGAATAAAACAATACTTATTTTCTAATATCATCCTTATAACCTCTCCAATGTCTTTGGTATATTACACTCATCTCTCTGTGAGACTGGGAATTCTTAAGATGTCAGTATGTTTTTAGCTTTTGTGTCCATCCCAATGCTTAGGAATATTCTGCATGAACATATAATAAAATTTTAAGTGGATTAAAAAAATAATGCAGAAAGGATACATCTGTTTAACACAGCATTCTTATTTCATTTTTCAAAGGACTTGAAAACAAGGACTAAAAAACAAATTTCGTTAGAATAAAAATTTTGATGCAACTCACATTGCAATTTTAAATATATTTCAAGACACATTTACTACATTATTTTATGGGATCATATCACTGTGAGGACAATTTGAGAACTCTCAATAAAAAATAAATGTAATTATTATAAAAGATGTAGCTTCTCTGATGAATACATGGATTCAAGTCAATGCCAAGGTGCCATGATGAAACATGCTATCCACTTCCAGAGGGAGAATTAACAAACTCTAAGAGCAGATTGAAGCATACTTTAAAAACTTTGTTTCTTCTTTTTATTGCAGTTTTTTGGGCAACATGGCTAATATAGAAATGCTTTGAATGATTTCACATGTAAAATTGATATTATAATGCTCGCCTTCATAAAGAAGAGAGGCAGGAGGGAGAGGAGAATTTGGAACTAAAAAAACCCTAAATGTTAATAAGTAAACATGTAAATGAATGAATGAAAAGAAAAAGTAGAATTACTGCTCCCAAGCAGCTACAAATCTAGTACATCAACAGCTCTTGCCTAGACTATAGAAATAGCATTCTAATTGGTATCTCACTTTACAGCCTCTCCTCTCTCTAATTTCTCCTCCAGATAGCTTTCAAAATAATCTTCCTAAAGTATACGTACAACCATATCATCAGCCTGTTCTATAATGTTCTGTAGATTCCTACCATCTTAAGGATCAAATATGAACTCTAGCTTGGAATTAAAAACCCTGTAAATTCAGATCCAGACTACCTTTACTGATTATTTCCCCAGTACCCCCTTCCATGGACTCTCTTTATCAGAGAAACTAGTCTCCATGCTACTCCTCATACTTTTTACTGCATCTCTTCCCTCCATATCTTAATTCAGACTTTTTCATCTCTTTCTGTATTTCTACTACTGGGAATCCTTAGTTTTCTGGAAGTCTTAGCTCAGCTAACCGATTCAATGGAAGACTATTCTTGATCTTCCTAATTTCTGGTATCCTTTCCATTCTCAGATCACCACATATCTGCGTATGTGTCAAACTGCAAGCCCCACCCCAACCACGGTGGCTCCTTGAAGGTAGGGTCCATTTTTCTTTTTCATTTTTGCATTCTTCCTGATAAGTACAGTGACTTATGTATAACAGAAAACTAATAAATGCTTGTTGAGCTGAATTATTTCCAATCTACAAGAGTTGCAATAACACTTCACATTTCCATAATGTTTGCATTTTATCTACTCTTCTTACAATAAAACTAGAATTCACTTTTAGATAGGGCATTATGGTTTCTCATGTACTTTCCTCATGACAACCATTCAAGATAAGTGTTATTATCCCCCTTTTACAGATGAGTTCTGGAGAAGTTTAAGTGATTTGCTCAGGGGCACACAGCTGGAGAAGAGGACAAGCCAGCGAGGGAAACCAATTCTTCTGAGTCCAATGGTCTTTTGCCTGCTTTCTCATCCAAACTGCTATCCAACAAGAAGAAGCAGAGAATGATTAAAGTTCTCCCAAAATGATGTCCTAACTGCAGTGAAACCTGAACATGTCTCAGAAATCTCTTCTCTTTGCATGAATGCTTGAAGGAACTTGACTGAGCCATTATATTCATCTCAAAATCACAAGGAAAGAAGTTCATAAATGCCAGGTTTGAGATCTTAATCATCTCCTCCACCAGGTGACATCTTCAGTGAGTCCATAAACTCAAAGATCTGAAAATGCCTATGACAATATATCCTTCATGGGTAATGAGAAAAAAAATAGGCTGAGGACTGTTAAAAACAGGACTTGGACCCAGGCCCCCAAGAGAAGAATACACTGCTCTAGCCATGGATGATTGTGAAAAGAAGGACTTTGCAAAGAGCCACAAGGAGACAGCCAAGATCTGGAATTCACTGGTGCTGGGCACTGCGTCTATCTGAGAGAAGATCCTAGAGAATGGCTACATTTTGACCAAGAACACCAAAACAGTCAGGAGGACTGTCAGGAGGAACCAGTACTCCAGTCTTGTTGGAAGAGAGGCCAATTCTATCAACTACACTACTGCTGCCAACATAACGTATTACTAAAAGTGAACTACTGTGATTATAAAGGTCTATTTTAGTTTTTTCTTTAAAAATCAGATTTTATGCTTTTTGTCCTCAAAATGTCAGAATGTCATGATCACTTGCAAAGAGGCAATTCTATGGTTCCTTTGTAAATGAAAACATAAAAACAAACTTTTCTTTTACTAAATAGCATCATGGTGTGATGGTAAATAAATTGCACAGAGAGGTAATGTCTATAACATACAAACCAGATAAAAAATTGGTGATTGGTGTCAAAACCCTGATTAGCACCTTTTCTTAAAAAATTCGATTTTACTTTACTTTCAGTTATGACTTTTCTCCCTCCTTCTCCTCCACCCACTGAGAAAGCAAGAAAAACAAAATGTATTACAAACATGTAGATATTTGTGTTACGAACACAAATGTCTGAATGAAAGAAGGGAGGGAGGATAGGGAGGGAAGGAGGGAAGGAAGGAGGGAGGAACTGAGACAGTAAGCAATCTGAAATAGGTTATATACATGTGCAATCATGTAAAACATATTTCCATATTTGTGGAAGAAAACTCCAACACACAAAAAAAGAAAGTTCAAAATGGTATGTTTCAGTATGCATTCAGACTCCATCAGTTTTTGTAGTTTTGAAGATGGCATTTTTCTTCACGAGTCCTTTGGAATTATCATGGATCACTTTATTGCTGAGAATTTACTAGCATTTATTAAGGGCCTACTATGTGCCAGGCACTGTGTTAAGTAAGCACTGGGGATACAAAAGTAGTTCCTGGTCTCAAGGAGCTCCTCTTGTGGAGACACAGCTTGCAAACAAGTATGTCCAAACAAGCTATCAATTCAGGGAGCCTTGAAGGTAACTGGAGGCAATATTGAACAGTCAAATGGCTTGCCTTAGAGGATGCCAATATTTGCTGCAGAGCTGAGAAATGTCTGCTACAAGATTCCAGGATCTACCAAAGCAGTCAAAAGGGAGATTTACAAATTAAACCAACCCAATGTTGTAAAAAAATGTACAAGACTTGATTGCAGCATTTGTGCTTTGTTGAACAGAGAGCTAGCCTTGGAATTGGGGAAGAAGAGGGAACAAAATGGGTTCCACTTCACTCTGAGTGAAGACCAAAATGACCTGTGAAGGTCAGAGACTTTTCAAGCCTTAAAGATTCAGATGAGAGGTATGACAAAACACAGACTCTCAGTTTCCTTCTTTGTAAAATAAGGAATCATATTATACAAGGTAGAACAATGAAAAGAGCACTAGACTTGGAATGAGGAAGGTCTGAGTTCAAATCTTGCTTCTGGCACCCAATAGTCATATGACCATGCCACTTCTGTGAGCCTTAATTTTCTCATCTGTAAAGTGGAGATAATAATAGGACATAATAATAGGACATGTTGGGAAGAATAAAAGAGGCTACACACACACAGTGTTGTTTGTTTTTAAACCCTTACCTTCTGTCTTGGAATCAATACTGTGTATTGGCTCCAAGGCAGAAGAGCAGTAAGGGCTAGGCAATGGGGGTTAAGTGACTTGCCCAGGGTCACACAGCTGAGAAGTATATGAGGCCAGATTTGAACCCAGGACCCCCCATCTCTAAGCCTGGCTCTCAATCCACTGAGCCACCCAGCTGCCTCCCACATAGTGTTTAGAAACCTTAAAACACTATATTGTCAATGGATATGAATGAAGTATCAAAAGAAGAAATGCAAACTATTAACAACCACATAAACAAATGATCCAAATCACTAATAATAAAGAAATGCAAATCAAAACATCCCTGAGGTTTCACTCCACACCCTGAAAACTGACAAAATGACAAAAAATGCCCTGAGTTGACGTTAGAGGGATTGTGGAAGAATAGACATACTGATTCATTGTTGGTGGAGTTGTGAAATGGTATAACCATTTTGGAAATCTATTTGGAATTATGCAAATAAAGTGGCTAAAACATCCATACCCACTGACCCAGAGATTCCACTCTATATTTATACCCTATGGAGGTAATTGAGGAGAAGAAAGTCTCCTTATGCATCAGAACATTGACAGCAGCACATTTTATGGGATCCAAGAACATGAAATAAGGTTGATGCCAATCACTTGGAAAGGAATGAAAAAACTGTGATATGTTTACGTAATAGAATAGTATTGCTTAGTAAAAAACAATGAACAAACTGAATTCAGAGAAGCAGAGACAAATTTGCATAATGTGATTTAGGATAAAAAAAGAATCAAAAAAGCAACCTAGACTATGAGGACAGCAACATACATGAAAACAAAAAAAGACCACAAAACCATCACAAGTGAATGTTACAGAATTCCACAGAACTAACCTGGCCCCAAAAACAAAATAAGGGAAGTCACTCACAGTCCACTCCTTTGCAGAGATGAGAGGCTTATCGGTATGAGACATTGCCCAGATTTTCAGAAATTTCCCACATATTGATTGGTTTTGCTCATTTTTTTGTTCTGCTTTCTCTATTTATTAAAAAAAAAAAAAACCCTATTCTATGAAGTGGCTCTGTAGGGGAGGGAAGCAAGAAAAGGAAACTGGAAGAAATTCTGGTGATATAAAAAAAGGACAAAGGGCGCCAATAAAAATTTATTATCATTATTATTATTATACGTGAACCACTTACTTCAAATGGTGGTTTCAAGGGGAGAACTTTATAAATCCAAAACACTTTAGAAATAGTTCTTCATTAAGTCTTGCCTCTGAAAGTTATTACGGAGGCAAGTATTTTATTAGTTTGTCTCAGTTTCCTGATATGTAAGATGAGAATGATATTTGCACTAAATACCTTATGTAACTATTGGGGGCAAAGTGTTTTGTAAATCTTAAACTGATAGATACATGAGTTATTGTTCTCATCAATAACAAAAGCCTATTTTCCCAATAGAATGTTTTGTAACATGCTTAACATCTTGAAAAGGGAGAGGGAAGAACCACTCAAATCCAGATCCCTTTAAGTATCTATTTCTTTGGATTAATAAAAAACATAAAACAGTAACATTTTCCAAACTAATTTTAATTATTTCAATTCCTAAAGGTAGAATAGTTCTTGGAAGATGCTTTTCTTCTTGGTTGTATTTTTTAAGGAAAGGTTCAGCTCAAGTATAGTTCCTGCAAATAATTTGGTTAGTCCTGTCAGTGAATCAGGTCAGAAGAGCTCCTGACCTTACAGGTACTCCTCCTGGACATTTCTCAAGTAAGCCTCGACATTTCCTGGCTCCCAACATTTTCTCTGGTTGTCCCCCAGACCTGGAATGCTCTCTTTCCTCGTCCTCCTTAGTTTCCTTCAAATCCTGGCTGAAATCTGATCTTTGGGAAGGTTTTCCCAAGTTCTCTTAATTCTTGTGCCATTCCTCTGTTGATGATTTCCTATTTATCTTGTATATGATTTTGGTTTTTAGTTTTTTTCTATCTATAGTTGTTTGTATGCTGTTTCTCTCATTGGATTAGGAAGTCCAACAGGACAGGAACTGTCTTTTGCCTTTCTTGATATCCATAGTGTTTAATCTAGTGCCTGGCATGTGTAGGCACTTAATAAATGTCTATTGACTATTATTGACTACCCAGGAAGAGCTATTTGCAAATGCTAAGAGATTTTAAATCACTAATAGATTATTAAATTTAAAACAAGCTGTTCATAATATAATTTTACAGAGTCAGGAAAAACACTCATAACAGGCTACCAATAGGATGCACTCCACATTCCATTCACCTCATCCACAAATCTGTAGAGGCCTAGCTTCCATGTTATTTTTTCGGTATGAATCATTACATATTTTCCCTTGACAGAGATCTCACTTTATTTTCAGACAAATACAGTACCTCTCTTTTTTTTTCCTCCTAAAGCTCTCAAGATATATATATATATCCCGAGGATAGGATGCCCAGGGGGCAGATGAGCTGAGGATAGAAGTGACACAGATCTCTGCCACACTTCTCGTCTACCTCATACGGGTCTCTGTTCCTATGTCGATAAGTCCTGTGGGAACTGGCAGTTAGGGCTGATTCTCTCAATGTCTATATCAACAGATTCTCTCTCTTCCACACTTTCTTTCTTATTTTTAAACCCTTTTCTTGTGTCTTAAGATCAATACTGAATATTGGTTCCAAGGCAGAGGAGCAGTAAGGGCTAAACATCTGGGGCTAAGGGACTTGTCCAGGAGTCTAGGAAGGGTCTGGAGCCAAATTGTAACCCGGGACCCCTCATTTCCAGGTTTGACACTCAATCCACTGAGCTATGTAGCTGCCCCCGAAGCATTCTTCATAGCCACAGAATGGCTTTCTCCATCCTGGTAGAAATGATGAAAAGCCACTACAAGCACAATGATGCCAGTGACCACCACCCCTCACCTTATAACTTGGAAAGCTTTCACTTTTGTACCTGACTACACTAGCTTGCAGAAACAAGGTAACTCAATGTTTCAAAAAAGACTGTCTCCAGCTAAAATGCAATCGCCCCTTTCAGGCGTCCCCGGACGTTTGAAACAGCCCTTCACATATTAGTGTGAATGAGCTCACGAATTTCTTGTTCTGAGAAAAGGTTTTGGTGGCAGGGAAGAAGAGAAAGAATGAGCTAACTGAGCCTGAGAAGCTCTTCTGACTGCTAAACTGACTCCTCTCTCTCCATATTGCAGTTCTACAACCAGAAGTCAAAATGTTGTCCACGTAACATTTTCTACAGGAAGTTTCTGTGACACAAGGTAATGTGTTGCTCAGTCACTGAAAATGAAGTCAAAAGACCCAAGTTCTAGTCTTCTTTCCCTGCTTATATCTCTGGGCAAGTCACTTCCCCTCCTCTGAGAATCCATTTCCTCATCAGTAAAGTGAGGGGAATAACACCATCGGGATGCACCTCACTGGCTTGTTGGGAGGCTCACTGTCTGTAAATTACATAAAGTGTTATGTAAATATCAGTTCTCAGCCATGACTACTGGGCTGATGTTTCTGAGGAAATTATCCTCAGCTAAAGAGAGAGCATACTAATGCTCAAGGATGTGTTTTAAAGTTATTTTTGTTAAATTATTTTTACTTAAAATGAATTTATTTGAATTCTTACCTGATAATTTAAGTACTTATTTACTACTTTATTCAGCACTAGCTCAGGGCAGCCCTGTGACTGCTTAGAATAATATCACTCAATACCACAAGTCATTCTGATTCGAAAGGCAGTTAGGCATCTACTGTGTAGCCAGCAAGGAGACGCGCCCGTCCTTCAGTAATCCTTGCTCAGATGTGCCAATCTTCCACGTGGGTTATCAATGTGGTAATTGGCTTACAACTAAACCTGTCATTCAGAAAGCACATGCTGCCAAATGGTGGGGAGCAGAGAGAGCACTAGGCTAAGCTCTAGAGATTCAGAAAGAGGCAAAAGACAGGTCCTGCCTTAAAAAACCCAACCACTTACAATTGAGCAGGGGAGATATAAACAAATGGGTACAAACAAGCTAGATGCAGGACAAATAGGGAATAATCAAGAGGAAAAGCACTAAGTTAGGGGGGATCGGGAGGCTTCCTGTCAAAGACGACATTTAGTTGGGACTTACAGGAAGCCAAGGAAGGCG
This sequence comes from Monodelphis domestica, assembly GCF_027887165.1. Taxonomy (NCBI): domain Eukaryota; kingdom Metazoa; phylum Chordata; class Mammalia; order Didelphimorphia; family Didelphidae; genus Monodelphis; species Monodelphis domestica. The sequence goes on from NC_077228.1 coordinate 26,380,587, forward strand.
GCGGACAAAGCAGAGGAAGCAAAGTGTTCCAGGCAAGAGACAGCTGGAGAAAATGCCCAGATCTGAGAGATGGAGTATCGGGGAGTCCGGTGTAGGAAGCCTGGAAAGGTAGGAAAACAAGGTTATAAAGAACTTTGAGGATGTCGGAACCTGGAAGCAGTAAGAAGCCACTGGAATTTACTGAATGGGGAAGAGGTATGGCCAGACTTGGGCTAGAGGAGAATCCCTTTAGTGGCAGAGTAGAGAATGGATTGGAGTGGGGAGAGACTGAGGGGAGTCCGGGAGGGAGGTGACGTATTAGAGTGGTGGCAGCGTTCGAGGAGACAAGGGGGTGTATTCGAGAGATGTTGTACATGTCTTGGTAACGGCTTGGCCATGGGAGGTGAGCGAGTAGGAGCAGCCGAGGTTGTGAGCCTGAGCTCCTGGGAGGTGGTGCTGCCCTCTCCAGAAACAGGGAAAGCAAGAGGGAGAGAGGGTTTAGGAGGAATGAGAGCAAGTTCTGTTTGGGGCATGTTGCGTTGAAGATGTCTACTGTGTGTCCAGTTCAAGAGGCATAAAAAGCTGTTGTAGAAAATCATCAGCATAGAGAGGGGAGCTGATGAGACCCCTAATGAAGTACTAGGGAAGGAGAGGAGAAGAGGGCTCAGACAGAACCATTAGTGGGTAACCTGCAGGAGGAGACCTCAAAGGAGACAAAGAAGTGTTCAGACAGGAAGAGAAACAAGAGTGTCCTGGAAACCTAGAGAAAAGAAAGTCAAGGAAGAGAGAATGATCAACATGTCCAAGTCTGCAGAGAGGCTGAGGGGAAGGAGCACTGAGAAAAGGTCAGTAGATGGGGCAACTAAAAACATTAGTACCTTTAGAAAGAGCAGTCTGAGTGCAATAAAGCCAGAAGCGGGATTATAGGAGGTAAAGAAAGTAAAAAAGCAGGTCCCTATGGCAGAGAGCCTTTTTTAAAGGAGTTTAGCTACAGGGGGTAAAAGAAATATAGGAGGTCAGTAAGTAGAGAGGGAAGAATCAAGTAAAGGATTTTTCAGGACAGGAGAGACACAGGTATATGGACAGGCAGAAGAAATGAGCCAGGAGAAAGGGAGGGCCTGAAAATAAGTGAAACATGGGGATGACAGAGGGAGTATCTGAGAGAAGATCTGAACTCAGGTCTTCTTCATTTCAAGTACTCAGTGCTCTATCTAGTTTAACATATTGCCTCTTGTACTGAAAGTCTGCGGAAAATCAAAGAAATACCTGAGGACTGAAGATTTGCTCAATTTTTTTTAGGAAGACTACATGTTGGCCAATGAGCCTGATTTTGATTTCTAGGGAAATTCTAAGACATTATTAAAGAGTTGGTTAGGAGCAGCTAAGTGGCTCAGTGGATTGAGAACCAGGCCTAGAGTCAGGAGGTCCTGGGTTCAAATCTGACCTCAGATACTTCCTAGCTGTGTGACCCTGGGCAAGTCACTTAACTCCCATTGCCTAGCCCTTACCACTCTTTTGCTTTAGAACTGATACTTAATATCAATTTTAAGTCAGAAGATAAGGGGAAGAGACAGAGACAGACACACAGACACACAGACACACACACACACAGATGGTTAGTTAACATCTAGAAAAGGAAGTAGTGATTATAAAGACTCTGCCTGGTTTTAAGACCAGGCAGCCAGACTAACTTTATTTTCTTTTTGGATACGGTTATTAAACTGGCAACTTGGGGAAATGAGGTAAGATAGAGTTCACATAAAAGTATGCAAAAACTGTATCACATGATAACTTCATAGAAAAGATGGAAAGATGTTTAGCACATGCTAACACCATGAGATAGATTCAGAAGGGACTGAAGCTGGACCCAAAGAGCACCCATCATTGGCTCAGTGGTGCTCTGACAGGAGATCTCCAGTGAAGAGTTTAGCCTCGGGTCATTTAAACACTTGTGATGATGTGTAGAAAGCTCCACGGGACACGTTCATCCGATCTGTAAAATACTTAGTGGCGAGACATATGACAGACTGACTGGCACCGGGAGGATCTAAAAAGATCCCAATAGACTGGAGCACAAGGCCAAAGCTAGTAAGGAATTCAACTGGGATAAATGTCAATGCTTACACTGTGCTCAAAAAATCAACTTCCCAAATCCTGGCTGAGGGAGACAGACATTCACTTCCTCCTTCCCCCACAGGTCATCAGATGCCAAGGAGCTGCAATATGTATTCCCTCTGGCGCGTCCTCTCCATACATCCTGACATTTATGCTAGTTCACACCCTCATCCTCTCACCCCTTATCTAGTCATCTCCAATTTCTCCTTTTTACAATCTATCTTTCATAGACTTACCAAAATCATTTTTCTGCGGTAAAATTTTCACCATAGGATGATTTGGGATCTCCAAAGTTACTTGACAGCTGAGGAAACTAAGGCACAGACATTGAGTGTCATGGAGCTAGAATACTCTCTTCAAAAGCCTTCAGTAAAAGTGCTAACCTACAAACTATCCTGCTCCTCTCTATTTCAATTTCCTCTCCTGCCAGCTCTGAGAAGTCGCCACTGGTTTTATTCTACGTCTATATGACGATGGTGTGTTTCTTATTTGCAAGAGGAATTGGGGGTGACAATGTGTCATCCTGAGGGAGTGTCAAGTAATGATTTTACCAGACCCTCTTGGGGCAGGCAAGAAGATGTGAGAAACCTCCAAGGAATTTGTCACCTCTTTTTGCGTCACATTAAAGTCTGACACAAGATTATATAGACAAGGGGGCAGCTTGGTGGCTCAGTGGATGGAGAGCCAAGCCTAGAGACAGGAGGTCCTGGGCTCAAATCTGACCTCAGATACTTCCTGGGTGACCTTGGGCAAGTCACTTAACCCCCATTGCCTCGCCCTTACCACTCTTCTGCCTTGGAACCAAGACACAGTATTGATTCCAAGATGGAAGGTGAGGGCTTAAAAAAAAAGATTACATATACAAAAAGAAGATAAATCTGACAGTCTATGAAGGATAGAAAGGAGTGGGAAGAGAAGAAAACTCAAAGACCTGTAAAGAGGCACCTGAATTTGTTTTAGTTAAGAAATATTTATTAAATGCCTCTGGGCACTTTTAAGTAAAGCTACAAAGATAAAGATAAAACAGTCCCTGCTCTCAAAGAACTTACATTCTTGTGGGGGAAACAATATTTGCATAATTAAATATAATACAAGGGGAATGGTGAGGGAAAGACCAGTAACAAGTGGTTATGGAAGGAGTAGAAGGTAGCTTGAGAAAGTGGTACCTGAGCAGAATCTGGAAGGAGAGCATCTTGGGAGTGTACATACAAATGTATGAAAACGGAAGATGCAGTATCAAGGTGTACGGAGAGCCAGCAGTCAAATATGGCTTGGTGGAAACCAGACTGAGAAGGCTTACAAGGATTAATGTTCTTTATGGAGCATAAAGAAAGCCTGTACTATAGCTATGACAAGAGGAAATGGGGAGGGGAAGCAGAGAGGAGACATACCCACATTCCATATGAAAATGGAATTAGCAGGTGAAAAAGAGAAGCCTGGGTTAAATGAAGGTGGTAGAACCTAAGCCTCACATTGACAACGTATCCAATTTTAACATAATGTCTTTCAGAAATCAATATCCACATAAGTAAAATCCCCAGGTTTTGAAGTAAAAAATCTGGGAAAAAAGGGAATGACTCCAATATTGAGCTAAGAAAGAAAATTCTGACACATCCCCACGCAGCAGAATGTCCTTCTTAAAATGTGAACTTAAAAAAAACAACCCACAAACTCTAATCTTCTGTCTAAGAATCAATACCGTGTATTTGTTCCAAGGCAGAAGAGCGGTGAGAGTTATATGATGGGGGTTAAGTGACTTGCCCAGGGTCACACAGCTAAAAAGCATCCGAGGCCACATTTGAACCCAGGATTTCCCATCTCTAGGCCTGGCTCTCAATCCTCTGAGCCACCCTTCCTTTAACATGAAAACTTTATGACACTTTCCTCCCTAAACTGCCTTGGACAAATTATTTGCAACAATGAAGGCTTCCTATTTCTACTACAAAGCTCACAATACAAGATAAAAGGAGAAGCAACAATAGAGAAACTAAGGCCCTTGTTGTCTGTACCCAACATTTAAGAGAAACAGAAATGGGAAGAGAAAGGAGGAGAGAGAAGGAAGGAAATCTAAATTACCCTGTGTTTGACTGGGGTGGATACCAGACCGTCAGTTAAAAAGAAAAATAAAATATTCTTTAAAATGAGAGAGAGATCATAGAATGAAAGGTCCAATTTTGCCTCAATTTTGATTCAAATCAAGAATGTGCTATTAAATGGATGGTTAGAAAAAGAAGCTGTGATCACAAAGAACCAACCTAACTTCATCATGAAGAAGAGATCACAAAAGACTAACCCCATTTAGTTTTATTTAAAAATATGAAATGCTTCATAACTTTGTGTATCATTGCTGCATTGTTCCCAACTCAAGCCCCCTCATTTACTTTTTTGACATGGATAATAGAACTGGTAGATGAAGTAAAAACGGCAAAAAGTTTTTACCTAGATTTGTTTTTAACTTTACTTTTTTTCCCAAAAGAAAACCAACTCAAGAAGTTCCCTCTCATCTCCCCTTCTCCAATCCTCATTGAGAAAGCTTAAAAAAAAAACAACTTTCAAACATGTATATACATTGTTGAGCAAAATAAATTCCCACATTGGCCAAGTCTGTCTCCACTCCTCCACAAAGGTTGACTCTGAACTCTGAGTCTATCACCTGTTAGGAGCTGGGAATACATTTCATCACGAATCTGGAATCACGGTTAGTCACTGTATTGACCAGAGTTATGAAGTCATTCAAACTTCACTGTCTTTACATTATTGTTGCTATCATATAAATTTTCTTCCTGGTTCTACTTGCTTCATTCTGTATCATTATATAAGTCTTCCTAGGTTTCTCTGAAGCCACTCTCTTTATCATTATTCCATCAAAATCATGTGTACCATGTATTTAACCATTCCCCAATTGATGGGCATTCCCCAGTCACCAATTCACAACACAACAGCAAAGAAAGAATTACTATAAATATTTTGTCTACATGTGAGTCTTTTTCTTCTTTCTTTAACCTCTTTGGGGTCTATACCTAGTAGTAGTATTACTAGGTCAAGATTAGTTTAATAACTTTGAGGGCATAGTTCAGATTGTTTTCTAGATTAACTATACTCATCCACAGCTCCACCAGCAGAGCATTAATATACCTATTTTTTCAAGAATCCATCAGCATTTTTCATTTTCCTTTTAGGGGACAACTTTCCCAGTATGATGTGTGTGAGGATGAACTTCAGAATTATTTCAATTTGCATTTCTCTAATTATGAGTAATTTAGGGTATTTTTTTTTACAAAGCTATTAATAACTTAATTTTTTCCTCTGAAAAAATCCTGTTCCTAACCTTTGACCATTTATCAATTGAAGAATGGCTCTTATTCTTACATATTTTAATCAATTCTCTATATAGCTAAGAAATGAGACCTTTATCAGAGAAAGTTTCTATATAAAAACTTTTCCCCATTTACTTATTCTTCTAATTTTAGTTGCAATAGCTTTGTTTATGGAAAAAATATTTAATTATGTAAATTAAATAGTCCATTTTATCTTCTATGACCCCCTCTATCTCTCATGAACTCTTTCCCTATCCAGAGATCTGACATGTTAATTTTTTCCTTCTACCTCTAATATGTTTATGATGTCACCCTTTACATCTAAGGCATGTATCCATTTGTAACTTATCTTGGTATATGGTGTGAGATGCTGATCTACCCTGTTTCTGCCAGATTCTTTTTCAGTTTTCCTAATAGTTTTTTTTTCTTTTAGGGAAGACTGTCATTTTTATTATATTGGTTTAGCCTACCCATGAACAACAAATATTTCTACAGTTATTTGAGATCTGTATATGTTTATGTAAAAGAGTACTTTGTAGTTTTGTTAATATACTTCCTATAGATAGCACTTCTCAATCATGTGCCATGCATCCTTGAGTCAATCTCTTTGTGTTATCATCTTTCCATATACCAAATGAGGATAATGCCCCATAAGATGTTGTAAGAGTGGGAGACACATTTGAATTCTTCAGAGAAAGATATTTTACAATACAAGAGGGCATTGTTATAATTTATTCTGGTACCTGGCTTCAATAGGACAAAATTGTTACTGCTTATTTTATTGGACTAAAACAGGGATAGAAAGAAACTTTTAAAACACACATACACGCAGCCTCCCAAGCATTTCATATTTTCGTTAGTTATTTTACATGGAATTTCTGTTTCTATCTTTTCTTGTAAGTTTTTGTTGATACAATGAGAGCTGTTTGCTTATGTGATTTTAGTTTATTTCCCACAGCTTTCATGAAATTGTTCATTGTTTCAATTGTTTTTTTTTAGTTAACTCTCTAAGGTTCTCTTCAAAAAGAAATGATTCTGTTTCCTTTTTTTCAATTCTTATTCCTTCAATCTTTCTCTTCAACTTATTGTTATAGCTAGCTTTCTAGTACTATCCTGGAGAGTAATATTGGTGATAATGGACATTCTTGCTTCATCCCCATCTTACTGGAAAGGCATTTAGTTTATTCCCATTACAAATAATGCTAGGTCTTGCTTTTGTGTAAATACTCCTCGTCATATTCGGAAAAGACTCATTTTTTCCTATGCATCCTGGTGGGGGTTTTTTTTGGTTGTTGTTGTTTTCTAAGCCCTTACCTTCTGTCTTAGAATCAATACTAAGTACAGGTTCCAAAGCAGAAGAGTGATAAGGCTAGGCAATGGGAGTTAAGTGACTTGCCTAGGGTCACACAGCTAGGAAGTGTCTGAGGCCACATTTGAACCTTTAAAGATGAAACCTCATCTTTAGGCTTAGCCACGGAGCTACCCAGCTGCCCTCTGTTTTGTTTTGTTTTTCAACAGGAATGACAATGTATTTTCACTACTTGGTTTGACTTCGCCATCTTCATGCCCACCCACGAGCCCAAGAAAATTTTATCAGCACATAATCCCCATCATAAATAGCTTTGGTACTCCCACCTCATCAGGACCCTCGCTTCCTTCTGGCCGTCTGACTGGAGGCTTGAAGAGAAAGGGGAAAAACTTCTCCCAAAGGCCCAGCTAGCTCTTCATTCCCCACCAGCACGACTGCTTGGCTTCGTGTCCCCGGGGAACTCCTCGTCAGCAGCCTTCGCCAGGTCAGTCACCAGCTCAGCTCTCCCCTGGCTGCGCACGGTTGAGACTTCAGACTGACCCTCCCACCGTGCCCCTGGAGGTGTGCTCCCCTCCCTGGCGTGTCTGCTTCCTTGGCTCTTCCCCCATGAGGCTGGCAGCCCAGGGCCCGGCCTAGGACGGCTTGTAAGTGTTTAGCGCCTGACAGAAAGTGCCTTGGCCAGATTCACACACTAAACATTCCGAGGCTGGGTCTGGTGTTTCGGGTGCAATTCCCTTTGCTACCTAGTGGCCATCAAGGTGCCTCAGGTTTGCCACGTGTCGTCCCGCAACCCTGCCTTAGCAGGTAAGAGAAGGGGTAAAGCACGGCTCGTTTACGGAGGAGGGGGAGGGGCCTCACGCACAGACATTCTGAAGTGTCCGAGGCGGCCTCTGGGGTGCCCACGCGATTTCCGACGGGATCTTTTTCATAAGCATAACTTCGTACGGGACATTTTAGAGGGAAAAACAGAGGCCTCTTCTCCCAGGACCCATTTCTGTGGCACGTCCAAGCGGGATCCGGAAGGTGACGCAGGGCCTCGGTGCTTGGGGAGTGGGCTGAGATCAGCGGGATGCTTAGGAGCCCTCGGCTCTTGCACCCAGCAGCCATGTAAATCACGTGGTTTTGGTCCAGGCCTCGGGACACAAAACAAGGCGGGATAATCCTCAAGGGCGCACACGGAATCTTTTTAGAGCAGCCACAAACACCACCTGACCTTGCCGCAGTGCTCGGATGAAGCGACTCTCCAGGGTGCGCTGAGGAAAACAGGGTCCCTATAACAGACGGCTCCAAGCAGCGAGAAGCGCGCAACGCCTGCAGCACGCCGAAGAGGCCTGGGTCAGGGCGAGGCAAACGCGCGGGCAGGCCCCGGGCCCTTGTGGCTGCTGCAGCCGCGTCTGAGGACAAGAACCTGATCAGCCCCAAACGCCTTTACAGGGCAACAAGGACAGAAGAGGCCACACTGCTCTCGGGCTTTTCAGAGGGCGGCGGAAGAATGATGATGTCTGTGTTCACAGGAGAGGAAACGAGGCTCCGAGACGCCAGTGACTGGGCCAGGCGGAGCCAGCCCCCGCCTCTCAGAGTGGCCCTCTACAGTCACGTGATGGTTGTGGGAGGCACTGCTTAGACTCTCCCTTCCGCATACCAAAGGTACAGCCAGAATGCACTGCCCCCTTCAGAGCTCCGCAGAAGAGAGAGAATGAAGCACGGGCAGCACAGACAAGCCCACGCTCTGTTGGTTCTAATGCATTCTAGCCATGGACTTACCAGTAATGATGTCTTGAGCTTTAAAGAAAATGTGGGTAAGTGTGGACCAGCCCAGACGGCAGGCTTACTGGCAGGCCCAGATAAGGAGGGAGCCGAACACATTCTAACTGCTTTGTTCGGTGTGCAGCGTAAGGGGGGGTGGGGGGGTGAGGTTTGAAAGGAAAATGCAGGCCCGCTGCTGGAAGGGAGCGCCCTCCAAGCAGAGAGCCAGGCCATGGGAAGCAACCGGAGTCCCATCAAGTTCGGATGCGGCGTCTCCTCTGGTGGTTCCAGCGACATCTCCGGCCGGGAGGCTTACCTGCCAGCGCGTCGCGGTAGAGCTGCACGAAGTGGCTGAAGATGTCCTTGGGCAGGCACTTCTCGTCGGGCAAGCACTGAAGAAGGATCACCACCTCCGACTGCCCCACCGCGTGCATGCCCTTCGTCGTGAAACACCAGCACTTTCTGTTCACATCTAAGGAAAGAGCAGGGATGTCAGCCAGTGCGCGACCTCCCCAGGGCCGAACGCAGAGAAGTGAGGCAGAACGAAGCCTGGCCCACGCTGCCGACTGGCCTCCCTGCCACAATGGAACAGGAGCCCCGAGCTAAGCACCTGGGAAAGGGTCAGAGAGCCGAAGGGGAAGCAGAGGGCACTGTCAACGCAGCCAAAAAGCTCTGAAGGGAATGACCGGAAGAACATAAAGAAGATCCAGGGCCCTCGAGGAGACCCTGGAAGCCCTCTCCCCCAGCCTCCCCCCCCCTCGCTCCCTCCCTCGGGGCAGCCCGAGTCTGAGCTGGCAGGACCCGCATCCTGGCACCTGGCCCCTCCCCTCAGAGGCCACCCTTCTCGGCAGCCTCTGTCCTCAGAGCAGCGATGCCTGGAGCTACATGGGTAATCCAGAGCCGGCTCTGTGGCGACCTCACATCGTACCTACAAGAAAGCCCTGTTTGTGAGCCGGCATGAGCTTGGGACTTCCTCCTTAGGACCTTAGATTCTAGTTACATTCACGCCTCGAGACTCCTTGGGAGAGGCATGCTCAGCGTGCCTGGGTGAGAACGGCTGGGACCGACAGCCAGTGCGTCCTTACAGCTCTGGGGGGCTTTCTGCCTTCCTGACATACGGGGATTGGACTAGATCATCTCTGAGATTCCTTCTAGCAGGAAAAGTCTATAAGGGACAGCTAGATGGCTTGGTGGATAGAGGGCCAGGCCTGGAGGCAAAAGGTCCTGGGTTCAAATGCAGCCTCAACACTTCCTGTGTGACCCTGGGCAAGTCACTTAACTCCACTGCCTAGCATTGGTTGCTCTTCTGCCTTGGAATGGACACTTAGTACCTATTTAAAACAGATGGTAAGGGTTTTTTTTAAGAAGTCTATGAATGTTATTTGAACACGTGCAGCTCAAGATTCAAGTTAACTTTCACGGCCCATTCTCTTTACCAGATCCCCCAGCAAAACGGGGCTCCTGAAATAAGATGAAAGAAAAACAGGCCGCATTTCTGAAAAGGCCATTTCTGTCCTCCCCCGAGAAGACGTCCACATACAGCAGGCCAGAGCACACGCTGGATCCTACTTTGGGAAAGGCAGCAGTCTTTCATCTCTAAGCCATCTACGTATCCAAAGCTGCCCCGGTCCCCAAATCTTCCGGTCTAGGTAAGCACCTCCAAGCTATTTCCTAAGTGTACAATGGCACGCCACGGCGAGCGTGGAGATGCCTCGTGCGTCACCTGATGGCAGAAGTCACTCAGGGCTCAGAGCAACGGGAGGCAGAACGAACGCTGGTTGATGAAATCCTGCCTCTTCTCTCAGGCACAGACTCAGAGGTCGCACTTCCCTTGTGCGCCTTCGCTCTGCCTCAGTCTTCGTCTCGCCTTCTTTGCAGAGTTGGGAGGAAAGCCCTTGGGACCCCTCAGGAAAGGAGCTAGTACTGTCGGTATCAGGGGCCTGGGCAGGAGCATCCCCTCTGGTGCCCCGGGGATTGTGTGTGGCAGGATGTCCCATAAAACGGGCAGCGTTTGAGCCTGAAAAGAGCCCTGTGATCCGAGACACATCACAGACTCTCTGGGTCTTCGTTTCCTTCTCTGCCAGATGGAATCGTCTCTCTCCTGTCCTGAGAGATGCCCCATGGGTAGACATCTCGCCACGTACCCTGACCTGGCCCCAGGGCCGGGGCCTCCCCTCCTCCTCCAGAGATGAAACCCTACAGTTGTGACTTATTCTCTTGATTGGAGGATCTCACCACTTCCAGAGCAGGCTTCACATTCTGCCCAGCTGGAAACCAGGAAACCAGAACTTGCTCTCCGCCCTCCTGCTGGTTGCCGTATCACGGTTCCATTCACCCTCCCTGGGTCTCCCCGGACCGCAGGCTCCCTCCTTTAGTTCCCTCAGATTACAACATAAGCTCCATGAGGGCAAAAACTGTCTGCTTCACTCCAGTGCCCAAATCAGCGCCTGATAGGTAGCTAATTCTTCGTGACTGCTTGCTCAGTCTTGGGTTATGATGAGGAAATCGCCTTGAGTGTTGCAATGGCAGGATTAGCTCTGTCCAACTGAGCACAAGGTTGGAGCTCAGGAACCTGATGGGATTCCCCAAAGACCACGAGGCGGCCGGTCTTCTGACTAGCCCGGCAGCCCCTCCACAGCCCATCACCTACTCCTTTACACACCAACCAATCTGGGTTCAGCTTTGAGAAGTTCCAGACACAACAACCTCATCTGCACCCAATGTTCCTGTAAAACATGGATTTAAGAAATGCTTGCAAGAGCCCACTACTTACAATTAACAATTTTGACCATGGACAGCAAATTTGCATTTAAAACAAACACCAGCGGGTCAGGGCCACCATCTTCCAGCTGCTGCATTACGGAGATCTGAGAAGGGCGTTCTTCCACAGCATAATCTTCAAGGAGAAAAAGAGAGAGAATGAAAGCGGAGCCCAGTGGCAGGGAAGTGTGCACGAGGGGGCCTACACGTGGCAGAGTAGCAACCTGCTCAAACGGAATCTCTAAAGCTAAGGAGAGGGGAAAAGGCATTTGATTTTACCCAGCTTCCTGCCCCAGAAATGGCTCGTGCCAAAGCTGCTAAAGATAGTCTCTTCCTCATTTATCAGTAATTACTCAGCTTGAGCAGTTTCACATACATATTCTGAGACCAACATTTCAAATCTAGGAGTCCCTCTTTATCTTAAGTTTCCCTTTCCTGCAGTTTCAATTACCCAAGGCCAACCTCAAAGTGCTGGAGGTCCCCTTGGCTCGGTTCTTCTGCTTTCACTTGTATTTTTTAAAGGTTGTTGTTGGGGGGGAGGGGTAAGAAACGGCGGGGCAGGATTGGGGAGAGAGAGCATATATGTATGGGGTGAGCAGCGTTCTGGTAGACCAAGTCCAAGTCTGATCAGTGGATACTTTTGAGAACTCTACAAGTCATTATCCTCCATGTTCCTGAGTGACAGAGCTATCTATCCCTCAGCTGGAAGATCTCCGACTAAGAAACCAGGGCTGCGTGAACTACATTTAGGCAGTGAAAGTGAGGTCAAATCTGGCTGACCCCAAAAATGATGGCAAAAGGAGGGAGAGAATCCTACTTATTGCCTACTAAGAGGGTAGGCTCAAAACTTCACTTGTGGCTGTGGAACGTAGTGGTGGACATTTGTCCACCTAGCAGTAAAATCTCTCAAGATACAAGGAAGCTCAGTCATCTAACTGTACAGTCAAAAATCTTCTTTTAGACAGGCGTCTTACAGGAGAATGTCTTAGAGAAGGTAAGCGCTCACTTTTGCTTTAATTCAATTAGCACCCAAACGTCAAGACTTTTCTTTAGGATTGATAGATAACTCTCAATATCAAGAGTGGCCAACCATCAGCACCTTCCTGTGGAGCCCTCAACGCAAAAAGGAAGACAACATATGAAGTTCCGAGCAGGAGGGATGGTAAAAAGTGGTATTCTGAAGGGTTACAATAATTCTGATAAGATGTGGTCTGAAACGCTTCAAATAGTTTTATAGCGTGTCTACACACGTGTGCTTTAGCCAGCTAGAAAAAGAAGAAAAGCCTTTTGGAGTAATTGGGGATGTGCGGGACCGTGGGATAAAGGCTCTGTCAACGGCCCTGGAGAGTCCTGGTTCCCGTGTCTAGTCAGCTTAGTCACCAGTCAAGAATGGCATTTAATGCTGGGATGCTACTTACCTCCTTTGACCCCAGTGGAAATGAGGATGGGAGGGAGGCCATCTTCTGGAATCAGGTTCATTGCACTTCCCACAGGACTTCCCACCTGAGTTATACTCCCAGAGAACGCAGAAATATCCATCTACAACAGCCAAATATAGCATTAAAGAGCGTTCAAGACTTCAGGAGAACATAGTGGGGAAAGCAGACTGGGAACCTGAACAAACATTCAAGCAGCACCTACTGAGTAATAAGGATCTCCTCTATGACGAGTGCAAAGGGGAGAGGTCTGAGCAAAGAGCTGCCCCCTCTGACTTCTTGTACCACGTCGTCCTCTCAGTCTCTTGGGCCCTCCATGGGGGTGTGTGTGCGTGCACATGGTTCTCCCCTTTGCACTTGTCATATTAGAACCTATAACGTAACTGTCTGTATTTGGTTTGCCCTCCCTCCTAAACTATAAACATGTTAAGGGCCAGCAAAACTGTACCTGTTTCTTCCCTAACATTCCCACCACTAAATGCAGTGAATTTTCTATACATGTCTATCTGTGTGCCTGTATGTACACATACATAGGTACGCAGATACATATAAACACACACGTGTAGGAGGCAGTTAAGAAGCGCTTGCTAAACCGAATCCTACTTAAGACAGAACGAGGACTTAAGACAGCGCTCTCTTCCCCTTGACTGTACATTTATTCCTGTTTGCAGAGTGTGGAGGGCAGCAGTGAAGCTTAGGTTAGTCCAAGCCCTTGAGTGTTACAGATGAGCAAACAGGGACTTCGGAGACACGGACTTGTCCCCAAACACACTGGGGCTCGTGGTAAGGTCAGAACTAGAAGCCGAGTCCCCCGAGCCCGGGGCCGGGCTCCTCCGCGATTCTCTCACTCATGTCTGGGGGGTCTACTCGGAACGCCAGCACGTTCTTCTTGCCTACCAAAGGCAGAAGGAGCAGTCAAGGGAGGGAAGGGCACCCGCGTTGACCTGAGAACAAGGCAGTGAGACATCCTAATGCTCAGGGCTGCTCTGCCCCAGGGAGACCTTCGGGTAGGGGCCAGAGTGGGTGTTGAGGGGATTCCTGTGTAAAAGACTCTGGGGGTCCCTTCCAGTGTGGAGATTCTAGATTCAGCACAAGCGCATTATTGTGGCTTCTGTTGTTCTGACTAATGAGTTCTCTTACCTCTGCTGGCAGTGGACTGCTGCTCACTGGCTGGGCTGGGTCATGGGACACAGCCAAGGCTCCCGTGGACGAAGGACCACTCACTGTTAATTTGGCTGCATCAGCAACTTCCCCGTTAGGCAAGATCCCATCGGCAAACCACACTCGCCTTTGCTCTCGGGGCTGAGCCACTTAAGGGGCCAGAAAAAGAAAAGAGGCATCAATAGGACAAGAGGATGAGCCTGCAATGTCACCAGCTCGCAGTGTCGCCTAATCCAGGTGGGCAGACATGATCATTGGTGGAACTGTCTTTGGAACCCAATAACCCCAATTCCCCATCCATGGGGTTAAAGGCAACAAAAGCTGCTTCTAAGCCGTGTCCTGGGCTTACTTCAAACAGCACATCAGAGCAGCTCTTTTGTGTGACACGCATTAGGGGCTCTCTCATTCTCCTGCGATATAATCACAACCTTTGACACGTTTCGCTGGCCAAAAAACGGAGAAAGAACAGAATATGTCCAAAATGAGTATACCTAGAAAGCTCCTAGAACATGGCCACAGACTTTCAACAGCTCCAGTAAATAAGAGGTTGTCCCCCTGGTTTATGGTTAAAAAGAACCAAAAAGATGCATGGAAAAATGCTGCAGAGTCCCTACTGATTAGGATGGAAGAGTAAAAACCAAGGGACAAGAAATGGCAAGAGAGTCAACTAGATTCCTTCGGGGCAAACTGGAAATGAAGAAGACAAAAGTGTTATAACATGGAATAGGGAGAACTGGGAGAATAGGGAGAGTTTCTGACTCTTCTGGGAGTATATCTTTACTCCAACTCTGGACACCTTCAAACCAATTAACAATCAAACAAGAGTGAACCTAGGGAAGAGGAACCCCTGCCACCCCGCCCCAAAGTGGCAAATGAAACAAAGGGATCAGTGGTTTCAAGAAAGAAATCTCAAACTCAAAAATCCAGGCATTATAGCCAAGTGATGGCCTGATAGTAAAGGGAGATGGGAAGAGTATGATCACAGTCAGCTTACCAAAATGGGGCCAGAAGAGTTACTTTGATAGAAGGGGGCATTACTCAGAGAAAAGGAAGAAAAAATTATAATGAATATCCAGAAAAAATCTCCCTGACAATAAGATCATTAAAGAGAAATGTGTATTTGTCATTTATATGGTTACTATTATTAAAACTCTTGGAACTTGTAAATTATCTTTTAGCTGGCAATCTTAAGGTACTTTGCTGACACACTGATGTGTACGTGTCACCCCAACTGAGTTGCAAGTCTCTATGTTCTGTACCTGTCGTGTGCCACATCCAATTTAAAAGCTGGACTGTTTGAGGTAGGCTGATCCTATCTACATGTTGTTACAAATCTGAAGGAAGAAAAGAAGGGTACATCACAGGACTGGTCAGGAGGAGGGGTGTGATGTCTAAGTCCCATGAGGTCCTTTTCATCACTTCCTAGGAACCTACGAAGGGCACAAAGAGGGGACTAGGAGAGGTAGCCCGAACAGAAATAGTCTACACCCACGACTCCTTCAAGAATTAGATTGGGAAATATTCTGCTCTCTTAGACTAGCTTGGTAAGGGCATCACCAAAGGTGCAGGTAACACACCACCACGTTCCATGGGCCCAGAGAGTCTCAACGATTCAAGCCTCCTTCTTCCACATCAGCTCCCACCCAAAGGAACCTATCTGTGGCATTAAAAAAAAAAATCTGTGCCGGCCCCTTTTTAGAGGGGTTTAAAGAAGGGGAAAAAAAAACAAGTGAGAAAGAGAGAGAAGAGTGTGCAGTCCCCTACCTTCTGCTCCGGGGTGCTTTAAAACTCCCACAGGCACCATCACAGTGGGAGGTGGAGAGCTCAGTGCTCCTGAGGCCTGAGCTTGCTGCAAGGGAGGGATAGTAGAACAGTACTCTGCAGGATTGTTAGGGTTAGGGCTCTGGCTTGAGGCACTCATCATGTTCTCCCAGGCTTGAGCTAAAGCAAATACAGACACAATCAATGTGAATGCATTGTAAAATATGGATACCAAGATCTGCTCCTGCTTAACTCTCACAGCAAGGCCTCTCTCCTCCTTGTGACGAAGTATGATGGAAAGAGGAAATTCTGTTTAACCAAGGAAAAACCCAGCTAGGGAAACTGTTCATTTAGTAGAAGCAAGTAAAACTTACAAGGATCTTTTCCCACATGGGTGCATATTCTGTTCTTAAGTTCATGCCTAAGCCCTTTGTTTCTTTCAAAGAGGACTATAATTTCCTTCAAAAGGAAATTAAACATCAAATAACTAGCTTACAGTTTTGCAAGTGTTCTGTTCTTTCCTTTACATTCCAAGGGCTTATATCAAGTTCTACTAAATTTTCAGATCTGGGTTTAAGCACTGTTGTTATCTTCAGTGCAGAACTTTCAGTTTCAGCCTAATCAGCTTCTAAATTCCTGGGGGGGGGGGGGGGCAAAAACTTCATCTGGAAAGCTCCAAGGCTCGAGAGTAAGCAGACGGACTGCAGGGATGCTACACTTGCCTCCGTATACGAACATCTCCACCTAGCAGAGGGCTATGGGGAGGGGTCGTTAATAGCCACAGCTGTACTTTGGTTGTGTCTCCAAGCGCATGACTCATCCGTAGATGAGTGCCAATGAATGAACATGGAATGTGCCCTAGAGAATCCGCGTAAAGGTACTCAAAGGGAATGCCATAAGGGACCATCAGGGAAAGGAGTGGACTCCAAATGAGAGAGCGTGTGCCAAGTGCTTAGTACACGTGAAGATGCTTCCTAACTTCCAGTCATCACCATCGTTCTGGGTGCTCCATCTGTAACACGGGCACATTCACCTTAATCTGAGAAAGGAGCTAAAGAAATGGGAGTTCTTAGTTGGCCTCCCCCTATGTCCCTTCAGCTCCCAGAGGAAGGAATTGAATTCAATGATGTCAAGTCCCTTCCGGTGCTTCACCCTTAGGGTTAACTATCAAAACTCAGCATGATTACCACAGGAGCAGAAACGGGTGGAATGAAAAGTGTTAGCAAGTGTCCTCGCACTCAGAACCAACCCATCCAGGGTCAGGGTTAGGAGGCCCAAGACTAGATCCTGGACACGTCGGTTTTCAGGATCAGGCCAGTACCAGGATAGGATCTCAAAGCCCTGTGCAAAGTTCATGGGAATAAGAGAAAAGGAGAAGGGGGTGGGGGGGCAGGGTGAGAGATGGCATAGAAAGGGCACACCGAAAAGCACCAAATTAAATATTAAGAAAAAGACTTGGCCAAGCCATGCGAGAGGAGAGATGCTTAAAAAACCAGGACCAGGGGATAACCCTAAGGATGCCCTTTGGAGGGGCCTCCTTGGCTTAACACAAAGTAAGACTTGCCTATGAACCCTCCGTCATTTCCTTCATCTTGGGCTGTGCCAAGTCAAAAACGGCTACTGAGGTGGAAGCCCTTCTATGGCCAAGGAGGTGCCAGGCACTGTAATTAAGCTGGGCACTCGTGTCTACGGCCCAGTGCCAGGGAAGGCAAATGGAAGCAGTGAAATAAAAATCAATGGCCCTTCAAAGGGGAGCACATGATGAATGCCTGCTCAAAGTTGTAAGACTTGAGAAGTGGAAGGAAACTGAGTGGATCATAGGAGATGAGAACTGCTTGGACTAACTAGCATGCAATTGGTTAACAGGCCAGCACCAGGAAAACATCACGATGGGTGATACAGACAGAGACAGAGCAGAGAAAGGGCAGCTTCTGGAGGATGCTAGACTGTGGCATGGCAGGGACCCTGCCCCCCATGCTCACCATAACACAAGCCCGTGAGGATTCATTTTGGCAGCAGTACAAGGAGGCTTTCAGAGGGAAAACATTAGAGTCTGATCAATTTTATTATGCCCCTTTACAAAAACCTTTAAGGTTTTTAACTGAAATACGTTTAGGTCTCTTTTCCAACCCCAGAGGATGAAGATTGCATTGGCTATATTTAACCCGATATGCATACAATTACGTGATGGACAATGCGGGCTGCTCCTTCAAAAGCCAGCATCCCATTTGTTCCTGGAAGTTGGAACGGTTCACTTCTTTTAATACAATAAAAAATGAGAAGAAACGTTCTCAGTATTTGCGCTTGCTTTTCCTCCCAAAGGGAATGGGGCGGCAGCCCTCCAAAGCAGCCAGTCGTCCGTAATATCCTCCCCTTGGAATCACGTATCTCCCATCCCTCTGCCCCCTATTTTCAAACACTCAGAGGACTAATCAGTCTCTTCTCTCCTGCTAACACTTACCTGGCTTTAGCCTTTAACCATTATATTAGGGAGAGGGAGGCTGAGTTTTCAACACAAACTTCCAAGAGGCATGTAACTCAATCTTTCCAGCTAAATTCAATCCGTTTTAAGAAGGCCAATTTAAAGCATCCTTCTGAGAGGGCAGGAAGAAGCCATAATGTTTGAGAGGCGTCTCCAGGCCTCTCAGGGTCCCTGTAGACTCAGCCCTCTCCTAATGAACACTCACCATTCATGAGCACGGAATGGCAGATCACACACACTCGGGCTTCCTTTCTCTCCATATATAGCAACTTGCACTTGAGGCTACAACATGCAGCACAGAAAACCTGTGTAGAGAGAGAACAGTCCAAATTACTCAGATCCCCCAACGCAGAAAGAACAGGGAGGTTCTAATGGGAGCACCAGAAACCCATCAAAGAGAAATTCAGGCCCAGCGGCCACTCCCGGCAGCGACCGGATGGCCCAGGACGTCAGAAGCAGAGACAGCCACTTGCCAGGGATCTGGGACAGCGCTCGCTTCTCCTCCTTTCTCCAGCATTCATGAGGACGGGCGTACGCGCACATAAACACAGACGTGAGAGAGACAGACTCAAAGCCCGATGGACGGAGGGAGAGACACACAGAGTGGATAACGCAGAGACAGGGACAAGAGGAAGGGATGGGGAGGGAGGCGCACCACTGACAGCAAGGAGCATGGAAATTAATTCCAAACACGTCCGTCATGTGTGAACAAATGACAGTCTCTGCTTTCGAGAAGCTCATAACCTTGTTCCCCCGGGTGCAAGTATCAACAATATGGAAATACGTCTTGATCAACGACATATAAAACCCAGCGGAACTGCTCATCAGCTACGGGAGGGGAAGAACAGGAATCTTGTAGCCATGGGAAAATATTCTAACTTAACTAATTAAATACAATTTTTAAGAAAAGAAGCTCATCATCTGGCACCGGTATGGGTGCATGAGTCCCCCCCCCCCCCAAGTTAAGACAAAGAACTCTAGGCAAAGGTGAGGAATAGAACGCACTGGGCTGACAGAGATGGAAGGAGGAGCAGCCTGGAGGAGGAGCCTGCGGTGCCCACAAAGATGTGCATGTGGAGGGCTCTCAGAACCAGTATTTGAGGGAATGAACGGGCACCCAGTAAAGCCTCCACAGCAGAGAGAGAACATGGGTTAGCCATTTGTTCAGACAGCAGACGAGATCCTGGTTAACTGGACCATACGTGAGCAGGCAGGTTCGGGGCGCGACATGAAGCGAGCCAAGGTAGGCCCACCTCGGCACTCTGGTGTTGTGGGTCAGATCTCTACCTTGGCCAGACGCTCACAAAAGCAGGGCCGCGCCAGATCCAGGCGGTGAGTGCGGGTCCCGCTCCGGGATCCCCACAATTAATCCATTAGACTAGATGAAGCAGCCCCTGCCTTTGGGGAGCATCTATTCCTCTTCCTAAAGGGCAATGCGGTCGTCTAGAGGATGACCCAGAAGTGCCTGGACAGGTGATGCTGTCCCTGCCCAAAAGGAGCTGGCAGAACCCCCTCCGGCCTCTCACCCAGGCCACTAAAATAGCCTTTGGCAGTTCCCTAAAAGGCAAACCCTTCATCTGGCCTTTCCAATCTACTTTTCAGCTTTATTCCCCATGACTTCTCTCTCTCACGCACACTCTCTGCTAGCCCCAGTGGACCTCCCGCTGGCCTCTCAGAGCTGTGAAGTGGCCAGTTCTGCTCCCTTCCCTAGTTCTGCCCGTGGAAAGCCCTCCTCTTAGCCCAGCTGGGGCAGCCCCGCCTTCAGGAGGTCTTCCTGGGCTCCTCCAACTCTCATAGAGCGCCCTCAGGCCTCCCATCTCTCCTGCCCTTCATTCTGGATCCCTTTTCCTGCGCGCTCAATCATATCTGAACGTGGGTGACAGCGATCTGCACGCGTGTCCCCCCCCCCAGCTCATGAGGGCCAGCACGGGTGGCTTTTCCTCCCCCCCCAGCTCATGAGGGCCGGCACGGGTGGCTTTTCCTCCCCCCCCAGCTCATGAGGGCCGGCACGGGTGGCTTTTCCTCCCCCCCCCAGCTCATGAGGGCCGGCACGGGTGGCTTTTCCTCCCCCCCCCCCAGCTCATGAGGGCCGGCGTGTGTGGCTTTTCCTCGCTTAGTCTCCACAGCTAGAACAAGGCTCCGTGCATAGTAGGCGCTTCACGTCTCCGTGTCCCCAGTGAATGGACCTCAAGGGCCTCCCTGTCCCCCCTCCAAGACATCTTGTCCGAATAAGAGGAGGAGGAATGGCAGGAATCTGCCCTTCTGACTTGGGGGATCTGAATAGCACCTAGCTAATGACCGGGCAGGCAGCTGCCCCCCCCAGCAGCAGTTTCCGGTCTAGGCTCCCCCCTCCAGTGCCTGGTCCCACTTGTTCGGGTCAGACTTCCCATCCTTCGCCCCTCGGCTGGCCACCGGCTCCATTTCACTCGGACAGCGGCCATGGCGGCTCCAAAGGCGGGTCGTGACCTCTTCTTGCAGTCAGACAAGGACAAACCACAGACAGAGCCACCAGCTCTCGGGAGGCGGAAGGTTTGCTGCTGCCGGGGAGGCTGCCGGGGCCAATTCTGCCTGACACTGAGCCACGTGGAGGGCGGCTCTTACTGGTGTAGGTGGACGGGTAACTGGGACTTGGGGAAAGGCTCTGTCTGGAACGGCCCCCAGCCCTCGATTTCTCCATTTCTCTGCCATTCAGACTCCTGCCTGGGTGGCCTTGCAGAGAGCACCAGACTGGAAGTCCAGAAGCCTTGAATTCGAATCTCACCTCCTCTATACTAGCTGTGTGACCCTGCGGCAGGGACTGAAACTCTCCTGCCTGTCTCCATTTCCTCATCTGTAAAATGAGGGTACTCCTGTCACTACCTCCCAGAGCTAATATTTATAATAATATATAATAATATTTATAAAGCACTTTGCAAACCTTAAAGCAATAGACAAGCGCTAGAGGCAGCGGCGGTGGTGGTGGTGTTACTAGTATATACACATCCTGATTAAGTTGCTTCAACCAGCTGAAGACTGAAAGAGCCACAACCTCTCTGGGTTCTAATGACCTCAACGATGAAAGAACAAGGTGGAAGCTGCTGACCTCTTCTGGGTGCAAATCCTGGCTCTGATACTAATGATCCGATCCCTAGACTGACAGTTCCTTGTTTCTGCATGCCCGGCACCTACTACACACTGCCTTGTGCAGATCAGGCACTCAATGAATGTGTGTTGAATTTCACTGACCTGACTGTGGGTCATTAATCTGTCATTAATCTGAGACTCCGTTTTCTTATAAAAACTGGGATAAAACTTTTATCATCTAATAATCAGCAGGAAGAGAAACTGACCAAGATTTCCCAGCATGCAGAGGTTCATTTGACAGAGAGAGAAGCAGGGGCCAAGGTGAAAGGTCACATGAGTTGTCCCAGCTCAGGTAGGCATTAAGAAATAAGACTAGAATTCAAACTCAAGCACTCTGATTCCAAGTCTAAGCCTATGCTGTCAGCACAGGACTCTGTAAACCTTAAAGCATCGGAGAAATATGACTAATGATTGATCCTATGAAAAGTATTATGCCTCTACTACTTATCTAGACATATTTATCAATCATAATTGAGAGTTCTGATATTATGAAACACTGCCTAAGTCATGTAGGAGGGGAAAAATTACAAATATTCTTTTTTTTCCCAAAAAAAGAAGAAAAAAGACCCTGTATATATGGGATGGGAAATTTAGAATTCTTGTAGCATACAAAAAGCTATTAAAGTCACAGGAAATTGAAAGACAGGACTTTGAAAGATATATGATTGCTCCCCACAAGACAGTAAAGAATATAAGTTCAAATAAGAAAGCTTTCAGCTTTAATTGGCTTTTTATGTACATAATTACAAATGTGATCATCTTGATGGGCTTCCTGTAATCAACTTTTCTCATAAAAAAGTACTCCTATTTTAAGACCATCTCTAATTATATGAGAGAATTTGATAATGCACATTATGACAACTGAAATTGCACTCAGTAAGTGTGGTTCCACCACCAGATTCTATCCATGCATCCTGTCAAGCTCCTTAGCCTTAATTGATTTGTTAAAGGAAAATATAATGGCTACAGCAGTTTACAAAAAGAAAGTGCTATGGGTCTTTCAAAGGCCTGTAAAAGCCAATCATTATAAATATGGTCCATGAATATCAAGGAGATTAATGAAAAAAAATGTGAAGGAAGGTGGCCTAGCATATCAGATCTCAAACCACACTATAAAGCTGTAATCATCAAAACAGTCTGATACTGACTAAGAAATAGATTTGATAGATATAGATAGACAGACAGACAGATAGATATAGATATAGATATAGATATAGATATAGGTATAGGTATAGGTATAGGTATAGGTATAGGTATAGGTATAGGTATAGGTATAGGTATAGATAGATAGATAGATAGATAGATAGATAGATAGATAGATCGATCGATCAATAGATTAGGGTTAAATGACCTCAGCAATCTAGTGTTTGATAAACCCAAAGACCCCAGATTTGGGGATAAGAATTCACTATTTGACAAAAACTGTTGGGAAAAGTTTGACAGGAACTAAGTATAAACCAAAATCTCATACCCTATACCAAGATAAGGTCAAAATGGGTATGTGATTTAGACATAAAGGGTAATACCATAAGCAAATTAGGGGAACATAGAACAGTTTACCTGGCAGATCTACAGAGAAAGGAAGAATTTATGACCAAACGAGAGAAAGAGAGAGAAAGAGAGAAAGAGAGAGAGAGAGAGAGAGTGAGTGAGAGAGAGAGAGAGAGAGAGAGAGAGAGAGAGAGAGAGAGAGACAGAGAGAGCATTACAAGATATAAAATCAATCATTTTGATTACATTAAATTTGAAAGGGTTTGTACAAACAAAACCAATGTAACCGAGATTAGAAGGGAAACAGCAAACTGGGGGTAAAATTTGTAGCAAATTGCTTTGATAAAGGTTTAATTTCTCAAATTTATGGAGAACTAAGTCAAATTTGTAGGAATACGAGTCATTCCCCAATTGGTAAACAAAGGTTATGAACAAACAGTTTTCAGATGAAGAAATAAAAGCTATCATTAATCATATGAAAAAATGTTCTAAATCACTCCTGATTAGAGGAATGCAAATAAAAACAGCTCTAAAGGACCACCTCCTACCTATCGGGTTGGCCAACATAACAAAAGGAAAATGATAAATGTTAGAGGGGGTTGGGCAAATTGGGACATTAATACATTGCTGGCAGAACTAATTCACCCATTCTGGAGGACAATTTGGAACTATGCCCACAAGGCTATAAAACTATACATACCCTTTGATCCAATAATACCACTATTATGTCTGTATCCCAAAGAGATCATTTAAAAAAAGGAAGGGGTCTACTTGAACAAAAATATTTATAGTTGCTCATTTTGTGGTTGGGAAGAATTAGAAATTGAAGGATGTTCATCAATTGGGGAATGACTGAACAAATTGTGGTATATGATGGTGATGAAATACCATTGTGCTGTAAGGAATGATGAACAGTTTGGTTTCAGAAAGATCTGGAAAGACCTACAGATGAACTGATGCAGAGCGAAATAAGTAGAACCAGGAGAACATTGTACATACTAACAGCAACGTGGTACAATGATCAAATGTGAAAGAATTAGCTATTCTCAGCAATACAATGATCCAGGACAATTCTGAAGAACTTATGACAAAGAACGGTATCCACCACCAGAAAAAGAACTGGTGAATTTGCATGGATGTGGATCTTTTGCATTAGTTTATTAGTTTAATTATGTTTTTATTTTGGGGTTTTGCATTTATATGAATATTCTCTTACAACAATGACCAATATGAAAGTATACTTTGCATGATAATGTATGTATAACCCAGATTTTGCTTACCATCTCAAGATAGGGGAGGGAAAGAAGAGAGGGAAACAATTTAGATCTTATAATTTTGGAAAATGTATTTTGAAAATTGTTATTATGTGAAACTGGATAAATAAAGTATCTTCTTAAAAAAATGAACTAGTCCATGTATTACCTAGTCAGTTCTTAAACTTTTGAATAAAGGAAGTGTCCTCAGTTAATAAACCTTAATTCAGTACCTACTATTCACTAAGCACTTTGCTAAACAAGAGATACAAAGGCAGGAAAAACAAGCCCTGTCCTAAAGGTGCTCACATCTACTAGGGCAGAAAATATGCAAGAAGCTCCCGGTAAACAGGATACAGACAATATGGATGGGGATAGTTTCAGAGGAAAAGCTCTAGTACTAAGGAGGTCTGGGAAGGGCTTCTTACAGAAGGTGGGACTTCAGCTGAGACTGAGAAGAAAACAGGAAAGCTGGGAGGTGGAGAGGGAGAGGGAGAACATTCCAGACATGGGGGGCAGTTCCATTCTGCCCCATATTTGGAAAAACCTAAGTCTACTAAGTGGCTTTTCCTTGGGGCCCACTGCAGGAAGAGGTAAAGTTTCCAAACACAGGAAAACATGTGTGTGTCTTGAGAAAATCAACCTCACACAATCCCAGAATTAGATCTCAACGGTCATCAGAAGAAATGCCCTCCATTCCATTCCTAACAAGTAATCATCTGATCTTTTCTGAAGACCTCTTGGAAGCAAGCAGCTCATCCCACTTTGAAACAGCTCAGACAGTTCTCTGGAACATCTATCGCCTATTCCTCAAGCTCTGTCCGGTGAAGTCCAGCAGAATGCGTCAAATGATAACCTAGCAAATGCCTGAGCCTGCGGCTAGCATATCACCTCTAAATGATCAACACATAGCACAGAATCTGGTGCTTCCATGATCCTGATCACCCTCAGAATGTGTCCTTGCTTGTCCATTGGATGGGAAAATAAACCCTGCTGGAATAATCCCTAAATTTAATCTGAATAATCCTTTAATAATCCACATTTATTTTAAAACATAAAACATGCAGGGGTAGCTAGGTGGCTCAGTGGATAGAATGCCAGGTCTGGAGTCCGAAGGTTCAAATCTGGCCTCAGATACTTCCTATCTGTGTGACTCTGGGCAAGTCACATATCCCTGTTTGCCTCGCCCTTGACACTCTTCTGTCAAAGTTGCTACTTAGAAAGTATGGGTTTAAAAAATAATAAACTAATAAGCATGTTACAACTACCTTATGTTGTGTCTGTTTTTAAATATGGAGATGAACATCATAATGAAAATGGACCTTGAGGAATCTAGGATAGAAAAAAATGCAAAAGGAAACAATGGTTGTAAAACAAAATCATTGAGGGTCTATTTAAGTGATACCCTAATAAAAAGTATTCATAGAGAGGATAATATAAACAAAAACCACATTCAGCAAGTTGCATTTCCAAGTAATGGTATACATTTCCTATCTCATTAATCCATCTTCTTAAGTGCTACTGGCCTCAGTCTAACTTCTTTCACTTTTTTTTAAGGCAAAAAGGTTCCAAAAAAATTTTAAAGTAGAAAAACCAAGAGGGTTCATCTATTCTAACTCATCCTTTTCCTAATAAGGAAACTGAGATGCCACAAAAAGAAAGTAACTTGTTCATAGAAAACTGGGATCCACAGTGATCCAAACTGCCGAACCCAAGGAACAACATCTCTCCTTGAGAGTGGGATGTGTAAAAATGGAGATTTTGAACCCTAGACTTCAATCCCCAGAAGTCCTTGGTATTTCCCAGAATTCCCTTTAATCTCATCTGAGTTTCCATGTTGGCGAGATCACAATTGGTATTTAACTAGCGGTAAAACCTCCCACGCTCTCTTCCTTCCTTTGCAATGATGTAGCAAGTATAGTGGTAAGCTAAGAGCAGAGATTTAAATGGGCTAATCAGCCATGGGCACATGGTTTTTTATTTTGTACCTTCTTTATTCCTTGATTTCTAATAATCCTTAATAAACATCATAAAATATAATATTTTTATTATTAGAGATATAATTTCATTTTTACAGGTAGCCCCAGGTTTCTAAAGAGAAGTGACAGTGGGTGTCCCTAAGGAAACCAGAGGTAGAAGAATCCATCCTGCTTCTCTACAAAAGCTGTGGCCAAAGGCTATTGGCAGTGGGTCATTTTACCAAAACTAATCTCTCCAATTCTTGTCCTCTATCTCCCAAAACTATTCTCTGAGGAGTCATATTTCCTCTGTTAGGGGGGCAAGACTTGGCTACCTCTCTCCCAAAAAAAGAGAGGGGAAGAAGAATCTCTTCACCCTCTCTCCCCATTTCCCTCTCTTCTATTCCCCCTTATTTCTTTCTCAATCCTTCTATTACAATTGTAATGGCTTGGCTGATCCATGAGCAATTAATATCGTTCTAATTGTTTAGGTCTGACTTGATCTGTATAAAAAATCTTTTGCAATTCTGTTCATATAGTTGCTTGATTTGTTTTGGTAAGTATATGGCTAAGTATTTAACATTATCTACAGTTATTTTCAATGTAATTTCCTTTTTATCCTTTGCTGTTGAACATTGTTGGTAGCAATTAAAAAATCTCTATGATTTCTGGGAAACTAGCTTCCCCTCCTAGTCCAGGTCTGACCTTTTGAACTTTAAAAAACAACCACACCTCTCCTTGAACTTCTCTGTTACCTGGGGCTTCCTTGTGCAGCATCCTACCACCCCTTGCAGCCTGCTTACCTTCAGACTTCCCCCTACAAGGTTCTTATCCCCTGTCCCCCAATCCCATTGCTTGATTCTCCTCTAGGCTTTGATCCTGAATTGTTGGCCTTCAAAATCAGACCTCCATGCTTGGCACCTTCATCTTCCCTTCCCCACACCCCTATTTGTATGCTGTCATCCCCCACTAGAATGTAAGCTTCTTGAGCACTGACACTATCTTCCTTTTTATTCTTTTGACTATGTATATCTCCAAAGCAATGTACAGTGCTTAGCCTCTAAGTGCCTACCAAAGGCTGGTTTCCTTTCCATGACCAAAAGACTAAGCCAAAAACTAAAACAGAAATTTCTGGACTCTAATACATAACATCCTATGATTATCTTTTTGGTTCCTGTTCTGTTTAGCCGAATATGCCAATTCCCTTGAAAAATAATCCCCTATGAAAAGGGATCCAAACACTTAATAAGTACCTGACAGGCAGGAGAGGCACATCCCTGTCCCTGAGACATTTACTATCCAAATATAATCCCTTCTAAGGAAAAATTGGACTAAAGTAGCAGGAATGCAAAGCAGAAGTCCTGGTTAGGCCACATGATCCAGGTCAGGTAACTTCCCACTCTAGACATCATTATAATTCTGTTTCTAACTGCAATTTCATTTGTATCTAACCCTCTCATCACTGACTGCTTATGGCTCCATAAAATTCACCTAATTGTTTTATATTATTTTATTTACGTGAATACTGACCTTTGACAGGGTGGAATTTACCCTCCACCTTATCAGTTAAGTCCTAAGGAAATGCTGAGGCACATCAGAGCTTAACATCTTGCCCAGGGATCAAAATCTAGTTAGCATTTGATATAGGATTTGAACTCAGTACTTACTAGTAACTGCAAACCCAGCGCTCCATACACTATCTCAAATAGCTGCCTCTATTGCAATTACATAAGGGGCAAAAAGGGGATGAAGGAGTGCTGAAATTAGATGACCCTTATCCAGTCCTGCCTCTTCCTACTACTTAATCAAGATTCCTGTGGGCTAAAAAAAAAAGTCTGTGTAAAAGCTATGCTTCCCCTCATGCCATCTCCAACATTCCTGTCTCTACTAGAAGGCCAATTCTCCAATTCCCATCAGAATTCCTCCAGCCCTGTCAATGCCACCCACAGCACAGTTATATTGTTACCAAGTGTGATAATAATGATGATGACAACAGCAATGGATTTTAACAGCATTTTAAGTTTTGCAAAAGGCTGTGCAAACTTCCCTTATTTGAAGTTCCTCGGAAGGGCTGCCCCAGCTCTTTTCCCCTGAGGCTCTGCCCTCTCAGTTGGCCTGGCTCCCAACACAGGCTCGCTAACACACCAACTATTTATGGCCCATACTCTGAAGGGCTCTTCACCAATATGGCCCCAGGGAAAGGAGATTTTTGGCTACAACAATTCTTGACATCATCTGCCAAGACAAAGAGGAGCAGCGAGTGATAAACAGATGAAATCCTCACCCCTTCGAGTCTAACGTACAAGCTGAGGATGAATGACTGGAAGAGCAGCTCATAGGAGAAGGGCTTCTGGCATAGCCCCTGCCTCACAGGAAACCATGAGATGGGGTAGGCAAGTACCACCACTTCTGTTTTTATACATGAGGAAACCAATCTTCAGTGATTTGACAGACTCTCAGAGCTACTGTCTCTTGCTTAAGGAATTCCAATGACAACCATCAAAGGTGGATCATTCGACATGGGGAAGCTTTATTTGCTAAGAAGCTTATCCTAACATTAAGCTGAAATCTGCCTCTAGACAACTTCTATTCTTGGTCCAAGTTTAGGCTTTTAAGATGTGTTATTATTTTCTTTGGGGGGGGGGGGCAGGCGGGACGACTGTGCTATTGTTGTGAACTTTGACTTGAATTTGAGCCTAATCTAGAACAAGAGACTACCTCCCAGAATCTAGAAGGCACTGTGAAAATGCCTGTAGAGACCACACGCTGCACCAGAAGATTCAGAGTTAGCTTTGAGATAGGACGAATTTGAACTTTGGGGGAACTGAAATGCTTTTGCTTTGAATGTACACTCTTATGCTAATTGGCTTTTTGTCAATGCACCTATTTTCAGTTTTGTTCCTTTTCTTTTTTCTTTTCCTCTTATCCCCAAATTATTGTAATTTCCCTTTAAAAACTGTAATATTTGGGGGCAGCTGGGTAGCACAGTGGATTGAGAACCAGTCCTAGAGACGAGAGGTCCTAGGTTCAAATCTGACTTCAGCCACTTCCCAGCTGTGTGACCCTGGGCAAGTCACTTGACCCCCATTGCCTAGCCCTTACCACTCTTCTGCCTTGGAGCCAATACACAGTATTGACTCCAAGACGGAAGGTAAGGGTCTAAAAAAAATTTTTTTTTAAAAACTGTAATATTTGTATATACCTCTAGTTCAAGTTATAAGTTAGTTATGTTTTCATGATCCATTGAGGAGACTGATCTCCCAAAGGATTACGGGGGAGAATGTATTGATTTAGAATCTTGAACCCTAGAAACTACATTTCCCTCAATCCCCTTTTCCTTTTCCTGTCGTGTGTCATTGGTTAATTTGGTATTCAGTTTCAACTTCCTCCACACTGGTGCCCTCCCTCCAAGAAGCTCTTGCTCTCTGGCTGAACCAGCATGGAGGAAGGGAGTTGCTGGCTAGGTTTCTTTGTTTTTTTACTTTCTCTTTGTTCTAAGTTTATTTTAATAAATAGTATTAAAATAATACTTGGAGTATAGAATATTAATTTTAATCTTTACATTGAGTTGTTCAAGGTTATATTGTTATTAAGTAAGAACAACCCTGCAAGTTAGAAGAGATGACGAGGATCATCCAATCCAAACCTTTCACTTTACCAAGAAGAAAACTGAAATCCAGAGGGATGGCATGGTCTGCCCAGGATCTCATAGACAGCAGGAACAAGACAGAGAACAGAAGCACACCACTCCAGGGGAGCTACTTATGAGGATCAAGTGAGGCAATATTTTCAAAGTGCTTTATACAGTGTAGGTGCCACATACATAATAGCTAATTGCTGTTATCATTGGCTTCCAAGTCCAGTCCTCAATCAAACATGTCATTCTGTGTCACAAGCACAGACTCATTTCCCAAGAGATTAAAATAAGGACGGCCTAGCCCTCCACTTCAATCACACATAAAAGATGTGACAGCCTCGCTTGAACATCTACAAAGCACTTTATGTTGGATCCTGAAACATTAAGTGCTATTGTTATCTCCAATTTAAAGAAAACTGAGAATGAAAGAGGCTAAGGAACTGAGCCCAGATCCACAGAGCTATCAAGTGCCTGAAGAGAATCTGAATTCAGGTCTTTCTACCCTGACATCTATCATTCTATTTCCCACAAAGCCTAATAATGACCCTTGAGTGGACTGTGGCCAGTACAAATATTTTTCTAACAAGATAAAAAGCCTGTTTAAATACTAACTGAAGTCACCAAGTATTTACTAAGCTCCTACTATGTGCCAGGCATTACACTAAACCTTGAGGATGCAAAGAAAGCAAAATAGCTCCTGCTCAAGAAAGGCATCTAACACACAAACAAGATAGAGAGAGGGAATGAGAAGAAAAAAGTGATTCTACATCGTTATTATTGATCCTATCTACAATTGATTGACTTTATCCTGTAACTGCCTAAGACATGGTTGTCTGTCTCTGAGTTTCAGGATTCAGCTGGCCTGTAATGAGTTAACGTTAGAATCTAGTTCTCTTACTAATCACTGTTTGATCTTTGCCTCAAGGAAAGCTGCTCTTCTTGAGGAATGCCAGTGGGCACCAAGGAGTCTAGTATCTTTACACTACCTAGCTCTTCTTCAAAAGCATCTGGTTTGCTACCCAAAGAAGTCTGGTCTACTATCTCTGACTTTACAGGCAGACTAAAATAATGAATTTTTCTTTGTCACCAGAGGGAAAGGAAGGTTTTTTTTTTTTAAACCCTTATCTTTGATCTTGGAATCAATACTGTGTATTGGCTCCAAGACAGAAGAGTGCTTTGTAAAGGCTAGGCAATGGGGGTCAAGTGACTTGCCCAGGGTCACACAGCTGGTGTCTGAATCCATATTTGAACCCAGGACCTCCCGTTTCTAGGCCTGGCTCTCCATCCACTGAGCTACCCAGATGCCCCCTAAAGGGTGGGTTGTTGCTAGTCCTTCATTCCCAACTTCCAACCAATCATATTATTCCCCACACCTCAGCTACATAACCAATTATGTTGTCTTCAACCCCATGATGTCACCAAACCTATAACCAAATGTATTAATTCCACACCTACCCTGTTCTGTTATTTGTGCAAACCTTATAAAAGAGGAATTGTCCTTCTGATGGGGTCTTTGGCTAAACTGAGGCAAGTCTATTGGCAAGTAGAGACTGGTTAATAAAATGTTATCTTGCTAGGAGAAATTGTGCCTACCTTTTTTGAATTTCACTTGCTTCAGGTAGATGTAGAGATTAACTCAGAGAGAAGGGAAGGCGCTAGCATGGGGGTATCAGGAAAGGAATCCTGTAGAAGATGCAACTTTAGCTGAGATTTGAAGGAAGCCAGGGAAGCTGGGGAGGTAAAGATGTGGAGGGTCAGCATTCCAGAGGTGAAGGACAATCAGTGAAAATGAGTCAGGAGTTGGAGTGTCTTGTATGAGGAAGAGCAAGAAGGCCAAGTGGCACAAGACCAAAGAGTATAGAGAGAGGAGTAAGGTGTAAGAAGACCAGAAAAGTCTTCCAAAACAGGACCAGGTTTTGGGTTTTGAATTCCAAAGTGGAGTATTTCATATTTAAACCTGGAGATAATAGGAGCAGCCACTGAAGTTTATTGAATAGGGAGGTGATTGGGTTAGACTTGCCCATTAAGAAGACCAATCTGAGGAGCAACTGGGTGACCCAATGGATAGAGAACCAGGTCAGGAGACAGGAGGTCCTGGATTCAAATCTGGCCTCAGATACTTCCTATCTGTGTGACCCTGGGCAGGTCATTTAATCCTATTGCTTAACCCCTACTTCTCTTCTACCTTGATACTGATACTCTGTATTGATTTTAAGACACAAGGTAAGGGTTGTTGTTTTTTTTTTTAATCATCAATTTGGCAGCTGAAGAAAGGATAGATTAGAGTGGGAAAGACTTAAAGCATAAGCTCCTGTAAAAGTTCAGGTGCGAAGTGATGAAGGTCTGGGCCAGGGTAAGCAGCATCATAAGAGAGGAGGCATACAAGAGTTGTTATAAAGGCAGAATGGGCATACTTAGTAACTTTAGATTCACTATGAAGAGTGAGAGAGTGTAAAGTGTTGAGGATGACACCCACACTGAGTCTGGGTAATTTCCAGTATGCCGGTTCTTACCCTCAATAATAATTGGGAAGTTAGGGAGAGAGGCGTGTTTTGTTTTGTTTTGTTTTTGGCAGGGAGAGATGATGAATTGGAGTCAGAATCGGGGTAAAAGTTGAATAAGCTCAGATACCTCAGTAAGGTGAAACAATCAACCAATCAAAACAATCAATCAATCAAAAGCTTGTAGACTAAATGAAAAAAGTCTTTGGTTGAGAATTACCAGAAAGTCATTAGATGAAAGGAAATGACAATGCACAGGAAGTATATTGATACTGGCTCAGGAAATCGGGTCATACTCTGGGTCATCTACAAAATATTAAGCCATTCAAAATCGAATGATTTTAGAATCGGGCAGCTTAGCTTAGAAGCTTTCCAGTCAAGTCCTCAAAAACAAATTGCTCTGAGAGAAGAAAACTTGGTCTAGTCTAAGCCTCAGTCTCTTTCTGCTCCACATACAACCCCTTTTGTCCAGAGGAATATTTCAAAAACTTTCAAAGATAGGCAGATGTTGGACTTCACATCAACATTCTGGTCTTAGCAGCATCTGCCAGGACAATAGATACAGTGTCTGCCCTAGGAGCTGAGGACGATAGATACTTTCTTAGGAAAGTATCTTCCAAGATTTTATAGAGAACCCATTAAAGAAGATACTCCATGCCTAAGGACAACTTCATGACTACAATCTAAGCAACCCCTTTGCCACGTGTGATTTAAGAATGCACCCACTTTCCCCTAGATTCTGTATGTACTTGTGGAATGGTGCCGCAGAACTCGGTGGAGATGTTTTGGTGCCAACTGGTCTTCCTATACCGCCCTTGTAAATAATCCTTTCTAAAATCTCATTAAATCTGACTCACTCCCAGAACCATCCTAACTGACAGGATTAATCCTAAGACCCCAAGGAAATGCAGTTGACACCCTCTGGGGATACAACTTCTCAGTTCACTCAAACTAACTGGGGTGAAAAGACAAGCATCAAAACACTGAGCTAAACAATGTCCAACACCAACACAGTCTGGCACTAACTGAAAAAGATCTCTTCCCAATGGGATAGCCCGCCATTAACATGCTTTGGGGTCAGCCAGTTTCAAGTCCAGCAAAGTCAGACTTTTTTGCTACTACTTTTTTTGCACAGCAAAAACATGAGGATTTGTCGAATGGGTCACTAAAATGTTGGCAAATTGTATCTACAGCATTCCCTTGCTCTGCCAGGCAAATAAATCACTCCAAAAAAGAAATGAGACTAGTCTGACTTAAGAAGCCATGCTGGGGGGCAGCTGGGTAGCTCAGTGGATTGAGAGCCAGGCCTAGAGACGGGAGGTCCTAGCTTCAAATCTGTCCTCAGACACTTCCCAGCTGTGTGACCCTGGGCAAGTCACTTGACCCTCATGGCCTAGCCCTTACCACTCTTCTGCCTTGGAGCCAATACACAGTATTGACTCCAAGACAGAAGGTAAGGGTTAAAAAAAAAAAAGCCATGTTGGTTCCTTGTACCAAGGAAGGGTGCATTTATAGAGCCTCTACAATGTGTGAAGTACTGTGCTAATTAAGCACTTTACAAAAAGATCCCTCATTTGAGCACGGCATCTCCTTCTAGAGGTCTACCAAATAAAAGATCCTAAAATCTGCCAGGAATTGAAATAAAGTTCACTCATCTTTTGACTTTGTAAATGCTATTCTCTCCCTTTTTTGGAATATCAAAACATTTTCACCTTTTGCCAATCATGTGACACCTTTGCTGTTCTCCAAAGTCTTTCCAAGATCACTGCCATTATAGCAAGTCAGTCAGTAAACAATCCCTAATCTATATGCTCGACTCCAGTCAAAACTTGGAAATGTCTCTCGGACATTTCAACTGAATGTACTATAAACATCCTGAATTCAACATGTCGAAAACTGAACTCATTATCTTCCCCCCTCACAAAGCTTTCTTTCCCCTCTTCTTAGCTTCCCGTTACTGCTGAGAGTACCACAATCCTTCAGTCATTCATCCTGGCTTGCAACCTAGGTTCCACCTTTGACTCCTCCCTCTCTTGCCTTTCACATCAAATCTACTGCCAAGGCCTGTCAATTTTAACATCTTTTCAAGACGACGGCTTCTCTGCTTCAACCCTACCCAGCACCCTGCCTGATACAGGTCCCCATCACTTGACACCTGAATTATTGCTGCTTGGTCTCCCTGTCTCAAATTTCCCCATTCTAGTTCATCTTCCACTCAACTGTCAAACTGATCTTCTTAAAGTAAAGGTCTGACCTTATCACACCCACACAATAAACTCCAACGGCTCCCTATCGCCTTCAGGATCCAAGAGAAAAGCCTGTTTGGTGTTCCAAGTCCTTTATAATTTGTACACCCCCCCCCCAAACTGTAATCTAATAACCTCCTGGCTAGGCATTCCCACTGCTATCTCCCATACCGTGGAGTGCTATCCTTTCTCCTCTCTGCCTCCTGGCTTCCGGCTTCCTTCAAGACCTAGATCAAATGTTCTTCTATAAGAGGTCTTTTCTGACCCCCTTTACTGCTAATGCCCTTGCTCTGTTGATTTCCCCCCAACTTATCTTGTATGCAGCTTGTTTGTACACATTGGCTTCCATGTTGTCCTCCCCGTGTGATAGTGAACTCCTTGAGGATAGGAATTCTTCTCCCTTTCTTTGAATCCACAGCACATAACACAGTGTCTGACACATAGTAGGTACTTAGTAACTATTTACTGACTGCATAGTATGCACTTAATATGTGCCTGATACTATTATAGGCACTAATGATATAAAGAAAGGTAAACCAGTCACTTCCTTCAGGAAGCTAACATTCTAATCAAGAATAAAACTTTGAAAATAACATACAAGATACTGTGTAATTAGAAATCTGTTACCCTAAAAATAACATTCTAATCAAGAATAAAACTTTGAAAATAACATACAAGATACTGTGTAATTAGAAATCTGTTACCCTAAAAATTATGATTCCCAAGAGCCCACTGACTTCCTGTCATTACGTGCTGATGTAGATAGGAGATAAATTGGGTGGGGTTCCTGGTCTCACACTCTTTCCTTCCTGGGTCAGGACAATGGTGGAACGGGCTATTTGAGCAGGTAGATTAACCATGGGCACATGGTTTTATTTTGTTAACTTTTTATTTTGTTACTTCTATTGATTATTAATAAATCTTACCAAAATATAATATTTGAAGTTATTGTATATTCATTTTAATTTTTATAATACATACAGAGTAATTAAAAAGCCAGTTAGTAGGCATTATCAATATTTGCTGACCAAGTGCTAAGTACTATGCTAAGTGCTAGAGATACACAAAGAGGCAAAAGCCAATCTCTGCCCTTAAAGAACTCACAACCTACTGGGGAGACAACAAATAAACAAATATGCCATAGTACAACAGGAAATGAGGGAAGGCACTGGAATTAAGAGGGGTCAGTAAAGGCTTCTTGTAGATGGGATTTGGGCTGGCACTTAAAGGAAGCCAGGGCAGGCAGAAGGAAAGATTAGAAGGAAGAGCAAGCACCCCAGGCATGAGGGATGACTAGAGAAAATAGCCAGAGCCAAGCCAGGGAGTGTCTTGTCCATAAACAGGAAGGACACCAGTGTCACTAGATCAGAATATGAATTGGGGAGTTAGAAGCCTGGACTGGAAAGGCAGGAGTGGTCAGTTATGAAGAGGTTTGAATGCTAAAAAGAAGTTTTGCATTTGATTCTGGGAGCAATGAGAGCTACTGGAATTTATTTATTGGGGAATGGGGAGATGACATGGTCAAATCTACACTTTAGAAAAATCATCTGGTGGCCGAACGGAGGATGAACTGGAGTAGGGAGAGACTTGAGGCAGCCAGACACACCAAGGAGTTATTGCTGCAATAGTCCAGAGCTTGTAAGAAGAAGGCAGTGGATATATTAGAGATGTTGCAGAGACAAAATAGGTAATCTAAGAGGGAAGACATTGGTGAGTAATACGGGTCTTGACTCCAACACTAAGAATAGGGAGAAAAAATTCATGATTTTCCATGTTTTGGTGGATTTTAAAATACTCATTTTCTGCTTCTTAGGGTGGATACTATACCATTAGTCACAAATTTTCATTAGTTATTTCCCCTATTAAATAAAGACTCTTATAAGATAGAGTTGACTTCCAACCATAATGAGACAAACTATTCACTTTGCCAAATTCAGCATTGTTTTGGACAATCAAGTAGCACTTAGAATTGTCATTTTTCACTTATGGTCTGATTAATTTAGGCCTTGGGAAATTATACCTGTATTTAGAAGCCTCTCTCTTCCCAGAAGCTCAAAGATTTTTACAGACATTATCTCATCAATTCTTAAGACATCCCTGAGGTAAATGGAAGTGGGAAGGAAAAAGACAGAACCATGAATAACCAATCCATAAATTCATTATGCCTTTCAAAGCAATATTTTAACCATACTTTATAAAAGAAAAATAATTCCCTACACAGCAGAAGTTACATCTGTTATTTACCTGTTTTCTCCTTTATCTGACAAGAGGGACTAATTTAGACATTACAATGGAAGGATATTTGCCCTCCTCTAAAATGTGTATCTTTCCTTCGAGAGAGATTATTTTTCTATCTTATCTTTAAATTCTAACCTTAACATCAAATAAAATGAGCATTTCCATGTGGCAAGGAAATCAGAAAAAGGACTGTACGGAAAACTGTGCATCTATATCATATAGAGCCTGCTTTTCTTTGTAAGCATATAACATTTCAATATGTAGCTTCCTGCTTGTCTGTTTCCTTCTGGCCCTCTTTCTTGTAAATCCTTTAAAATGCTTTAATCACTTCCTCTCTCCCCACCTATTATTATTTCCCCTCTCTTCCATTCTCTCCCTATTAAAAATTTTAAGTGAACATTTCTCAAAACAAATATGCCTGGTTAACTAAAATAAATTCCTATGCTGGTCATATTTAAAAACATATGTTTTATCGTGTACTTTGCATTCACCCCCTTTTTTATCACTGGGTGAGAAGCAAGCTTACTCATCAGTCTTCTGTTTGTTTGTCGTTACAATATCGGTGTTATTGTATACACTGCCCTCCTGCTTCTGCACCCTCCTCCCAGGCTTCTCTGAAACTATTTCATCATTTCTTACAACACAGTAACAGTCTCCTTATATTCTGTTCTCATCATTTGTTCAGGGCAGATAAGTGTCACCGTAAATAACCCAAATCCCATATTCTTACTAAAACTCTTACCCAACTCCTTTTAATTTTAGTGCCTGCTCTGTTAATTATTTCCTCTTTAGTTTGTATATAGTTGGCACATATTTGTTTGCAGGTTGTCTCTCTAGCAATGAGACTGTAAACTCCTCACATGGATGCCTTAAAAATGTTGACTGGGGGGGCAGCTGGGTGGCTCAGTGGATGGAGAGCCAGGCTTAGAGATGGGAGGTCCTAGCTTCAAATCTGGCCTCAGACACTTCCCAGCTGGGTGACCCTGGGTCAAGCAAGTCACTTGACCCCCATTGCCTAGCCCTTACCACTGTTCTGCCTTGGAGCCAATACGCAGTATTGACTCCAAGATGGAAGGTAAGGGTTCAAAAAAAATGTTGACTGATGAAAGTGTAGCACTTGGAATCTGGAATAGCTGAGCTGGAATTCTGTTTCAGATTCTAGCTCTGCGACCCTGGACATGATATTTAACCTCTCTCTGTGCCTGATTTCCTAATATGTAAAATGGGAACAGTCCTAGCACCTACCTACCTCAGGAGTCATTGAGAAGAACACATGAGTTAACTGACCTATGCAAAGCACTTCGCAAACCTGAGTACTGTAGAAATGCTTGCCATCGTTATTATTATTACGCAATCCCTTCATTGACAAGCACCCCCTTGGCGGGGCTTTGTTACACCAAAGATGATTTCTATAAATGTTTTTGTATACATAGATGGGTCCTTCTCCTGTCATTTCCTTGAAGTACAGGCTAAGTAACAGATGTGCCAGGTGAGAGGGATGCACATGAAGCAAAGATTTCTTGAAACGAATGAAAGGGAAAGCTCAGCAAGTACATTACGTACATTATACTAAGCACAGGGGATAGAAAGAGAAAAATAAGGCTGTTCCTGCTCTCCAGGAGCTCCAATTTTGAAGGGGAAGAAGAATAGATAAAGAGGTCCTATCAGATGCATGTGGGCGCACATTGTAAAGACAACAAATACAGGTTTCAGTTTCCACCCAGGTGGAAAGATCCTGAGAGTACAGCAACAAAGCATCTTCTCTGCTATTATCTCCACTGACAAAATCCCTTCAGTTTCTGATGTTGAACCACTTGAGTATGGGTAGAGCTGTCTTTTCTGAGGCTTCAGGAGTTACGGCTTTTTCCTTAGGACCACGGCTGCTGGGAAGTAATGGTCTGGGGTATGCTGCCATTCCTGGTTCTCTATCGCCAGTAAGGTGTACGGGGAGGTAGCGCTAGTTTAGTACTACTGGCACACGCTGCCTCCTATCTTCTTCAGAGTGCCTCGCTGCTTCAGCTAAACTAGCTTGCCTTCCAGTGGTATCACAGTTAGTAGGAACGGTTGAGTCTTTGTCCAGAGGAGTGGTTTTCCTAAAAGATGGCTGTAGGGACACAGCTAGACACAGGTACAGTGGTGTGGGGCATGCTGTGTCTCCAGGACCTCTTGGGTTTATCTACCAGTCACTGGCTAGTGGTCAGCATCTAATGGTGGTGGTGGCGGCAGGGAAAAGGAACAGGAGTGGACACTGTGGTAGCAAGGCCAGAAGCATATTCAGTTTTATTGGGTAGGATATTCTTGGTTATTAGCCTGGATCCTTTTCAGTCTGAAATATTGTATTCCAAGCTCGCCATTTCTTCAATATGGTAGCTGCTAAATCTTGGATGATCCTGATGTAGTTAAGCCATACTTGAATTGTTTCTTTCTGGAAATTTATATTTTTCTCCTCGACCCTAAAGCATTGGATTTTAGATATAATAGTTTTCATTTTGGAGTTTTCATTCTGGGGTTTCTTTTAGGAGGTGACCATTGGATTCTTTCAAGTCCTACTTTGCCCTCTGGTTCTAAGATAATTGGGTAGTTCTCTTTAATAATTCATTGAGGGGGCAGCTGGGTAGTTCAGTGGATGGAGAACCAGGCCTAGAGACAGGAGGTTCTAAGTTCAAATATGGCCTCAGACACTTCCCAGCTGTGTGACCCTGGGCAAGTCACTTGACCCCCATTGCCTAGCCCTTACCACTCTTCTGCCTTGGAGCCAATATATAGTATTGACTCCAAGACGGAAGGTAAGGGTTTAAAATAATAATAATAATAATAATTAATTGAAATTGATATCTAGACTTTTTTCTTATTTGTGGTTTTTGGGTAGTCCAGTGATTCTTAAAATACCTTTCCTCAATCTATTTTCTAGGTCAGTTGTTTTTCCTATGAAGTATATCATATTTTCCTCTATCTTTCTCAGTCTTTTGATTTTGTTTTATTATTTCTTGACATCTCATGGTGTCTTTAGTTTCCACTTGGCCAATTCTAATTTTCAAAAAGTCATTTTCTTAAGTCTTGTACCTTTTTTTAAACCAAGCTTTTAATTCTCTTCTCATAACTTTTTTTTATAGCTCTCATTTCTTTTTCCCATCTTTCCTCAACTACTCTTATCTGGTCTTCATTTTTTAATCTCTAATTTCTAGAAATTCCTGTTGAGTTTATGTTCAATCTCCATTCTTTCTGGAAGGTTTTCCTTCATAGAAGGAAGACTTTCCTTATAGAGATTTTCAAGTTACTGTCTTCTGTGTTTGTGCCTTGAGATTCTCTGTCATCACAGTAGCTCTCAATGGTAGAAACTCTTTTTGTTTACTCATTTTTTCAGCCTACTTCTTCTCTTTGGACTTTATGTTAGTGCTAGCCCCGAGTCATCCATCTGCTCCTGACTCAGAGCCACACAGCTACATTTCCAGAACTTGTTCTCTGATCAGTAATAAGCTATGGTCCCTGCACACAACAGCTAATCTCTGCCCTGAATATGTAAACCAGACCTGAGGAATGGGTGACAGAGCTGCCAGACTGCACCAGTTCTGCACCTGGCAGTAGTTCAAGGATTATCTGAGATTTCTAAATACCCCGGTGCTTTCAGTTCTCACACTCTATTTTAGCTTCCTTTCTCTTTCTGGTTGCTAGAATGCTCTCCACCACCACTGTCATCACACTGTGATCCTGGAGAGTCCCTATCCCAGTATCCATAGATCTCTGTCTTCCTAAGCTGCTCTGGGCTAGAAAAATGACTCACTGTGATTTTAACTTGACTTTTCCAATCAGAATTTAAACTGGACATTTTGTAGGTTGTTATAAAGGAGGTGTGCTGGGTGAGGCAAAAATGTTTCTTCTCACTACCATCCCAACTCGGCTTCCAGGACAATTCTGAGGGACTTATGAAAAAGAATGTTATCCATCTCCAGAGAAGTAACTCTTGAATAGGCACACAGATGAAAACATGTGATTTGTCATTTGTTTATTTGGGTATATGTTGGGGGGTTAGTTTTATAATATTATTCACTTACAAAAATGAATAATATAAAAATGTTTTGTGTGATAATACAAGTATAACCCAGATTGAATTGCTTGTCAGCTCTGGGAGGGGGAAGGGAAGAAAGGAGGGAGACAATATGGATCATATAAGTCTGGAAAACTTATGTGGAAATTTGTTATTACATTTAAAAAAAATTTTTAAGAGAGAAATAAGGAGTGGGGTGGGGCGATTACCTCCAATTTGGAATAAGTCTCCAAACTGGAAGCAGAGAGTTCCAGAAAAATACAGCCTATGCCCAAGACTCTTCTCAAAGGATCAAACCAATACTGATCTCCCCATGTGGCCTACAAAGTAGGAGTCCTACAAGCCCCAAATTAGGGAGGGAACCATATAGCCATCATAGGAATCATATGCTCAAGTGCATATTCATCTGTTTAAATGCATGCTCCCCATCCAATTTACTTTTTCTTTTCTTTTTTTAAACCCTTACCTTCTTAGAATTAATACTGTGTACTGGTTCCAAGGTAGAAGAGTGATAAGGGCCAAGTAAAGGAGGTTAAATGACTTGCCCAGGGTCACACCACTAGGAAGTGTCTGAGGTCAAATTTGAATCCAGGAACTCCCATTTCTAGGTCAGGCTCTGAATCTACTGAGCCACCCAGCTGCCTCCTCCAATTTATATTCATGTGACCTCCAAGCCAAGTTGGGGGAGAGGGAGAGAGGAGAGAGGAGGGAAAGTGGGGGGGGGGGGAGAGGGAGAAAGAGAGAATGAATGTGTGTCGGTGTGTAACAAGTGCTCAATAATGTTGGAGGGAATGGCCTGGTGCATTTTCAAATACAGAATTAGTAAGCTAGCTAGCTCAATCTTTTTTTTTTTTAAACCCTTACCTTCCATCTCAGAAACAATACTGTATATTGGTTCTAAGGCAGATGATGGTAAGAGCTAGGCAATGGGGGTTAAGTGACTGGCCCAGGGTCACACAGCTAGTGTCCAAATCCAGATTAGAACCCAGGACCTCCCATCTCGGGGCCTTACTCTTACTTCACTGAGCCACCCAGTTTCCCCCTAGCTAGCTCAGTTTTGCAGAGTAGATATGCTAAATTTTAGTTGCTCAATAATTGCAAGGTAGATCACCTAATTTATAAATTACATAGCTTCTTCGGGGTTTTTTTTTCCTTTGCATTCCATCCCTTGGAGAAGAGTCCAGGGTGCTCTACACAACCTCATGATATCTTCATTTACAGGTCTAGACCATAGACAAATCTTCTTAGTTAGTGCATAAATTTGGTCACTTCATTCCTCTACTGAAATCCTTTGGATTACTTCCTATTGACCCATCACGGTGTATGAGTGTTAAGGAAGGAGTAGCAGCTCTGGTTGGAGGGCTTGTGAGCTCTTTTCAGGGATGCTCATCCACCTCTGGTGTCTACCTGACCCTTAACCCTCACCTCTGGCTCCAAGAAGCTAGAATATGCCCAGTATACACACCCCGGGAAAAGCATCTTGGCAGATGGGCTAAGCCAGATTGAGAGTAAACAATGGGACGCGAACCCATCAGAGGTCACCGTTTTCAGCAGAAATAAAACTTTG
Source organism: Monodelphis domestica (assembly GCF_027887165.1). Taxonomy (NCBI): domain Eukaryota; kingdom Metazoa; phylum Chordata; class Mammalia; order Didelphimorphia; family Didelphidae; genus Monodelphis; species Monodelphis domestica. The sequence goes on from NC_077228.1 coordinate 26,422,712, forward strand.
GGACGCTGCATTTTGTTGTCTTGCCAGACTAAGGTAAAGAAAGTCAAAAGGATGAAGCAATGTGTGTAGAAATGTACAATGTAGACCAGTATTCCAGCAAATTACTTGTAAGAGAAATAAAAAAGCAAAATTGAGTTCAGACATGAATAACTCTCAGCTCTACAAGAATTTTGAAATTTAAATCAAATCAGTCAAAAAAAATTTCCAAGTCAGTGTTCTTTTATAATTTAGAGAGAGACAGAGAGAGACAGAGAAACAGAGACAGAGAGAGACAGAGACAGAGAGACAGAGAGACAGAGACAGAGAGAGAGAGAAGAGACAGAGAGACAGAGAGAGAGGAGAGACAGAGACAGAGAGAGACAGAGACAGAGAGACAGAGAGAGAGAGACAGAGAGAGACAGAGAGAGAGAGACAGAGAGAGAGAGACAGAGAGAGACAGAGAGAGACAGAGAGAGACAGAGAGAGACAGAGAGAGACAGAGAGAGACAGAGAGACCGAGAAACAGAGACAGAGACAGACAGACAGAGACAGAGAGACAGAGAGAGAAGCAGTAAGAATGACCGGATTCCTTATTTTTAAATGGATCATTTCACCAAGCATGTAGTTATAGAAAAACCATGGAGTTAACACTGCCTCGATTCTTGTTACTTATGCAACTGAATTTGTTTAAATCCCAGCAAAGGAAACGAGGTCCGTGTGTATTTGCAATTATGCTGCCCCGCACTTTGTTGCCTGCACAAAGTAGGTAATAAGAAGGCAAGCTTAATCATGCTTGGGATTAACTCATTTCCTGATGGACTTCTTAGAAGTCCTTGGTTGCCATAACAACAACGAATAAGTTCACCTCTTCCCCTTGAAAAATGAGAACAAAATGAGGCTTCTGTCTGAATCCCAAGCGAGCCTTACCTTCCCGCATGCTCTGCAATGATGCCTCCTCTTGGTGAAGGTAAACCTGGCTTCGCACTTCATGCAGTTTGGCGCCTGGGAATCGGGGACCCACACGGGAGCCACTTCGCCCAGGGTGGTGAACGGCTTTCGGGTGGGAACGCCAAACTGACCGGCTCTGAGATCGTTGTCAGGACTGTCTGAGGCCACTGCAAGGCACGGACTCCTAGAGACCACAGCCTCATACTCCTCTCCCAGCTCACCATTTGCATCGGCACCGGCGGAATGAAGCGTCTCATTGGGGAACGGAGCTCCCGTCGAGCTCTCCCCCGACTTGGCCTTCCCAAACCCCCCGTTTTTGTTTTTCGCGCTGGGGCCGCCGTGAGGAGGAGGATCGTTCTGCAAGTGTTCTGACAATGGCTTTGGAATCTGCAGCTTGAGATTGGCTGGTTGCTTCGGCCTGGCACCCCCAAAGGGAACGCTGAGAGGCGGCACGGCAGCCGCTCCTGGCGGGGACAACTGGCCCGGGCCGGACGAGCCCTGGCTACAGAGAGGGCGCGCAGAGTTTTTTTTCGTCTGGTCACTCGTGCTGCTTAAGCCGAGCCCGTTGCCCTCCGAGGCCTCGTGTCCTCTCTGCTCATACACACTCCCGTAGCACTCCGACTTGCTTTCCTCGATCTCCTTCTCCTCTGTGACTGAATCTTCCTTGGAGGGCAAAGTCTTTGGAATACAAGCGATAACTGGGTTCAGCATTCCATAGGAATCACAACCATTAGACAGAGAATTTGCTGCCGGCACGTCCAGAACAGCAGGGAAACCATAGCCCTCGAGCTCCTCGAGACACGTGCCTTTTAGACGGACGCCCGCCTCGGCCAGGGCCTCCCCGTTTTCCCCACCATCACAACAAGCCTGCTTGGGCGGGCTCCGTGGCAGAAGCCTCTCGGGCTGGCCGCTCGTCGGGCTGCTACTCTTTCCACTCAGCTCAGTCAGTTCCCAATGAGCTGCCTCCTCGGAGGCTGAAACGCCTCCCCCTGGACCAAGGGATTCTGTTGGATCTGGAGTCTGTCCGGGCTCACAGCCTTCACTTTCCTCTCCTTTGGCGTCCTTTGGGGCGAGCCCACACGAAAGCTGCTCGCGGCAAGCATCGCTTTCGGACCCTTTCAGCCGGTCGGGGCCCAGAGGGAGCCCATGGAAGGGGTCTGCGGCCGTTCCCTCCTCCGGAGGCTCCTCTTCTATGGAAAGCCTCCCGCCCAGATGAGTAGAGCCATCTGTAGTCTCCACCTCCATCCCGGGAGAGCCGCTTCTCCCAGCAGGAGCCTCGACTGGCACACAGCTGTCCTGTTCATCGGCAGCAGGACCAGCTCTGGGTGACGGGGGCGCCCCGGCCCCCCCACTCGCAGCTCCCAAAGCGGGAGGGTCTCTGCGTGAATCAATATCATCTTTTAAAGGAGAAGGGGGACGGACACGAGCCTGCTTCTCTGGTGAAACAGGGCCTAGATGGCCAACGGGATCGTCCCTGGCATGCCGCTGGCTCGGCTGTCGCCCGGGCTTCTCTGTGTTTGTGTCTTTCTCCTCCGCCCCGTTCACAGCAGCACTAAAGGGGTCGTTTTGTCCATGCTCGGCATCCAGTGTAAAGCTAATAGTATCCATCAGAGAATGGCTATTGTAGTTGTTGCAATCCAGTGCACTCGGCAGTGTCCTTTTGTCACAATTATGCATGACGGCCACCACAAGAATGTTGTTCTCTTCGGACAGACTGTCTCTATTTCCCGGCTTCTCCTCTCCTGCCTCCCCGGCACTACACTGGTCCTCCCAGGGACTGCTGCTCTGAAGGAGCTGCTCTTCTGCAGTGGCCTGATCGTCAATGCACATGGTGGAGGTGTCCGGGGCTAGAGCACTCTCTCTTCCATTAGGACAGTGGTCCCCCCCTTCCACAGATGGAAGGAGAGTGGGATGAGACCGAGAGAACGTTTTCTGTGTCCGCTGCGACTCACTGGGAAGTGCTGTTTCATTCACACTGGTCAGAGCTGGGCTAAATGACAGCAGATGAGGGTCTAGAAGCTGATTCCATTTTTTATCCAATAATGCAGGAGAAACTGTCTCATCTGGAAAATAAATGGTTTAAAGGGCAAGTAAGTTGGTGAAGAATAAAGCTAGGAAGACAAAAATGCTTGATAATTCTTGGCAAAAGATGAGAAAATACATTTAAACGTCTTCCCCAAACTCATATGCTCTAAACCTTAACCAAACAGGGGAACCGTTAAAAATCCTAGAGCCCGCAACATTCGTAGCTCAATTTGGCCCTAGGGTCTTATTTGCTATCCTAGAGCGCTGCAAGTACCAAGAAAACATTTTTAAAACTTGGCTGCAAAGTTTAGAATGTTATGATTTGCAGGATCTGAATTCTAGCAAATCCTAATATGTTCCAGACAGTTATTGACTAGAATCTCCGTTACACAGGGGCGGCATGATGCTAAGAAGGAACTTGAGGAGCTTGGAGTTTTAGTCTAGTTCTGTCAATAGTTTGGGCAATAATAATAGTAGCCCACATTTATATAGAGCTTTAAGACTACAAAGAAGTTGGTAAATATTAGCTTACTATCTATTCACAACAACCTAGTGAATAGAAACTAAAATTTTTCTATACATTTTTTCTAGATGGGGACACTAAGGGTGAAGTGACTTGGAATAAATGTGGGAAGCAAGAGTCAAACTCTAGTCTCTGCTGACTAAAAATCACCATCTTTCTGCTCTACATCTTTCTTACTTCTCTTCTTGAGGCACAATTTTCCAATCTATAAAATAGAAGCCAATGAACTAAAATATTCTAAAGATACTTCTCAACCCTTAAGAGTAGCAAGATAGTGAGACCTGTGTGACTCAGTGGTACTGCTGAGTCTACATCGCTTAACTTAGAAAGTGAGGGGTTAGATTAGATGGCCTGTAATGTCATTTCTACCTCTAAAGAACTACGACAAATGGAATGAATTTAATAAACATATGGCAAATGATAACTAGGAAGTATATTCTTATGATGGAAGATACTCTTTTTTAAAAAGTAATATATCCTCAAAATAATAGCAAACATTTATATTAGCACTTTTAAGATTTGCCAAAGACTTTGCATAATTATTTGATTCTCCCACAACACCCTATGAAGTTTCCCGGTCTCTCTTAGTTGCAGTGCCTTCCCTCAGCTGATTATTTCCTACTTATCTAGGACACAGATTGTCTGCAGTCTTCATCATGTTCTCTCCACTACTAAACTGACAGCTCCTCTAGGTCAGGGATTAGCTTTTGGCTTTCTTTGTATCCCCAGGGCCTGACACAAAACAGGCACTAAATAAATGCTTACCAACTGACTGAAGCAAAGCTAATGTTATTCTCATTTACAGCTAAAGAAATTGTAGTTTAAGAAACTGTTTTGGGGTCGGAGTGTAAGGCAGAATTTGAACTCATTTCTTTCTGATTTCAAGTTCATTGCTCTGGCCACTATAGCACCGAGTTTTTTAGAGGAAGTGCCATGATTTTAAACCACTTGGATTATCTATAATAATCTCTTAGGTTGTAATTTTGTTATGCATACGTAAACAAATTAGCTCATCAGAAACTGCAGTATTTTCTTTCTATCCTTACTACTGCTAGCTAATTAGTCAATTATTATAATCAGCATTCTGAACCTTTGATTCATATTATTTATTTGGAGGCTTCAATATCAATGTGCTCATATATTACACTAAGAAAGAGTTTACAATTTAGACAGTGAAATAAAACATCTCTAATGAAGATGATAACCAATATCATAATCACAATTTCAGTTGGTTTTAACATCAATGATTGACTAGTCCAACTATACCTTCTCCTTGCAAAGGCTAACTGACCAGTGATCCTATTCTATTCTGTCCTCTCCAACAGATTGCCCTTCTGTCTCATTAACTTCAGTCTCTCTTGCTCTACTATCTCCTTCCCTAAGCCCACAAAACATGCCCATAACCTTCTCATCTAGAAAAAGCTCTGACTTGATGTATCTAATTCCATATCTGCCATGACTTTTGAGGCTAAACTCCTTGAGAAGGCTGGCTACATCTTCTCCCACTCTCTTCTGGACTCTCCTTCTCCAATCTTTCTTCTGACTTCATTATTTCATCGGAATCTCTCTCTCTCTCTCTCTCTCTCTCTCTCTCTCTCTCTCTCCCTCTCTCTCCCTCTCTCTCTCCCTCTCTGTCTCTCCCTCTCCCTCCCTCTCTCCCTCTGTCTCTGTCTCTCTCCTTGTCCGTCCTTCCATCCGTCCGTCCCCCCCCTCTCCCCCCCATGGTCTCTTATCAATCCTCATTCCTCCTGACCTCTCTGCAGCCTTTGATGCTACTGATCATCCACTTCTTGATATTTTCCTCTCTCAATGTTGTTATGAAAGTTTTCTTTCTTACCCATCTGACTGCTCCTTCTTAGTCTCCTTTGCCAGATCTTTATCCAGGTTACCCCCACAAACTATCAGTGTCCCCCAAGGGTCTGACCTGGACCCTCTTCTCTTCTTCTATATTGTTTCAATCACTGATTTTATTAGCCAATTGATTTTATTATCATTTCTACAGTGATGATTCCCAAATTTACTTAGCCAGCCCAAGCCTCTCTGCTGAACTCTTCAATCTCCAACGGCCTGTTAACTCCAAAAGGATGTCCTATAAAATATCTTACACTGACCATGTCCAAAACGGAGCTCAAATCCTTTCCTTCTCCAAACCCTCAAAAAGGTATGACTCTCTTCCAGGTCCCCCAAGCTCACAACCTAACTGTCATCATCTTTTCCTTATTCTCTTTTACTTTCCTCATCAACCAATATCTAATCCATTGCAAAGACTTGTTGATTTCATCTTTGCATATATTTCATCTTTCTAATATGTCTCTTTTTCTTACCTGAAATTATAGCTACCATGGTGCAGGTACTTATCACCTCACTCCTAGACTAGTGCAATAGCTTACAAATGGGTCTCCCTATCACAAATGTCTCCCCAATCCAATCCCCCTTCCATTCAGCTTTCAAGTTGATCTTCCTGTTAAGAGCAGATCGGACTATATCCCTGCCTCTATTCAATCATCTTCAGGAACTCCTTAGTAAAGATAGGATCAAATCTAAAATCCTCTATTTGGGGATCAGGTTCTTCATAATCTGCCACTCTCTTTCCACTCTTGGTTTTACCATACTCTTGCCTAACTCTGTGAGCCAATGACCCTGGCCTCCTTGCTGTTCCTCAAAATATACATGCCATCTCTTAATTTCAGGCATGTTCACTGGTTATTTCACAGCCTGACGTGTTCTCCTTCCTCAACTATGAATGGTGACTTCCTTGGTTTCTTTTAAATCCCCGCCAGAATCCCAAATTCTATAGCAAACCTTTTCATTTTCTCTATTGATTAGGTCCAATTTATCCTGTATATAGCTTATTTCTAAATAGTTCCTCACATATTGCCTCTCCCATCATGAGATTGCAAGTTAAGAGTACTTAATAAATGTACTGACTTCAGCTTCTTTTTCTGGGTTGTCTTCCCCCATTAGATTGAGCCTGTCTTTTGACTTCCTAGTGCTCAGCAGAGTGCCTGGCAAAGACCAAGTACTTACTAAATATTTGGGGTACAATCAGTAAAAATGTCCAGGATTGGGGAATGGAACGTCTCTATGGGAGGGCTGGGAAGCTGGGGGAGTGGGGAGTGGGAAAGATGTGAACAGGCAATTTTCAAATGAAGGAATACAAGCCATTAAAAATCATATGAAAAAATGCTCTAAATCACTTTTGATTGGAGAAATGCAAATTTAAATAGCTCTGAGGTACCACCTCATACCTATCAGATTGGCCAATAAGACAGAAAAGGAAAATGTCAAATGCTGGAAGGGATGTAGGAAAATTAGACCTGGACACTAGAGAATAATTTAGAACTATGCCCAAAGGCTTATTAAATTGTGCATAACTTTTGACCCAGAATTACCATCACTATGTCCATAACTCAAGAGATCAAACAAGATCAAAGGAAAAGGAAAAAGATCTATATATGCAAAAATATTTCTAGCATTTCTTTTTGTGGTGGCAAAGAATTGGAGTATCATTCTTAACTTATCCTTTCAAATAATTCTGAGATTTGCTAAGGTGACCCAAGGGAATATACCATTAGTTTGCAGACTCAGAGAGTGAGTGCTGTGACTATATTTACTCAAGTATTTTTATTTTAGTGTTGATTGTTTTAATGACACTCTCTCAGTCCCCAATATATTTTGCTTCTACTCCCTGCCTCCAAAATGGAAGCCTCCTTTTTTCACAATGAAAAAAAAAGTTAAGTAAAACCAACTAACCCAGGGGCCTCACCTGACAATGAGAGCAATATCCTATGCCCATTATGCCCACTTCTCTACCAAGAGGAGGGATATGTGTTTCATCATCTAGTCTCCAATCCCATGATTAGTTATTACAACTAACCAGAGGCCAAATTCCTTTTGTAATAAACTGTTTTAGCAAACATATTTTGGTTTCCAAACAATTCTCCTTTTGCTGAAGAATCAACATCCAGTGATGTGTTGCCAATACAACAACAATGCACACATGTTGTAGGCAGCTCTCATACAAAGCTCACATTTAAAAAAGCAACTAAAGAAAAGTTGATTTGTGCAAGTTTGGGAAATGCTAGCAAGAGTTTTTGCTTCGCTGCTCCCAGGCTTTCTAAAGATTGCTGCGTTGCCTTATAATATCCTGCTATCATCTTTGTGCTATAAATATGCAAAGATGCCAAGGGAAGTGCTCACCTTCATTCTGTTCAAATTCATCTAAAACCTTATCCAGGTTGTATGCCTCTGCTTGGAAATAGTTCTCCATTGGTCAGGAAGCACCACTCAAGTGACTTTTTTAAACCTAAAATGTAAAGCAGAATCAAGAATTTGTATTGAACTTGGCATCATTAAAACACTACAATATGCAAACCCAAGTCATACACGAATAATGTGTTCATAATCTATTTTAATAAATATTTATGTTTATAAATTTTGTAAATTATAAATACAATGTATAAAATGGGGACAAATTCAAAACACACTAAATCAATTGCAATTATTTCCAAATGACTACAACAAAATTCACCACGCCATGATCTTCACCCAGGTGCTAGAAAAGCTTGTCACACTGGACACAATGCTGTTCTCAGCCGCCTTTCTATTTTTAACTTGCACCATTCCCAAAACATAGTATGCCCATCCTATAAAGGAAGAGCCCTTCTGACTACTTTTGAAGACCAACTAAAATATTATCTCCTTCACCAAGTCTTGCCTGATACCTCCAGTAGATGATAACCATCCTCCCGCCCCCCGTTTTTAATTTTAGGTTATTTTTTCTGATTAATAGGCATTTACTCGCTTTTCCTCCTACTCTCCTCCTCCTCCTCACCCCATGGAACAATTAAAAGCAAAAAGAAAATTCTTATAACAAATATTCATAGTCAAGTAAGACAAATTCTCACGTTAGCCATGTCCAAAAATGTATTCTGCACTATAAGCCCTGCAGGAAGTCTCTCTGATGAGGTCCCAGTGTACTCTGTACAACTCTTAGACACTAAAACAAGCTCTGTTTCATGTTATAGTTATTTACATATATGTATACATATATATGTATATGGAAAAGTTCCAGAGGTTTTATGAAACAACGTGGACAAAAAGAACATGAAACAAAATGTGGATAGGTAAAAAGGCCTGGGATAATTATCCTCCACCCCAAAGTGACACAGGCACAAAGTGGTTTTGTGCCTTTCTGTTATGTTCATTGTGTATTAAGAGTTAGCTGGGTGGAGGCAATATCCAGAAACTAAATTATAAATTGCAGAGAAGGTACCAACTTGCATTAATAGAATTTCCATAACTAGGATTTTTTCCAAATCAATCAAGTCACCAATTCAGATTCATCTTTTCTCTCTTCTCCACTCACTCTTCCTCTCCCTTCTCCTTTTCCATCTCCCTCTTCCTCTCTCCAAAACATAGTATTTGGCATATAATTTGTGTTTAATCTTAATGTCTATTAAAAGGAATTGAACTCTTGCTCATAAGAGAACAGTCTTAATCTAAACAAAATGAAAATTGGCATTATTAAATATAATGTATTTTCAGCCTAAAAAGTTCAAATGAAAAGACAAAGCATCAACCATATAATTTGAATTTATTTTTCTTTTTGGTCTAGGTTTGTGATTAAAACAACATGGGGATCCCTGAGTAGCAAAATACTGATGGAAATCAACACTGAGTATATAACTTGTAATCTTAAGGGACCTGAGAGATTAAGTCATTTGCTGATTATCACATAGCTACAAGTGACTAAAATGCCTATGACCACTGACACGAGGATCACTTTATTAGGCCCATGCCACAAGGAGATAATGATTGTTTTAAAAGATTCAAATTACACCTAAACAGTTACATCAGTACTTTTTGAATTATCAAAGAACTGAAAACAAAATAGATGTCCACCACTAAAGAATGGCTAATTGGAAGACAGTGTGGGAGAGATTAGGTTTGGATCAACACCTCACACCCTACACCAAGATAATCTCAGAATGGGTGAATGACTTGAATATAAAGAAGGAAACTATAAGTAAATTAGGTGAACACAGAATAGTATACATGTCAGACCTTTGGGAAGGGAAAGACTTTAAAATCAAGCAAGACTTAGAAAGAGTCACAAAATATAAAATAAATAATTTTGACTACATCAAATTAAAATGTTTTTGTACAAACAAAACCAATGTAACTAAAATTAGAAGGAAAGCAACAAATTGGGAAACAATCTTCATAACAAAAACCTCTGACAAAGGTCTAATTACTCAAATTTATAAAGAGCTAAACCAGTTGTACAAAAAGTCAAGCCATTCTCCAACTGAAAAATGGGCAAGGGACATGAATAGCCAATTTTCAGTTAAAGAAATCAAAACTATTAATAAGCACATGAAAAAGTGTTCTAAATCTTTTATAATCAGAGAGATGCAAATCAAAACAACTCTGAGTTATCACCTCACACCTAACAGATTGGCTAACATGACAGTGAAGGAAAGTAATGAATGCTGGAGGGGATATGGCAAAGTAGGGACATTAATTCATTGCTGGTGGATTTGTGAATTGATCCAACCATTCTGGAGGGCAATTTGGAACTATGCCCAAAGGACGATAAAAGACTGTCTGCCCTTTGATCCAGCCATAGCACTGCTGGGTTTGTACCCCAAAGAGATCGTGAGGAAAAAGACTTGTACAAGAATATTCATAGCTGTGCTCTCTGTGGTGGCCAAAAATTGGAAAATGAGGGGATGCCCTCCAATTGGAGAATGGATGAACAAATTGTGGTATCTGTTGGTGATGGAATACTATTGTGCTCAAAGGAATAATAAAGTGGAGGAATTCCATGGAGACTGAAACAACCTCCAGGAATTGATGCAGAGTGAGAGGAGCAGAACCAGGAGAACATTGTACACAGAGACTGATACACTGTGGTACAATCAAACATAATGGACTTCTTCATTAAAGGCAATCCAATGTCCCTGAACAATCTGCAGGGATCTATGAGAAAAAACACTCTCCTCAAGCAGAGGACAAACTGTGGGAGTAAAAACACCGAGGAAAGGCAACTGCTTGACTACAGAGGTTGAGGGGATACGATCGAGGAGAGACTCTAAATGAACACCCTAATGCAAATACCAACAACAAGGAAATGGGTTCGGAACGATGACATATCTGATACCCAGTGGAATCGAGCGTCGGCTATGGGAGGGGTGGCAGGGGGGAGGAATAGAAAATTATCTCTGTTTCCAATGAATAATGTATGAAAATGACCAAATGAAATAATGTTTTAAAAACTAAAAAAAAAAAGAATGGCTAAACAAGGTATGACACAAGAATGTAAAGGAGGGAGCAGAGCTAAGATGGCAGAGAAGGCATACTAACTGCCTGATCCCTACCAAATTATCCTAAAAACAACTTTAATATAACACCTTAAAATGAATTCTAGTGTGGCAGAATGCATAAAAGGATGGAGTAAAATAATTTTTCAGTCCAAGATAACTTAAAAGATGTATTGAACTATGGTGGGAATTTAGAGTGCATTGGCAAGCCAAGGCAAGCTCCACCTTGACAAGCCAGCACTGACCTCGGAGGTGGTTTAATGGCAGTGATGGCTTCCAAAGTTCTCTGCCACAAACAGTAAGGGGTTGGACAACAGGTCAAAAGGAGATTACAGGTGTCCTTTTACTGGCTGTGAGTGTAAGATTCCACCTTGGAAGATCTGAAAACTTACAGAACAGAGCTAGCTCTGAAAGCAGCTGTGCAAAAAACCTGCAGGCTGGGACAGGTACCCCTTTCACCACAGAAACAGAACCCACTGTAAAAGTTTGTTTTTTAAGTTTAAAAGACAAAAAAAAGCTGGAAAATGAGAAAACAACAAAAAAAGTACCAACACAGAAAGTTATTTTGGTGTCAGGGAAGGCCAACACACAAACTTGGAAGATTATAACAAAGTTAATACTGCTTTATCCAAAGACTCAAAAAAAACCTAGTCTCAAATCCAGAAAGAGTTAATGGAAGAACTCAAAAAGGATTTAAAAAATCAAACAGAGGTAGAAGAAATTGGGAAAAGAAACGAGAGTGATGCAAGAAAATCATAAGGTTGGGGGTGGGGTACCACTTGGTAAAGGAAGCACAAAAAAAAAATTGAAGAAAGCAATATCTTAAAAACATACTAGGACAATTGGTTAAAGAAGCACAAAAACTGACTGAAGAGAAAAACTTCCTAAAAGGTAGAATTGGCCACATTGGAAATGATGTGCAAAAATTCACTGAGAAAAAGAATTTTTTTTTACAAAGTTTAAAAGTATTTTTTATTGCAGATAGTACATATACATTATTAGTAGAACTGGTTTCTTTTCCCACCTCTAAGATGATATCAAATACTTGATCTTATAATGACATTAACAAAACACCAAATGTTTTCATGTTACTCTTTTTTTCAGTACCTGGGGATTTGATTTGGCTAGATTTTCTGTTTTAACCCATGCTTCTTCTCGTTCCTTCATTTTTAGCTTCTCTTTCATTTTCTCTGCTTTAAATTGTTGCATGCAGTCATAAAACAGTTTTGGTTCATCTCCATAAAGAGTTTCAATGTGTTGTATATCAAACCATGTATTGTTTTATTCCAATGGGTCTTTGAATTACGATACAAAGATGGAAACATGATGGGCAGAATCTTTGCTGCATTGTCACTGATTAAACTCATAATATATTCATTACTCCAGTAATAGAGTGCCCGCTCTGCCACCTGGAAATGTGGGCTGGAAACACATTTGGCTAGTTGTCTGAAAAGAGGTTCCATGACCTTTACAAATTCAGATGGTTCAATAACATCTAAAATTTCCTCTAATTCATTTAAAAACATGACTTCTTTTGGGCTATGAGTCTTTGGCCAGTATTTGAGAAGTGCCATCACCACTGGTTCAGTAAATGTGCTGTCCTTTTCTAAAAATTGAACTACACAGTATGCCAGCTGAGGATGGTAGACACTCAGTGATTTCACTTTGTGCAAAGGTAATAACACCTTCAATAAGAAAATCTTGTGCTCTTCTTTTAATGATAAGGCAAATCCATTAATTATGCTTCCCAATATTTCCAGCAATTCTATGCCGTTATGATGCTCTGTTTCATAAATAAACCTATAAAATATATTATTAATCTGTTTTCTGATGTAAGCTCTTAAGCCTAAGAATTTCCCATAGATTCTGTGAAGGGTAGTTTTAAGAAAATCTCTTTCTCGAGGATCTTCACTGTCAAACAGCTCTAAAAGCTGCAACACAAACTTCTGATCAATATATTTGTTTGCTATATTAGGTTGGAATTCTGGATATTCTAAAAAGTCTTTTAAAAAAATTCATAAACAAGCTGTAAATGAGGCCAGGCTGCTACTAGTGTTGGCTCATCTTCCTCTGGATCAAATTCTGCTCCCGTGAGATTGGATGACAGTAGTAATGTTCGAAACATGTTAACTGCAAACATATGTACTACTTCAGGGTAAATAGGTTCTGTGATCACATTTTGATTGTGTGTAATATATTCTACCATTTCACTTAAAGCAGCTTGTTTTACTTCCTTCCACTTTAGGTCACTTAGTGGATCAGAAACAAAGTCAAAGAGGACACAACATTGATGTAACTTCTGGATAAAAAGCTTCTCTTGATCATCAGGAGGTACATCTGTATGCCTTGAAGATGGTAGTGCCCTCAATCATGTTAGGGAAGTTTAGAGGAGGGGCAGGTTCAAAGCAAAAGATGATTAGTTCCATTGTAGACATGTTGAAAGAACATCCACGTAGTGATGTCCAGCAGGTAGTTGGCCTTAGGGGACTCTAACATGTAAAAGGGCCATGGGCTGGAAAGGCCCATTGGAATTAGCTGCATCCACCACCATCCTGCTCCTAGCTTTATTACATGTCAACATCTAGGCTTCAGCAGGAAAGGCAATGTACTCCTTAAGGCAAGAAAACAGCCTCCATTTTAGTTTAAAAAAAAAAAGACAATGGAAAAGAACTTTTTAATAAGTAGAATTAGTCAAATGGAAAAGGAGGTACAAAAGCTCAATGAAGAAAATAATTTCTTAAAAGTTAGAATTGAGCAAGTGGAAGCTACTGATTCAATGAGACATCAAGAAACAACAAAACAAAGCAAAAAAAAGGAAGACATAGAAGAAAATGTGAAATATCTCACTGGTAAAAACAACTGACCTGGAAAATAAACCCAGAAGAGATTACTTAAAAATTATTGGATTACCTGAAAGCCATGATAAAAAAAAAAGCCTAGACATCATCTTTCAAAAAATTTTCAAAGAAAACTCCCCTGATAATCTAAAACCAAAGGATAAAACAGAAATTCAAAAAACCCATTCCTCACCTTCTAAAAGAGATATTGAAATGAAAATTCCCAGAAACATCATAGGCAAATTCAAGAACTCTCAAGTCAAGGAGAAAATACTGCATGTTCAAATACCATGGAGCCATAGTCAAGTTAACACAAGAATTTAATTTAACAGCTTCCACATTAAAGGCTTGGAGGGCCTAGAATATTATATGCAGAGGACAAAGAAATGGGGATTACAACTAATAATAATACCCTACATAGCAAAACTGAATTTTATCCTTCAAGGGGGAAAATGAGCTTCAATTAAATAGAGGATTTTCAAGCATTCCTGATGAAAAGACCAGAGTTGAATAGAAAATCTAACTCTCAAATACAAGACTTAAGAGAAGTATAAAAAGGTAAAAGGAAAGAGAAACCATAAGAGATTCAATGAGGTTAAAATGTTTATATCCATATTTGAAAAGATGATTCTTATAACTCCTAAGAACTTTTTCATTATTAGGGCAGTTAGAAGGTAATATACCTAGGCAGAGGGCAAGGGTTTGAGTTGAATAAGATGGGATGATATATAAAAAATAAATTGAAGAGGTGAAAAAGAAGAATGCATTAGAAGGGGGAAGGGAGAGATAAAATGGGGTAAATAATCTCACATAAAAGAGGCTTTTTGCAAAAGAGTAGAGAGGGAGATGGGGAAAATGAGGGAATTACTTGAACCTTACTTTCATCAGAATTAGCTCAAATAAGAATATACACACTTGATAGTGTATAGAAATCTATCCTACCCTAAAGGAAAGTAGGAGTAGAAAAGGGATAGGAATAGGAGGAGGATAGACATGAGGGCAAATCAAGAGAGCTTGTAGTCAGAAGCAAAACATTTTTAAGGTTTGGTAAGATGAAAGGAGAAAGAGCAGGATAAATAGGAGGAAAAATAGGATGTAGGATAACATACAGTAATGAATGATGAAAAAAAATTTCCATGTCCTTCTAAGAAAGGTCTCATTTTTTCAAATATATAGAGAAATTACTCAAAAGTATAAGAATACAAGTCATTCCCAACTGATAAATGGTCAAAGGATATGAAAAGGCAGTTCTCAGACAAAGAAACTAAAGCTATCTTTAGTCACATTTAAAAAATGCTCTAAATCACTATTATTAGAGAAATTCAAACTGAAACAACTCTGGGGTACCACCCCACATCTATCAGATTGGCTATTAGGACAAAAAAGAAATACGAAAGTTGGAGGGGATATGAAAAAATTGAGACACAAATATACTGTTGGAGGAGTTGTTAACTGATTCAACTATTCTGGGAAGCAATTTGAATCTATGCCCAAAGGGGTATAAAACAGTACATACTCTCTGACCTAAAAATAGCATTATGAGATCTTTATCCCAAAGGCATTTAGGAAAAAAAGGAAAAAGACCTATATGTACAAAGATATTTATAGTAGCTCTTTTTGTGGTGGCAAAGAATTGAAAAGTAAGGGGATACCCATTAATTGGGGAATGGTTGCTTAAATTGTGGTATATTACTATAATGGAATACTAACGTGCTATAGGATATGACAAGTAGGAAGTTTTCAGAAAAACCTGGAAAGACTTACACCAACTGATGCAGAGCGAAATAAACAGAACCAAGGGAACATTGTACACTGTAATAGCAATATTGTACAATGAACAACTGTGAACAATTTATATGCTTAGCCAATGAAAGATCCAGGGCAATCCCAAAGGACTCAATGATTAAAAATGTTAACTCCTTCCAGAGGAATATCTGATAGGAGTCTGAATCCAGAGTAAAGTATACAATGTTCCACTGTCTTCCCCCCGCCTTTTTTTTTGTTTTCTTCCACAAAAAAGATTAATGTGGGAAAATGTTTTATAGTATTTCACATGTAAAATATACATCAGATTGTGTACCATTTCAGAGGAAGGAAAGGAGAGAATTAGGGGCTAAAAGAGTAAAAAAAGTTTAAATTTGTTTTACATGGGGAAAAAAATAAAATTTTATCCAAAAAAGGAATGTGGTGGAATTAGAGTGCTATACAAAATTATAAACATGATATAGATTGAGAAGCAGGTGAGATGATGCAAAGTGAAACAGAACTGGAAAAAATAATTTAGACAATAATTACAAACATGTTAAAGGAAAGAACAAAACTAAATGCTATGAAATTATAATGGTTTGGCCCCAAAAGAAAGTTTTGAGAATTCATATTTCCCATTTCTTTAAAAAGATGGTAGACTGTGGGAATGGAGCCTTGCACACATTAAATTTAGTTGACTTTTTTCTTTTTTATTCTCTTTCTCTTTTTAAGTGATGGCTCTAAGAGAGGAAAGAAGAAGAAATATCTTCAGAAATAATGGTGGTTTCCAGAGGAATTGCACATCAGCTATGTGGTCAGGGGAGGGCTAGGAAAGAACATGAATCTTGTAACCATGGAAAAATATTCTAAATTAATTAATTAATTACATTTAAAAAAAAGAAATGATGGTGGTTTCAAAAGAAAAGATATCAGTGACATTTTTAAAGCACAATGGTACAACAGCTGTCTAGGATCATTAACAGAGGCCATGGTATTTTCCTTTATCATTGGTGAACATTCAGTTTGGATATTTCTACATGCCATCAGATCCAAGATCTCATTAGCATGGGCATTCCCCCTTGACTAGAGTAGATCTGCACCTACTCCAAGAAAGCGCCCCTCATAATTTAACGATTCCTTTCTCAGTTCTCACTGCTCCTGCGCTCCCTGTAGCACATGGCACTGCTCATTGACTTTTCTTGGCTACTCTATCCTTTCTATGTTTTAACAGTTCGTGTTCTGGTTTTCCTATTCCCTCAGTGACTACCTGTAGGTCTTCTTTCCTCTATACTGGTCTTTCTTTTTTCTTTCTTTAGACTCTGTTATGATGTTATTTTATCAGTTCCTCCAAAAAAAACTATAAAAATGAAAAATGAAACCAAAAGTTGAAAACAGTAATAAAGTTAATAAACTATAGATAATTTGATTAGAGAAGAAAAGCAAATGAATAAAGTAAAAACCACAAAATAGAAGAAATAAAAAGTCAGAACATATTATGCACAATTATATTAAAAAACAGAGAAATAAAAATAGAGAAAAGAAATAGAGGGATAGCTTCAATAATATCCCAACTATCTTCAGATCAGATAGATTTTAAACCAAACTCAGAAAAGGAAATGAATATATTTGTAAAAGAACTGCCCAAACCAATAAGTCCTAGGCAAACCTTTAAAGAACAGTCTGTGTCCATACTTTACAAATTGTTCTCAAAAACTGAAAAAAACAAAACACACTAACAGAATCCTCTTATGAGAAAAATGAGGCCCTAATACCCAATCCAGGAAAAGATAGGAAAAGGTCCTGGCCAATATCATGAATATCAACTCAAAATTTTCAGCAAAATCTTCTAGACTACTGAAATTTATCCAAGAAAATATTCATTATAACTAACTGGGATTTATATCAGAAATGCAAGGATAGTTGACAAAACCACCCAGAATGTTGAAAGTCTTTTTTTAAAAATATCATTAAAAGTTTCCATTTAAAATTAAAAGCAAGTATCACATGCAGTGGAAATACACCAGAACCTATTCCAGGAAACAGAAGAGTGGGGCAAAGATGCCTATTCTTCTCACTATTATTTGTTATAATTCTGGAAATGATGGCAACAGCAATAAGACGAGAGAAATTAAAGTTATAAAGGAAGGTAGAGTAAGTAAAGCCTCTCTTTGCTGATACAGTAGTATCTTTGGGAAATCTCAGGGAATCAACAAAGATACTAATAGACACAATAGCTTCTGCAAAATTGCAGCATACAGCATAAAACCGCAATAATCAACAGTACTTCTATGTAATAATAACAAAATACAATAAGAGAAATAATTACAAAATGCACAAAATATCCAAGGATCAACCTAACAAAGTTAGTCAACATTTATTAAGTATCTGCTATGTGCTAGTCATTGCTAAGCACTGGGGAAGGAAAAAAGGGCAAAGTCTTCCCTTTGACAAGCTCACAATCTGATAAGAGGAGAAAATAAGCAAATATATATATAAAAAAAAAAGTTCCTCCATGCTGGATAAAAAAAGGAGATAGTGTTCTTGTTCAGGCATGTCCAACTCTTTATGATTCCATTTGGAGTTTTCTTGGCAAAGATGCTGCAGTGGTTTGCATTTTCTTCTCTAGCTTATTTTACAGATGGGGAAACTAAGGCAAAGAAGATTAGGTGACTTGCCCAGAGTCCCACAACTATTAAGTGTCTGAGACCAGATTTAAATTCAGGAAGATGTCTTCCTGACTCCAAGTGCAGCACTCTGTCCACTTTATCATCTAGCCGCCCCTTCAAAGGATGTAGGCATAAGGCAGCTGGGTAGCTGGGTGGATAGAGAGCCAGGGCTAAAAATGGGAGGAACAGGGTTTAAATCTGTCCTCAGACACTTCCTAGCTAGGTGACCCTGGACAAGTCATTTGACCCCAATACCTAGTCCTTACTACTCTTCTACATTGGAACCAATATTGAGTATTGATTCTAAGACAGAAGAGAGGGGTTTAAAAAAGGAGGATAGGCATAAGCATTAAGAAGGGTTGAGAATGGCTCAAAGGAAGCTAGGGAAGTCAGTAGGGAGATATGAGAAGTGGAAGCATTCCAAGCAGAGGCAGGTACAGTGTGATGATCGTGTCTTGTGTAAGGAATAGCCAGGAAGCCAGGACCACAGTGGACCTTTGAGTTCTTAGAGGAGGGAAGGTGTAGAACTGGTAAGACAGGAAGGGTTAGATTATGAAGATTATGAAGAGCTTTCAAACTCAAACGTGGAATTTAATCTTTGATCCTGGAAGTGAGAGAGCCTTAGAGTTTACTAATCACTCTGATGGCCAAGAAGGGAATGAATATGAGCAGCTAAAGCCAAGAAAGCCAAAAATCTCTAGAGAGCTCTATAATTTGGAGAATCCTTTCCTCAAAACCACCCAAGGAGGCAAATAATGTCAATATTATCGTCCCTATTTTATAGAGGAGAAAACTGGCTCCAAGAGGTGAAATGGCTTGTGAAAGGCTATATAACTAGGAAGAAGAACAGAGCTGCAAGTAAAATTCTGGTCTCCTGACGCCACTCAATGCTTTTACCCCTACACTACACCATTCTCTCCCCAGTTACTGGGCAACAAGATTTGAGAGCCAGGATAAAGGTCTGAGTGCAAGAGTTAGAGTTCATGTTCACAGAGGCTCCACTACCATCACATTCACTGAACACCTCATGGGACATATATATGATCATCACAAGGCAATACTAATTCCAAATATGTGGTCTTGCCGTCTTCTTTGTTCATTGAAATGGCCTCGAAATTCCAATTAGTCAAAATTTTAACTGAATAAGCCAAAATAGTAGGCATTTAATGTTTGTTGAATAAATTTATTTTTAGTAAGTTTTTATTGATTTTTTTACATTATAGCAATGTAAGAGAACCATACCATGTAATAAATAGCATTTTTTTTTAAAAATCAGCACAATGGATCAATACATAAAGAAAAAAAAGTCTAAAACAATGTTCAATGAGTAGCCCCTGTAAGACTCCCATCTCTGAAAAGGGTGCATGTAGGAGATGTCTTCTCACATCGCATCTCTTCTTCCTGTCCACACTTGTTCTTTATCATTTTAGAGCATTTACTTTTGATTTGCCAGCACATGCACGTGCCCCAAAGTGGCTAGTCTTTCCTTGTACAGCATTGTGGTTGCCTTACATACTCTTCTCTGCTCTGCTTACTTCACTATGCATCAATTGATACAGATTTTCCTGTTCTTCTCTGAATTTAGGCCCTTTGTCATTTTGTACAGCACAGTAATATTCCCCATATTCATGTATCACAATGTTTTTAGCCATTCTCCAATCAGAAGTTGTAATAAAGGGATACTAGAGGGTGTCTAGTAATTCATTAATTCCAAATGGAATGTTCCTTTTGATGGACAGATGATGTCCTTTGCATGCATTGCAGATTCTCTCTTTTACAAAGGGAATGAGGAGTCTAGATCATGGAGTAATTAATAGAAGTAATGCAATGATTTCTTCCCCACAAATTCTTGCTAACAGATCTAAAAAAGCACCAGACTACATCTGGGGAAAATCCAGAAAAGATACTAAGTCCTTTTTCCAGGCCAACTTGACATAGGGAGATAGAGGTTGGGTCTTCAGTCAGCACACTCTAGCACCCAGGGAAACAACGGGTGCCAGGACAAGAGAAGGTCTCAGACCCATCCTGGAGCACCCCTGATCCAGCTTTGTAGCTCACAACTCAGTCTCAGCTCATGGTTCCAGGGTGAAGTGAGAAGTGTATAAGGCAGGCTATCACTTACGATGACAGGTTCAGTCTTCAGAGGAATAACTAGGGCTGTGTTGGCAAACCTATAGCACACATGCCAGAGGGGGGGGCCGCCATCACCCCAGCACAGAGTTGACCAGTTTGTTACTAGAAAGCCAGAGGGATGTGGGGCAGGGCTGCCCCCTTCCCCCTCTCCACACAGTTTGCCATTTGGGCATTTGGTCTCTAAAAGTTTCACCATCACTCAACTAGGGCAGGTATCCCAAACCAAAGGAGAGCCTACAATTCTGCTCCTCTGAGCTTTCCAGTAAGTCAAAAGGGTAGAGGTCAGCAGTCCTGCTCAGACCCCAAATTCAAGGCAAGAACTTAAGGGAAACTAACCAGACATTGCTATGGATTAGATCACAATGAGAGAAATAAAAGCTTATAGGTCCTTCAAGCCTATCACTGAGATCCCAGAGATCACATAAAATACTCAATATCCCCAAGAAAGCAGCAATGGACCCTGCCCAGACCTTACCTCCAAAAGGGCTGCAGAGCCCAGTCCTAATATTAAGTTCAAAGTCCACAAACAGGCTAAAATAATGGGTAAATTTTAAAAAGGTCCCTGTCATAATGACCTATAATGGTGGCAGGGATACTGAAGACAAAATAGAAAAAGAATGACTCCAAAAAATTTACCAGCAATGCCTCAGAGAAAAACAATGTTTAGGGACAAATTCAACTAGAATTCCTGGAAGAGATGAAGTAAAGGTTTTGGGGGCTTTTTAAAGAGTTTTAAATTTTTCTTTAAAATAGAATCAGCACTTGAGGGGAAGAGTAGAAAAGAAAAGTGAGCTATGGAATAAAGATTAGAAAGGAAATGAACAGCTAGGCAACACGAAGGGCAGAAACTTATACAAGCAACAAAGAAAATTCTGTGGAAATCTAACTCTCTAGCCTGTGCCCCTCTCTTTGGCATTCCAATACCACCCTTTAAGGGGAAAAAGATTAACTCTTAAGGTTGAAGTTGTTTCTTCCTTCACCCTCTGGTTAAATAAGAATTCATTCAAAGCCTGTTGCTTTATCTCTTAAAACAATGGAGTAGAAAAGGGGAGCATGAGCACTCTATAGCTATTCTAAAAGTTTCCTGACTTTTGGGGTCTGGAAGACCCATCTCTTGCCCAGAGTGAGGTCAGAGTCCTTCAATCAGAGGGGTTTTGAAAAGGGATATAAAGAAGAGCATAAACCGTAGCATGGGAGGAAGTGGAGGACATTTTCCTGGGAATTCAATGCATGTAAGTATGCATAGACCTGGACCCCAGCTCTCAGCTTTTTGGCCCAGGTCTCAGAGGAGGGTTGCTAAGGCAACAGTCAACTATATATGGCTTGAGGCCTTTTCTTTCTCTTGTTCACTTTTAAATATGTAATAAATACTTATAAATTAAGTTATAGCCTACAGAGAATTTTAATCTAATAATTCAAATGAACCAAACAGAAGTCAATAATTCCTTTTAGAAATATTAAAACTCAGTAAACTAAAGAAAAATATTTTTAAAGAAAGTATCAAACTAAAACAACTGACCTGGAAAGCAGATCTAAGAGAAAAAAATTTAAGCATTATTAGATGACTTGAAAACCATGGAGCAAAAAAAAAAAAAGTGGGGGGGAGGTCTGGTCATCATATATCAAAAAATATTTAAAGAGAACTGCCTAAATCTCCTAGAACAACTGGTCACCTCCTGAATGAACCTTCACAATACAAAATCTCAAAAACATTATAAGCCAAATCCAGAACTACTAAGTAAAAAAAAAATACTTCAAATAGCCAAAAATAAAAATTCAAGTATCAAAGAGCCATGGTGAGAATCACACAAGCTTTAGTAGCCATACTATGAGGCAAGGGAGAATTTGGAATATTATATTCAATAAGACAAAGGATATAGGCTTTGTGAAGATCAAATTTAACTCTCCCCTGATTGTGAAAATGAAATTCTGAGTTCGAGTTGGAAACTGGTGAAGAATCTGCTGACTGGACCTGAGACCCTATTCCTGGTGAAACTGTTCTTAAATCTCTTCCTTTGGACTGACACATGGTGAGTGAAAAAGCTGACTCCTTTCCTGGATTTTCTGAAGAGACTAGCCACAGGAGAGACCTACCTCTTGAGAGAAACATCCCCAGGTCCTTGGCTTTGCTGAGGCCAGGGGTCAGGAATAAATTACTTAGTGCTTAGGCTAGATATCTTACCCTATCCTCTCTCTGATTTTCTTACTTCACTCTTTCTATATTTTGTAAATAAATCTATGGAATAAATTAAATTCCTGGCAACCCTATTCTTAAATAATCCAGTCCAATCTTTTTATAAAATAACCCCTTTTTCACCCTTACAGTTTCCAGCCAAGAATACCTTACTCAGGAAAACTAAATATAATCCTACTATAGAAAAAAATGGAATTTTTATGAATTAAAGGACTTTCAAGAATTCCTGACAAAAAGGCCATAGCTGCGTATAAATTTGAATTTCAAATACAAGATTCAAGAGAAACAGAGAAAAGTAAACAGGAGTGAAAATGATGAAGAACTAAACAAAGATAAACTGATTATATATCAATATGGGAAGATGATACATGTGTTCCCTATGTCCCTTATCATCAAGACTCAAAGAGGGAATACAATTAGAAAAGGCCTGAGAATAGTTCTGTTTGGTCTTGATAATTATAAGAAAAGCATGGAAACAGAGGGGAAGAAGAATACGGTTGTCGAGGGTGGTAGGGAGCAAATAAAGTAAGTGAAAATTATCTCAGATAATGAAGGTATACAAGTAAGCATGAATAGCAAAAACAACAGTTAACACTTATACAGTACTTACTATGTGCCAATATCATCTCCTTAAATAAACAAGTGGATAGGAAGAGTGTCTGACACTTGGAATTTGCTCTCATTTGAACTAGTCAAAAGAAGGTTGAAGATCCATACATAGCTGGGTACAGAAAAACATTTCACTCAATAGCAAGACAGAATGGAAAGAGGACAAGGGAAAAGGGAGAATTAGAAAAGGGGTATATTAAAGAAGTCCTTTATTTAAATTAATTAAAATTAGTCCTAAGCAAAACCAATCCTAAGGCTGTACAAAAATATCTGTATCTCTTTTTGAGGTGTCAAAGAATGGAAAAATGAGGTGATAGCCATCATTAGGGAATGGCTGAAGAAGGTAAAGAATAAGAGCGATGAGATACTATTGTGCTGAACTCTTATTGCCCCAGTGAGCACCCAGGGATCCAGAGGACTAATGATGAAACTTGCTACCCACTGTTTGAGTGGTAAAGAATTCAAAATAGAGAATGAGACAAATATTTTTTAGGACAGAGAAAACAAGGAAACTTATTTGACTTGACTATACCTGATAATGGGGTTTGTTTTTCTTCTGTTCTTAGCTCAGGGGGAAGGTGAGAAGATTAATTTTGCCTCACTCAAACAAAATTCAAAGAAAGAAAATTTGGCAACTCTGATCAACACAATGACCAAGCACGATGTCTGAGGTCTCATGATGAAACCTGCTACCTACCTCCTGGCAGAGGAGATGAACTCAGAATGCAGATGAAGACACATGTATATATTTTCTTTAGAAAGAGCCAATACAAAACTTTGTTTTGCTCAATTACATGTGCTTATAACATTATAACACGTGCTTTCTCAGTGTGGCTGGGAAACATGTAGGAGAGAGAAAAGGCTGATCTTTGCTTAATAATAAAATAATATTTAATTTTTAAAAATATGACTAAAGAAACACTCTTCATAACAAAAACCTCTGACAAAGGTCTAGTTACTCAAATTTACAAAGAGCTAAATCAATTGTACAAAAAAATCAAGCCATTCTCCAATTGATAAATGGGCAAGGGACATGAATAGGCAATTTTCAGTCAAAGAAATCAAAACTATTTAATAAGCACATGAAAAAGCATTCTAAATCTCTTATAATCAGAGATACAAATCAAAACAACTCTGAGGAATGTGAATCTTAAAACTTCTCAGACTCTACCTTAGAACATTTGGTTAAGGCTATTCCCCATTTAAACCATGGAGGTACTTCATCAGGAATGTATTGGGAACTTTAACATTACTCCACCCATACTTAGACAATGCCTTAGGGGAAGATAAAGTTGTAAACTCCTTACTGAACAATGAAAAAGTCCCCAAATCATACTTATAGTGAAGGTAGAACCTTAAGCTAGGTCTATTTTTAGATCTAATACAAAAGGGTACTAAGTACCTATAAAGGTTAAATTAATCACTAAAAGGTCAAGCAGCTTACAAAAGGCAAACTTAACAAAAGAGGTGTGAAGTTTTAGTCTATTCAGAGAAGGTGTTTATTAAATAAGATGTGAATTAAGAATGGTCAGTCCTGTAGAAAACATCTATTGTGATTGGTAGGTGTGAAAATTTAGGGGAGGTGACATAAGAGAAATTTCTCTTTAAAAGGAGCTGGTCTCTTAACTTAGGTAGTTAGTTGGAGCTCGGACTAGTTGGAGTAGCTGGGCCTCTGAACTTAGTTGAATTTGGAAGCTGAATTGGAAGGTCTCTGAACACTAGAGTTTTGCTTGGGACAAAATCTTGTGGTGAGTGGATAAAAGACTGACTTAGTTTTCTCTCTTAAAGAGAAAGGCCTAGGCCATTTGGCCTAGGCCCTAGCCTTTTCCTACTATTTCCTCTTACTCTGTCTCTCTCCCTTCCCTTAATTCCTTCATTCGTATTAATTAAAATCTCCACAAAGCCCAGCTGACTTGGGTATTTCATATTTTGGGAATTTTTCCCATGGCAACCACTTATTTTTTATTTAAAATCAAGATGCTAAAATTATCTTTTTTTTTAGGCAATTTAAAAAAAATTTTTTTTTAATTTAATTAAATTTAATTTAATTAAAATTAAAAAAAATTTAGGCAATTAAAAAAAATTTTAGGCAATTTAAGTATTGAAACCCACATTTTCACAGTCATAGGTATTACTTCACACCTAGCAGATTGGCTAACATGACAGCAAAGGAAAGTAACGAGTGCTGGAGGGGATGTGGCAAAGTTGGGACATTAATGCATTGCTGGTGGAGTTGTGAATTGATCCAACCATTCTGGAGGGCAATTTGGAACTATGCCCAAAGGGCGCTAAAAGACTGTCTGCCCTTTGATCCAACCATAGCACTGCTGGGTTTGTACTCCGAAGATATCATAAGGAAAAAGACTTGTACAAGAATATTCATAGCTGCGCTCTTTGTGGTGGCAAAAAAATTGGAAAATATGGGGATGCCCTTCGATTGGGGAATGGCTGAACAAATTGTGGTATATGTTGGTGATGAAATACTATTGTGCTCAAAGGAATAATGAACTGGAGGAATTCCATGTGAACTGGAACAACCTCCAGGAAGTGATGCAGAGTGAAAGGAGCAGAACCAGGAGAACATTGTACACAGAGATTGATACACTGTGGTACGATCGAATGTAATGGACTTTTCCATTAGTGGTAATGCAGGGATCCTGAACAACTTGGAGGGATCTATGAGGGACAACACTATCCACATCCAGAAGAAAAACTGTGGGAGCAGAAACACAGAAGAAAAACAACTGCTTAATTACATGGGTCGATGGGGATATGGTTGGGGATGTAGACTCTAAATGAACATCCTAATGCAAACACCAACAACATGGAAATGGATTCTGATCAAGGACACATGTGATACCCACTAGAATTGCATGTCAGCTACAGGACGGATGGGGGGAGGAAAGGGAGTGAAAGAATATGATTCTTGTAACCAAGAAATCATGTTCTAAATTGACTAAATAAATAGCTTACAATGAAAAAATAAAAAAATAAAAATATGACTAAAGGACCTCAAGTTCAAGATGGAAATGGGAGACCAGACATCACAGTAAGGTTGGCACTGGAAGAATAGATTTAAGAATCATCAGGATACAGATGACAATTAAATTCATGGGAGTCAATGAGATTACTAAGTGAAATAATATAGAGGGATGAATGGAAGAAGCCCAAAACAGAACTCTATAGGACATCCATAACTAGTAGATGGGCACGACCAGAATAAAGATTCAGCAAAGAAGACTAAGAAGTAGTCAGATTTGAAGGGGGAGAACCAGGAGAGAGTAAATAATATCAAGGGGAAAAAGTCAAAAACCACATCAAAGACTACAGAAAGGTAAAAAAGGATGAGGAGTGAAAAAGGCCATCAGAGCTGACAATTAAGAAATAGTTTACTTTGGATAATGAGGTCAGAAATCAGAGTTAAGAAGAGAGTAAGAGGAAACAAAGCTACTGGAAGATAGCTGGCAGGGATGGATGCTATCAGGGGATGAGTTTTTGAGAACTGGGGAGACCTGAGTGTATTTCTTTGTGGTAAAGAAGCAGCCAGTAAACAGGGAAACCTTTGAAGGTAGGTTGAAGATGTGAGATGGGGCCAAACTCTTGGAGAAGGAGGGAAGGAATAGGAGCACGTGGATGTACAAGGGTTACCCTTATCAAGGAAAGAGGGCACTTCTTCATGTGAGACAGATGAAAAAGGAAATAGTGTCAGAAGGCATCTGGGAAATATGAGAAGAGGAGGGAAGAAAAGAGTTTTGACAAATGGCTTCAATTATTTTTAGCAAAATATGAAGCAAAGTTCTCAGCAAAGAGAGTGAGATGAGGGGAAGCCATGGGAAGTTTCAAGAGGTTTGAAAAGGCCTGCTGTGGTGAGAGAGCACTTATTATTCCTACACCTCTGTCTCTGTCCTCTCTTCTTAAGCTGTAAACTCTTTGAGAACAGAGACTGCGACTGACTGGGCAGGCAAGCGAGTCCAGCTGAAGCAGCAAATCACCCTAAGCGACACATGGGAGGCAACAAGTACCAGGTGGGTCAAACCACTGCCATAACGCTGGCCATCCCCTACCCTCGGGCCCCACTGAAAAGAACCGGAGCCCTCGGATCACGGGCCCTTCTTCAGCTCGTCCTCACTGCCTGACAACTCCCAGGGATGAGCTCCTGCGCTTGAGAGCCCTGGGAAGAGCAGTGCACATGACACCCCCAGGACTGTCATCCCAGGACGTAACCCTGGGGGAAACGCTCATAATTCTGCAGGAATTCCACCCTACCACCTGGCCCGCAGCCACAGCGATCACAGACCCAGACAACAGTCACGCGAGTCCTTGGCCCCGTTAAATGTTCCAGCACTCAAAACAGACCTAACAATAGGAAGCATTCACAGAACCCTTCACTCTGCCTCTCTTATGAGAGCCTCAAAAAGCCCTGCGCCATGAGGTGCTGCTATTGCGGACGTTTTCTAGATGAGGAAACAGGGTGAGAGGCAGCCGCCAGTCCATCTGTGAGCCCGTGACAGGAGAAAGCATCCTTTACGTCCCCGGAGCACAGAACAGCACACAGTGGGCACTCCATCAAATCTGCCCATTAATCACTGACAGTTCAGTCCTCTCGTGTTATAGAGGAGAAATGACTTTCCCACAAGGCGTGAAGCCCGGGCCTCCACAAGCAGATCCTGTGTTCTTCCCACCGACCCCAGCTGTCTCCACGCTCTCATTCTCAGTGCATGGCGGCGATCCCACATGCCCAGCCCACTCTGGAAGACTTCTTTAGATTCTCAGCCTCTTTGTTTCTACAGGGCAATGGGGCAACGCTCTCTTCTTCCTCCTTTGCGCTGGCCAGTGTTCCAGGTGGACATCATCACAAGCAATGATGCTGGCCCATTTCTGTTCCTAGGCTGGTAATAAGTGTGTGGGCAGAGCAGCTGATGTGGATGGAGGACCCAAATTCCACTTTTTTGTGGTGTGACCTTGGGTAAGTCACTGAATCTGTGCGTTTTGTCATCCATAAAGCAGTAGTAAGATGAAGAAAATGCTCTCTAGATCTTACAGTACTACAGACCTAAGATCTCACACTCAACATCTGACACTTCCACTCTTTCTTATCCTCTGCTTCTCTTCTCCTCCAGACGGCACCCTAGGCACTGAAAGCTTTCTTTCAGATCCGGGCTTTCCAACATTTTTTGTTTGAGCCCTTTTTAACAACAACAACAACAAAAAGTAGGGGCAGCTACATCACAGAGTGGATTGAGTGCCAGGTCTGGAGACAGGAAGTCCTGGGTTAAAATCTAGCCTCAGACACTTCCTGGCTGTGTGACCCTAGGCATATCCCTTGACCTCCACTGCCTAGTTCAGGCTGCTCTTCTGCCTTGGAACAGATACTCAGATACTAAGTATTGATTCTAAGGGTTTAAAAAAAATGTTACAAACCACTGGTTCGCAAATTTATTCTTTTAGATTTATTCAGAAAATGCTTATAGTAACCATAAAGAAAACTTCTGCCCCCAAAAGGCTTCCAATGAAAGTTTATAATTATAAAATATAAGATTTTATGCCCTCCATAGTTATGAACATGATAGAGCTCCAACTATCAAATAACTCTGAAGAGTTTATACCGGATCTTCTGTGAGAATTAAAAGTAGCACTCCAGCAAGACCTCACATGCTGTTATCTGCAAGACTCTGTACTACATTTCTTTATTCTACAAATTTTTAAAATATGAACCACATTTAAATGAAATAATTTACAACTTGGAAAATGTTAGGCATTTTCATTTGAACCATTTGGCGCACCACCAGATGAACAGTTTGCAATAGTCCAAGTAAGAGGGGATGAAGGCTGGCACCAGGATGGTGGCTGAGTGAGGGAAGGTGACATATACGAGAAATCTTCTGAAGGCCCAGAGGATAAGATTTAGCCCCAGACCGGATATGTGGAGTAAACAGAAGGGAGGACTCAAGGATGACAGCAAAGCAGCAAGCCTGCTTCCTGGGAGGCTGGGGGTGTCCTCAAAAATAATAAGGAAGTTTGGAAGAGGGCAAAGATAATGAATTGTGTTTGTGATGCCTCCAAGATAGCCAGCATTCCAGAAGGCGAGAGGTCATACGGGACTAGAGCTCCGAAGGGTAGTTAGAACTGGACCTGTAGATCTGGGAATCATCTGCAGAGAGATGATAATGAAACTTACAGGAGCAAAGGTAGCTCGGGGTGAGACCGTAAAAGATTTTAAAACAAACACAGTAGTTTATATTGTAGGCCAGAGCAATAGGCAGCCATGAAAGTTTCCCGAGTAGACTAAGCTGGTCCTAGCTGCCTTAGTAAGAGTTCCCAGACAGAAGGTCAGTAAAGTCTAGGCAATGGGGGAGGGAGGGTTAAGTGACTTTCTCAGGGCCACCCAGGGAGGAAGTGTCTGAAGTCAGATTTCACTCCAGGTCCCCCCAACGCCAGGCCTGCTCCATCCTATCTGCTCCTAAGAAACATCATTTACAGTAGTGTGGAGGACGGACAGGAGTGAGAGAGATTCGAGGAAGAGAAGCCAGTTAGGGGTCTGCTGCACTAATCTACGCAAGAGACAAATGGCCAAACAAAGGCAGTGAGCGTGTAAGTGATGCAGAAGGAGGTAGAAATAGCCAGACTGTTTTAGATGGAGTAAGTGAGGAATTAAGGATGCTGCTGAGCTCAAGGACCTGGGAGAGGGGAAGAACGTTAGTCAGAAACAGAGATGTTGGGAAGAGGGCAGGATCTGGGCGCAAAGAGAGTTTGGGACCTCGTGAGTTGCCTCCATGACAGGCAGTCTGCAATGTCCAATAGGCAGTAAGTGATGAGCGATGGAAGGCAGCTCGGGAGAAACAGGAGCTGAGGATGGAGACAGAGGAGCCAGCAGCATATAAGAATTAAGCAGACGGGTACTGACAAAGGCATGGAGAGATCATTCAGGCAGGAGAGGAGGGCCCAGGAAACAGCTTCTTCCTTCTGACTAGAGGGCAAAGCAATCAATTCCTCCCCAGATTTCCCTTATGGAGTTTGGTGCCTGGCTCACAGCCTCGCCCCCCCATTCTAGCACCGTTACTGCTACTCCCCACATCCTGTTCCCCCTGAAATATTTCTCTATTTCATCTTTTTGACAAGTTTTCTAATGTGCACAATTGTTCCTACAGTAATACACAGACATATGGGGGCGCTGCTCAAATATTTTTACTGATGTGGACATTCGGAGAAGCTTAGAAACTAAGGACCGCCGAGATTCCTGAGGCCCCCTCCAGGCCTCCTCAACCCTGTAGAGTTTCACCATCGAACAAGGCTAAGCAAAAGTAAAAGCTCTTTGACTGTAGGCAAGAGTGAATTCTCCTCCTAGAGTAATAGATCAGTAGGCTTGTGCACAAGTCAATGATGGATCTGGCTGGCACCTAAAGGCGCTGCCTGTTTAAGCAGGCAAGTTTTAGACAAAAACAGCCCTTCGTGATCATGTGAGCTAGGAAGCCTGCTGAAGACAGAACTGATGCTGAGACTGTAAACGCGGTCTGCACTGCTCCGTGTGGCCTGAATAAAATATGGAAATTAGAAATCATGATTCTTACCTTTTTTCCTCCCTCACACACGAGATAAGAAAAAGCCTCTATGCTTCTGCATGGTGTCAGGAGCCCCATCGGCCGTCTTGCTGGTTCACTGAGTTCAGTTTGCTCCTAAAGGGAAAACACATTGCCCGTTACATCTGCTAAAGTCTTCTGACATCTGTCCGACGTGTGCCACGCAAACAAGAGTTTGGGGACGCAAACCCTTATGCTTTCCCAGTCAAAGATCTAAGTGCCATGAAATCTAGGAGTAAACCTGGTTTATTGTGTAAAAGGGCCAACGGTCCCATGAGTCCATGAGCAGTTCTGATGCTTTTGCTCCCAGTTCGGCTGCTCTCCGCTGGGTAGTAGGAGTACAGACCAAGGCAGTCATTGTCTCCCCAGTGACCTTGACTGGACTGCTAATTCAGGAAACGACAACCACAAAGTCAATTATTTTATATTACAATGGGCCTTCCAAGAATGGAGAGCTAACAAAGCGGCTGCTAAACAAGAATGGCAGCTGTGAGCATGAGCCTGCACACACAGAATGCTTGTGTTCCCTTTCAAAAGCTTCCTGCTGTGAATTTTATTGCCAAACAACTGGTTTTCCTCCTCGTGGCCTTTCTTGTGATGCCAGTCTTCTTCTCTGTCTGGAAGCATCTGATCTTAACACCAACATGACCTCCTGCCAGCAAAGGAATACAAACGGAAAGGTCTTGCTCAAAACCTCTTTCCTCCTAAATATGTACTGATATTCATAGGGTCGTAACGCCCTACTTGAATGCCCACCACGGATTCACATATCAGAGTTACTAAGGGTTAAGAGTCTAACCTCGTCTAGGATTTTTTAAAAAGATGATAATTTATGGCTGAAAATACCGCCATCTTCGACATGTAATCAACTACAAGGTTTGGAGCTAGAAGAAAGCTTAGGTTCCATCCAGTACAACTTCTTCACTTGACAACCCTGTCAATCATTCTCTTCTTCTGGATTCTCTTCTCTTTCTAGGTTTTGATTTTTTAGTTTTATTTTTTTTCAAGTTTTGTTTTTTTTTTAGTTTTATTTTTTCAGGTTTTCTTTTCAATTATATGTAGGAACAATTTTTTGACAATTGTTTTCTGACATTTTGCCATTTAGATTCCCTCCCTTCCTTCCTACCCCCCCCCCCAAGCTGGTAAATAGCCTGATATAGGCTATAGCTGAGCTTTAAAGCAATATATGTTTTCATATTCCTCATATAACTGGAGACAATATCACACATACGATAAAAAAAATTCATGAATGAAATAAATGAAAGAGGGCATGCTTTGATTTGCCATCAGATTCCAACAGTTCCTTCTTTGGCTGGGGACAGTTGGGTTTTTTTTTTTTATCATGAAACTTGGGGTTTTATTAAAACTTTGTTTTGCTGATAAGTTTAGTCCTTTAATTGATCATCATGTTATCTCCATTACTGAATTCAGTGTTGTCCTGGTTCTGCTCACTTCATTTGGCATCAGTTCATAGAAGTCTTTCCAGGTTTTTCTTAGCTCATCTTGTTTATCATTTCTTATGTCACAATAGTATTCCATTCCAGCCATATACCAGATCTTGTGCAGCCTTTCTCCAAACAATGGATTCCCACTCAATTTCCAATTCTTTGCCACTACAAAAAGGTCTGTTAAAAAGATTTTTGTACAAGTAGGTCCTTTTGTCTCTGCTCTCTTTGGAAGAGAATCCCAATAGTAGTATTGCTGGGTCAAAAGTTCTGCAGAGTTTTGTGGCCCTTCAGGTGTTGTTCCAGATTGCTCTCCAGAATGGCTGAATCAGGTGATAGTTCCCCCAATGGTGCATTAGTGTCCCAACCCCCACCCCACCCCCTCCAAACATTTATCATTTTCCTTTTTGGTCTTTTTAGCCACTGTGAAATGTGAGGTGTTATCTCTCTCTAGGTTTCTGTTACACAGCGCTCTTCTGGTTCTTATTCATCTGAATTTCTTTTCCTGTTTCTTTTTTTCCTTCTTTTAAAAGGCCAACAGAGTAAAGTGACTTACCCAGGATCACAAAGCTAGTGTCTGAGGACAGATCTGAATATGGGTTTTCCTGACTCTAGGATCAGCGCTCTATCCACTGTGACAAGGAAATCACTTGCTGCCCCCTTCTCTGTTTCCTTCCTCCATCCACTAGCCCAGGATTCTCTTTACTCCAATCTATCCTCAACTCAGCTGTCCAAATAACCTTGCTAGAGCCCAGGTCTGGGCATGTCATCATCCTGATTCAACTCCAGTGGCTTCCTATCAGCTCCAAGAAAAAGCGCAAACCCTTTGGTTTGGCTCATAACGGTTTGGCCCTCCACATCTTGCATACTCCCACGGACTCTAGGATGAAGTGATGTCTGCCTCTTATCTTCATACAGGGCGTTCCACATCCCAATTCTATACATTTTCAGAGTGCCTGGCACATATCAAGCATTTGATAAATGCTTATAGACTTGACTTGAGAAATCTACAGTCTGGAGCAGATAAGAAAAGATTGGGTGACCCAGTGAACAGAGTGCTAGACGTGGTAACAGGAAGATCTGAATTCAAATCTGATTTCTGCTACTTACTGCCTGTGTGACCCTGAGTAAGTCACTTAAAACCTTTGTTACTGGGGAGGTAGGTGGCTCAGTGAAGAGAGAGCCCCAGGCCTAGATTCAGGAGGTTTTGATTTCAAATTTGACCTTAGACACTTCCTAGCTGTGTTACCCTGGGCAAGTCACTTAACCCAATTGCCTAGCCTTTATCACACTGTGCTTTGGAACCAATACTTGGTATTGA
Source organism: Monodelphis domestica (assembly GCF_027887165.1). Classification (NCBI taxonomy): domain Eukaryota; kingdom Metazoa; phylum Chordata; class Mammalia; order Didelphimorphia; family Didelphidae; genus Monodelphis; species Monodelphis domestica. The sequence goes on from NC_077228.1 coordinate 26,456,040, forward strand.
TTCTAAGATGGAAGATAAGGGCTTTAAAAAAAACCTTGGTGCCCGAGTTTCCTCATCTGTAAAATGGGGGTGATATTAGCACCCTTCCCAGGACTGCTATGAGATTAAATTAGATAATACTTGTAAAGTGCTTTACAGACTATATAACTGGTATTACAAGTTACAATACTATTAAAAGTTATTTCCCTGTATCACATAAGCAAATACAAATGAGGCAAGATTCAAGTGGAGGTCCTCAGACTGTAAAATCCATAGCTCTTTCCACAGAGGAAATGCATCAAATAAAAGATAATGTTTATGAAACGAGTAGGAGCTTTAGAAATCCACCTCAACCCCCTCGATTTACTAAGAAAGCTGATGCCCAAGAAAGAAGACAACTTGGAAGGATGTCTAGGCCTGTGCTACTAAGTTTTGTCTCTGATGAAGATAAAGACATAGATGGAAGGAACGCGTATCAAATTTGCAGCTGGCCCAAAACCGGGAGAGACAATAGGCAGGAATGGAAGACTCCACTACTGAAACTGTCAGATCAAATGTGATGGAATTTATAAGGACAACATAGAGTCTGAGGAGGAAGCCTGGTGCAGATGATGAAAAGTCTGCCTGGGAGCTAACGCGTCCTAGCTTCGCTGCCTCACCCTGTCTGGGGAGGACCCCAAAGCCACTTACTTTCTCAGGGAAGGCCTGCCTGCCAGCTCCCCCGAGGGAGAAGCAGCAGGCAGCACATGTCCGTCAAAGGAGCACTAACACCATCTTGATCACTTTCTCCTCTCAGACCCCAATGGAAACAGCCCACTCCCCTGCCCCCAAGAGCCTTACAAACAAAAGTGTCCCCCTAAAGGAGACAGCCCACTCCCCTGCCCCCAAGAGCCTTACAAACAAAAGCGTCCCCCTAAAGGAGACAGCCCACTCCCCTACCCCCAAGAGCCTTACAAACAAAAGTGTCCCCCTAAAGGAGACAGCCCACTCCCCTGCCCCCAAGAGCCTTACAAACAAAAGCGTCCCCCTAAAGGAGACAGCCCACTCCCCTACCCCCAAGAGCCTTACAAACAAAAGCGTCCCCCTAAAGGAGACAGCCCACTCCCCTACCCCCAAGAGCCTTACAAACAAAAGTGTCCCCCTAAAGGAGACAGCCCACTCCCCTGCCCCCAAGAGCCTTACAAACAAAAGTGTCCCCCTAAAGGAGACAGCCCACTCCCCTGCCCCCAAGAGCCTTACAAACAAAAGTGTCCCCCTAAAGGAGACAGCCCACTCCCCTGCCCCCAAGAGCCTTACAAACAAAAGCGTCCCCCTAAAGGAGACAGCCCACTCCCCTGCCCCCAAGAGCCTCACAAACAAAAGCGTCCCCCTGGCCACAGGACCTGTTTTCAAACCACACATACTGAGAACAGGAATCCCTGTGGACACGTCACCCACATGCCTCAACACCATCATCAACCGCTTCTGGCCAACTCCGACAACCAGCTGATAGATAAATGTGGGAGAGAGACATCACACAAGCACACACAGGACAAAGCCACTTCCAAGAGGACATCTGAGACAGAACTCATTTCATCACCTACAAACATTGGCACAGCAGAGAGAGCACCAGACATGAGTCAAGAAGACTAGTTCAAATCCAGCCTCAGATGCTTACTAGCTCTGTGATCCTGGACAAATCACTTCACCTCGGCCTGCCTCAGTTTCCTCATTCATAAAGCGAGAATGATAATAACAGGACCCATCTTTCAGGGCTGTTATGAGGATAAAATGAAGTAACAGTATTTGATAACTCTATGGAAAACTGTTCTCTTTTTAAAACATGCCACCAGCATAATGTCAAGAACAATTAATATAAAAATTAGGCTGGAATTCATTTGGAAATATGCATAGTGTTTCTGATCTCACATTTCTCCAGTTCTTTTCTTTTTAAAAAAAAAACCTTTATCTTCTGTTTTAGAGTCAATATTAAGTATCAATTCTAAGGCAGAATGACTTGCCCAGGATCACATAGCTAGGGACATGTGTGAGGTCATATCTGAATCCAGGACTTCCCAACTCTAGACATGATTCTATCCACTGAACCACCTAGCAGCTCTCTCCAGTCTTCTCAACATAAATATTCTTCCTATGAAGCTCCGTGGCTGGATGTATTGCAACAATATAAATCTATGGAATTAAAATATAAGACTCAAAGGGCCAAGGAGAGGTCCACGAGAAGCATGAGTAGGCCGCATCATATTTTCAATGATGGCCTAAAGCACTCGATGTAAGGGCTAATCAAGGAAATATATAATCAACATATTAGATGAGTGTGTCAAGGTGGAAAGGTGTTTGTAAAAAGGTCTAGTTTCCAAACTATAGGTCAGTAACAGCCCTGAGGAGAGTCTGGAGGGGGTTATGAGATGATTCTGGAAGGAGGTCCACCATGCAATGGCCAAAATTATTTAATATTTTCAGACACAGTTCTTATATAATAGGTCTAATTATTCAATAAAATTGAGGTTCAAACCAAAGTCAAAAGCAAGATGAAAGTTCTGACAAGGAATGCAGAAGAGCATTTATTTAATATGGAATGAACAAATTAGATAAAACATGAATTGAAATGTAACGAATGTTAATACAGGTGTGATCTGCATCCATTAACATCAGCTGGCATAAGCTCAAAACAGCAGTGAGTTGTGTCATGAAACTATTTGTGTATATGTATTTGATCATGCAGTTTATAAATTCAAAGTTAAACAATCTTTTTGTGAAAGTTAAAAGTATCTTAAAATCTGTTAACCTCATGCAAAGCAATTTTTAATTTGTAAAGAATGTGGTAGGAAGAAAAATGACCCATATGTCTCAAGAACTTTATGATCAGTTGGGAACTTTAAATCTTCCTCTTTTGTACTACAAATGGACACTTCCTAGCTATGTGACGCAGGCAAGTCACTTCATCCCAACTGCCTAGCCATTACTGCTCCTCTGCCTTAGAATCCATACTTAGTATCAGTTCTAAGACAGAAGGTAAATTAAAAAACAAAAAAAAAAACTGAATCCAGAAGATAGTAGTCTTCCAGTGAGATCAGAAAACAGGTCCTTGCCCTTGCCTCCAAGGCCAACAGATCCCCCTGAGAAAAAGGGAAGGGGAGAGCTCCGAGGTGGCAATCTAGCATTCAGTCTGTCCCAGGCCAGGGGGGATGGCGGGGATATGTAAAAGCTGAGGGACAAGTTCAGCACAGGAACCTGAAGGTACTCCTGGGCAAGACAATCCACCCAAAAGTGCAGCAAGAAACAGACTGTTCCTAGCACAAAGTTCCAAAATTCAGGAACTAAAGCTGGAGAGATGAATAAAACTAAACTCCAATCAGTATCGAATACTGTTCATCTACAGATTCCCCCCAAAGAAATAGAGACTAATTTAGCCTTGGTGAAGGTTTTCTTTGAGTACACAGAGGGCAAATTCAAGCTGTCTGTAAATTCTAATCCCCCTCCCATTACCCAAGAGATTGGAAGGAGGAAGTGCTTGCAAAAAGGAAGTGGGGGCAAGCAAAAAATGTCCTCAGGTGCTGGGAAGAGGGGGAACAGAGCAGCTCCCAGAATGCCAGTTGGGCATGTGTACCAATACTTCATCATTGTTAGACTAAATAACACCTGCAAACACAGAATCAAAGGACAAAAATGGATTTTCCACAAAGGCTACCTAGAAGAAATGAAGCAAGAGATAATATATTAAATAAATCCTTGGAGAAAAGAGAAAAGAAAATTCTCTGGAAGGAATAAACAACTTGGAAGAGAAAGTGGCAAACTTTACCCAAGTAATGGACTCCCTGAAAACTAGAATAAAATAAAAAAACCAATGAAAGATTAGAACATAGAAATAAAAGACAATGAAAGATATCTAATATCCCAAAACAGGCCAAGAGATAATTAATGAAACATTTAATTCCCTGAAAACCATGAGTGTGGATATTGTATTTCAAGCAACCATGAATGAAAACTATCCAGATCCACTAGAACTAGAGAGAAAAAGAATCTCCAGATTACCTCCTGAAAAGAACCCCAGAAGAGGAAATCCATAGCCAAAATCCATGGCTCTCACATCAAAGTAAAAGTCCTGCAAGCACCTACAAAAAATATTTCAAATACCAAAGGAACTCTATGTAGTCAAGATCACACATGACCTGGAAACTACACCTAAAAATGAAGAGAAGATATTGGAATAATCTGAAAAGCTCACGACGAACCAACGAAGTGGTCAGGAGGGATCTTTGAAGGAAGACAAGATTTTAGAGATGATCATGAAAGCTTTGGAAGTAGATGGTCTAATCAAGGAAGGCTAGAGGGAAGATGGGAAAGGACTATGCCTTGAGGGATATTTATATTTAAAAGGTGGGAGCTGAGACAGGCAAGAATACAGAGAAAGTACAATCAGAGAAGAAGGGAAAGGGCACTGAAGAAAGCTAAGGGAAAAGGTGGCAAGAAAAAGGGGGTGGATCCACAAGGCCACAGAAGATGAACACTGAAAAAAAGGCCAATGGATTTAGCAACAAGATCAGTCCCTTTGAAATGTATTGTTTCAGTAAAGAGTAGATTTGGCCACCAGACTGGAAGGACCTGAGAAATGAATAGAAGATAAGGACATGACATCAGCAAGTTAGAAACTAGTATTTTCTAGAAATTTGTATTTTTAATGTCTCTTCTGACTCATGTCTGAGAAAAATAAGGTTATTTTTTACTTCTTATATTTTTATCATATATTTTGATTTTCAGGATTTGAATGTTAAAAGTAACTGAAATTTAAAATCAAGATGATGGTTTCCCCAAGGAGATAAGGAATCAAGGGTTAGTTAATAAGTAAAAAGTAGGGACATGAGTTTTCATTGCTTAAAAGTTCAGTTAATTATTTTGTAACTTTCCAATTCGGACATTTGAAAGACAGGAAGATAAAAGTGAGAAAACATGAGTTTTGATTCCATCTCATTTACTTATTACTTACTATTTGTGTGACCTTGAACAAGTCATTAATTTCTCTGGGCTTCAGTTTCCTTATTTTTAGGGGATTTGAAAAACTCTTTTTTCCTGAGGCATAGAAGAGAAGGAAGGTTAAAAACTGAAATATAACAAAATGAAGAGAAGGCCAAAAGGTACCAAAAAAATATATCTGAGAAGAAAAATGACAAGAATAAAGATGATGTTTAAAATATTAAATGCAAGCAATTTGTAGAAATCTGTGAACTGGAAGAGTTTACAACCGAAGAAGAGAGATTGATGACAAGGACAATTTTTTAAATCCTGGCTAAACTCAAAGGAGAAAAGAAAATCAAGAAGATGAGCTGGGAATTCATTGGAAATGGAAAGCAGAGAATTAATGTTTTCCCATTTTGAATAAACTAGTTCAGGCTCCAGTGAGCTGGCCAAAGCCCTATCTCAAACCCATGTTTTCTGACTTAGACAACAGTGGCCTTTTTTGCACTCCACACTTCTCCTTCAGCCTCTATCCAGCCTCTGACACTGATGACCCTTCTCTTCTCCTTGGTACTTTCCTCTGGGCACTACTCGCCTAATTCTCCTTCTGCCTATCAGACTGCTCCTTCTCTGTCTCTTGCTGGATCCTCCTCCAGGTCACACATTAATTGTGGGTGCCCCACAGGCACTGGGGAGGGAGGAGGCTCTTTCTTGGATCCTCTTCTCTCTTTATACTACTTCAGTATTATCAGCTCCCCTGGATTTAATTATCATTTCTATGTTCAGGGTTCTCAAATCTCCTTATCCAGTCCTAACCTGTGTGATGACCTCCAGTTTCACATCTCATATAATGCCTGACACATAGTAGGCACTTAACCAAACCAAACTCATCCTCAACCACCTCTTAAATTCCCTGTTCTTGTCTGTGATCCTCTCGGTCCCCCAGGCTTACAATCTAAGTGGCAGTCATGATTCTTCCCTCTCACCCCCCCATATCTGATCTACTGTCTCGCCTTTATATCTCTTGAGTGGGGCCCCTTCTCTTCTTTGACACTGCTACCACTCTTATTGCCTCATGGCCCAATTACTGCCAGAGCCTGCTGGTCTACCTGCTTCAAGTCTCTCCCCACTCCAGTCCATCTTCCATTTGAATGCCCAAGTGATTTTCCTAAAGTGCCAGTTCAATCATGCCACCCACATACTTAATAAACTTCAGTGGTTCTCCATCACCTCCAGGAATCAAATCCTCTGGTGTTCAAAGCCCTTTGACTTCCTATTCTTGTATTTTGTACTTCCTTTCCTCCCTACCTATCTCTTCCCTTTCCTCCGTGATGCTGGCTTCCTTACATTTCTCACCTCTGGGTATTTTCTCTGGAGGTCTCCCATGCCTAAAATGTTCTCCCTTCTCACCTCTTCCTAGTTGCCTTTTATCTTCTCTAGGAAGCCTTTCCCGGTCCCCTTACTTCTGGTGCCTTCCCTCTACTATTTCCTAGTTGTCTTCTAGCTTGTTTCCAAACACATTTGTTTGCTTGCTGTTTCCCCCCATTATTCAATTGATAATTTTATGAGGGACGGGCAGTCTTTTGCCTTTCTGTGTATCTTAACTGTCTCCTTACTGACTGGCCTCCTAGTCCTGTGTACTGGGAAAGATGATACAAGGACATAACACTACCTTTAAAGAACTGTAATGGCAACAGAGACACAGAGGATGTGAGCAAGGAGGTTGCTACAGTTCATCAGCAATGATTTCCTGGTCCAATCTATTCCTAAGGACACACCTGGCTAGAAAAAGCCATTATATTTATATTAATATATCATCTTAAGGTCTACAAAGCCTTTTCCTCACGACCACCTAGTAAGATAGGTAGTCAAGTATCTTATCCTAGCACACAGTAAACTCATTAAAAATGCTTTCTACAATTTAATCTCTATTCCTCTGTATAAATGATAAAACTGAGGCTTGGAAAGGTAAAGTTATTTACGATGACAAGATTTAGAACTGAGAGAAGACCTTTCCTGGTTCACCTGACTGCTAAAATCTTCCCCTTCAAGATTATTGGTAAATATCTTGTATATGATCATCATTTAAATATTATCTCCTTCATTTGAATATCAGGTTCTTGGGAGAAGAGACTTGCTTCTGCCTTTCTTAGGATCCCCATATCAACCAAAAGACACATTTCAAAAGAACCCCTGTTGGAGGCAGCTTGGTTGCTCAGTGGATAGAGAGCCAAGCCTAGAGATGGGAGGTCCTAGGTTCAAATCTAGCTTCAGACATTTCCTAGCCATGTGACCCTGGGCAAATCACTTAACCCCCTTTGCCTAGCCCTTACCACTCTTCTGCCTTGGAAGCAATACACAGGATTGATTCTAAGATGGAAGGTAAGGGTTTAAAAAAAATTTTTTTTAATTCAAAGAACACATGCAGTCAAAAGAATTAGGGCAGCTAAGATAAACTTTAGGGAGAAGCTTTATTCTCATAGATCAGTGGTTCCCAAGGGGATCATTAATGGCATCTTAAGCAGCAAATAAATGCCCAATTTTGTTAAAAATATGTCTTTCCTCAGTGACAACAAAAATGTACATGTTTGAAGCATTATAGATTTGTTTCTTCAGCAATTTGAAATCATCACAACCCTGTGCACAAAGATTTTGGGGTCCCTACAGTGATTACAGCAAACTGTGACCCCTTCTGATGAAGTGCAATGTGTTTATAGTTCCTCAGCCCATCATCAAATTGTTTCCAAAGTGTCACAAAAGTTCAAAGAGTGCAAGTTAATTTCCAAAAGACAGTCAGATGAAAGACTACACTCTCATCAGCATTCTGAATGTTGCACAAAAGTTGTTCCCTCCTTCCTCTCTGCTACTCTGTGATTAATTGTACTTCATCAGCTTTCTAAGCATGTGGTCAAGATATTATGGCCATCTGTGTTCTTGCAGCACAAATGCCAAGTTGTGTAAAAGCATGCTCTGTTTATGCATATCACAGGCCATCTTGAAAGCATCATGGACCATCCCAAATGTCCAGCAGAAACAAATCTTATATGGTCTCTTATTACAATATTAAAACTTTTTCCACTTAAAATTATTCTCCCAAAAATAAATAAATAAATAAATAAATAAATAAATAAATAAATAAATAAATAAAATAAAATAAAATAAAATTATCCTCCACTTAGTTACTATTCTTTAGTCTAAAGGATTTTGAGATGAACTGGTTGACTACCCTCATAAACAACTTTCTATAGCTTCTGTGAGAATGTAGTCGATATACCAGTGGCAGAAAGAGTCATATCTAAAGAGATTCCCTACTTACAAAGATTAGTTTATATATAAACATTGTAAAAAATGAAGCCTCATGTGTATGGCACTTTAAAGACATTTATTATCTAATATAGCACCTGTAATTAATTATCCAGTTGAAAAGTATCTTATATTGTAAGTAGGTAATCATATTTAAATTTTCATCTTTCAGTAAAAGAACCTATAAAATTCTCCTACCATTTTCTACCATATATTTGTGTAAACAAGCATTTATCACCTTCTTGCTGTATTAAATCTCAATACAGAAAAAATTCAAAGCAGAAACAGGATTAAGACTCTGTCTGGTGTTGAGTCAAATATTGCAAATCTTTTTTCCAATAAAAAAGTCCAATACTGAAATTAGGTTACTATATGATTACTGAGTTAAAATATCTTCCAAGTTGTAACTTATTTCATTTAAAATGTTATTTATAGTCAATGAAATCTGTAAAATGAAAAAAATTAATATGATCTTGCAGATAAGAATAAAAATACAAGGTTTTCATAAATAACTTTAATTCTTAGATAATGTCCACATAAAATAACAGCAGTTCTTTTATTAGTTTTATAATTCTGTATTTGTAGTTTTATAATTCTGTATTTGTAGTTTTCATAATTATAAGAATGAAATTTTATATTTTAATTGTAATCATGTAAATTTTAATTTGGAGCCTTTGGGGGCAAAAGTTATCACTGTAGTTATTGTAATCATATACAGGATAATTCTAAAAGCATATAATGAATAGGATATTAAATTACCCTGGGGATACACAACATTTTTTGTTGAAAGGTACTCACAGAATAAAAAACACTGGAAACTACGGCTGTCAATCCAGACTGAGTTGCAAGTTAAGAAGGCCCTTTGCCATCACTGTGTCCTACATTCATACAGAGCTTGAGTTACTACAATAACAATCTGGCAGTTTTCACAAATATTTTATTCTCCTTCGAAAGTGATTACACATGCTAAAACAAGGCAAAACACAAACTGCAGTTTCCTCCTGGTAAGCACCAAACAAAAACAACAGGTTTTACAAATCCTAGAATCAAGGTCTATGGTGCCAGCTGTTAATATCATTAAATATCTAAAATAGAATAAATCTGAGATCAGCTCTCACATATGGACAAAGAAAAGTTTCCAAAGGAAGCAGGAGAGATCCTTAGAATACAGTCCAAAGATATTCAAATGGAGACATTTCTAAAATTCTAAATAACTAACTTTGGTCTACAACTGGACAATTAATTCAAGAGTTATCCGATTTGGGCTCAAGGTATAAACAGAGTCATCATAAAATTCAATCAAGGTAATACAGGTAAAGCACTCTGCAAACTTAATTCAAGAGCTCTCTAAATGCCAATGCCTATCAAGGTCCCTCTGTGTGTTTACAAACTGCTTTCCCACTTATATTAGCTGAAACTTGAGCCAATTCTGTAAGGTAGACGTGATCAAAGTCTTCTTCCCACTGAATATACAATTCAACTCACCCTCAGGCTGCAGCCCCAAGTGCTCCCTAGGCTTCAGACAGTCCAGAAGCTCTTGAGCCCATCCGGCCAGCTCATTCTCCTTCTAGCCAGACTTAAACCACAAACAACACTTCTGGGGTAAGGGCACAGTGCAAGCCTTCAGACAGTGCAATGCTTCAAGGCTGCTTCTTAGAATGCTCTTCCCTTTCCTCATTGTCTCTCCCAATCCTGGCTATCCTTCCAGGCCTCTCTCTGAATTCTAAGATCATCCTGAGCATTCTAGTTTTTCTTCACATGTTTACAGCATTTCCTGTCAATACAAATCCCATCTCATTCAGAACATCAAGAAATCAAATCAGAGATCAGAGGACTGAAGTGGAAAGGACCTTCTAAAAGCATCACATCTGTTCTTACTTTATCTAATTGGGGAAATTAAGTTGCAGAGAGGCAAAATCATTTCACCTGGGATAATAATAGCTAATATTTATACAGTGTTAAATTTTGCACAGTACTTTAAGGTACAATTATTATCTCCATTTTATATTAGATGAGAAGTTTAAGTGACTTAGCCCAGCTGGTATCACAGACGGGATATGAACTCTGATCTCGACTCCTAGTCCAGCATGTTCTCCCCCCATGCCACCTCTGACTCCAAATACAATCCCCCTTCTCCCAATGCTTCACTGTGTCCTGCTACACAGCATTATTTAAGCTAGTGAGGGCATGGGTCAGCTTCATTTCCCCAGTGAAACTCTAAGTAAAAATTCTGTTCTTCAGAACAGAAATTACATCTTACATTTATTTCATTTGACTCCCAAGATACCCACTGAAACTGTTGATGTTGTTAAGTCGTTTTCAGTCTTGTCTGATTCTTCATTACCCCATTCGGGGTGTTCTTGGCAAAGATACTTAAGTGGCTTACATTTCCTTCTCCAGCTCATTTTACCAATGAAGAAATTGAGACAAATAGGGTGAGTGACTTAGCCAGGGTCAAACAGCCAGCGTCTGCAACTAGATTTGAACTAAGGTCTTCCTGACTATAGGCCTGTTGCTCTATCCACTGTACCACCCAGCTACTGCACACTGAAAGTAAAAGGTATTCAATAAATACACTTTGACTAATCAAAGGAATGAATCTCTAAATGAACTGCTAAAATCAAGTTTCTGGATAGATTCATGGTGTCGCTATAAGGATACACTAACCTTGCAGACCCAGGTGACTTCTATGACTCAGGATATTGTCACCTCGCACCACCTCCCAGATATCTTCCACAGGAAAGAGATGAGAAGCAAAGTTGGGTGAAAGAAATGCTGTATGTACTGCTGGGAGAATTACCCCCATAATCTAGGAAGCAGCCCAGAAAGACACGAGGGGAGCACTAGAAAGAACGCTGAACTTTATGAGGCTTCCACCCTAGCTCTGGAAACTGCTCCCTCAGAGACCCTGGGGAAGTCCTTTCATTTCTCAGGGCCTCAGTTTCTTTTTCTGTAAAAAGAAAAGGTTGGACTTAATGACTTCTAAACTTACTCACACCTTTAAAAAGTCCATAGTACCATGGAGAATAAGAAAAGTAAAAGTATATAGGATAAAGGACCTAGAAACATAAGAGACCTGAATTCAAATTCTGACTCCTACACATTTAGCTGTGACCCCTTGACATTCATTACACTGTCTTCATTGCATCATACTTGAAACAGAGAGTAATCTTCATATGACTGTCCTTATCTCACAAGATAACTATAACTTCATGACCTTTAACGCTCAAAAGAAACACGAGTTCGTTTTCTTAAAAATCCACCATAGGTGTACCATAAGAAATGGCAAATAGGAAGAGTTCAGAAAAACCTGGAAAGACTTCTATGAACTGATACAAAGTGAAGTCAGGAGAACATTGTACATAGTAACAGCAATAAAGTCCAATGATTACCTGTGAGGGACTAAACTATTATCAGCAAAGCAAGTTTCCAAGATACCCACAAGGGTCTCAGAATGAAAAATGCCATCCACAGTCAAGGAAGGAATGGTTGGAGCCTGATCAAAGATCAAAGCAGGCCCCATCTTCCACTTTATTTCCTTCATGAGTTTTATGTGTGATAGGAATCTTCCACCATAGTAGGAGTGAAATGAAAATATGTACTGCATGAAAGCACGAGTATAACCTGTATCAGATTGTTTACCAACTCAGGGAGGGAAAGAATCTGAATCCTAAAATGTCAGAAAATAGTTGTCAAAAATTTGTTTCTATGGGTTATGGAAAAAAAGGTTTAAGAGAGAAACCCATAATAAGGGCAGCTAAGTAGCACAATGGATAGAGTCCTAGCCCTGGAGTCTGAAGTGTCTGGGTGCAAATCTGGTCTCACACTTACTAGCTGTGTGACCCTGGGCTAGTCGCTTAGCCATTATTGCCTACTCCTTGCCATTCTTCTGTCTTGGAATTAATACGAAGAGAGAAGGCAAGGCTTTAAAAAAAACATAATAGTACATCAGATTAACTTCAAATTCCCTTTTTCCCAAAAAGAACTTGTTAGTTTTTGTGAAAGACAGTGGAAGGCAGCCTTGAAGAAGTTTGGCCAGCTTACTGTAGTTATGATTATTCTCCCAACCCTCCTGTCTTGGAAAGAACATCATCACCAGCTCAGATTTCCTCCTCTACACACTGGGCATTACTGCCAATTTCAATCTAGACATGACTATATTTCATTGATAAATGAAAACAGGACCTCTTTAAAGTCCATAAGTCAAATGGTAAATTAAAATGAGACAAACTACATGTGATGAATGTATTTTATAATTAGACCACATAGATATGACCAAAAGAAAAGAAAACCTCACAACTGAACAGATACCAAAAAAATTCCACTACTCTTCATCCAAAGTTCCTCGTGTTTTTCCAATTTATATTGTCTCACAAAACCATAGAAGGTGTGAAAATAGCATAGTGAGAAGATGTAAGGTTTTTTTGGTTTAGTTTAGTTCTGCTTTTCAAAACAGAAACAATTTCAACAAAGAAGAAAGATCCAATCGTGTCAAGTCATAAAATTTTATTCAAATTCTGCCCTTTGCTACTTCTTCCTTCAAATGAATTCACTACCCTATATTCCATTCTCTTCATATTTAAAATGAAGTCCGGGGACTAGATAACAGCTAGCGCCCCTTTGCCACTCTAAATTCTACAATAATATAATTTATATCCAAAGAGTTATTGTCACTTTCAACACAATTGAGACACACTAAATTATCTTAACTGATGATGCCTTCAATCAAAACAACTGTGGAACTGCTCCTTGTGAATTGTTTTCAAAGTCGATCTGTAACCTATAAGAAAAAATTGATTTCACTATATTGTAGTCACATCAAATTTCTACCCCTGAATGATGATCAATCTATGTCATGTGCCAGAATAGTACAAAGGAAGGAACTCTGCCTCTGGAGCCAAAGACTCCAAGTTCAAAGCCCAACCTAATTGCTTACTTATATGCCTTTAGGCAAATCAATTTCCTTATCTAAACCTGTTAGAATTAAGGTGCTGGCCTAGGTGGCCTTTGAGGTCTGAGATTATTAACCACCGAATGCTACAGCTGAAAGGAATGTTGGTTTTATCTAGAGCTGATCTAAATTCTAAAATCTATAAAGCTATGAAATAGCATAACCACTTCTTAAGCACCTACTATGCACTGATCGTGTACTATATTCTGGGAGATATTTAAACTGGTAGAAAGGGCCCCTGCTCTCAAGTAACTTATAGTCTAATATAGGACAAGTAACCATTAGAGATAGACTATTAAAATTCATTTCATATCGCACTGTAAAAACATAATTAAAATCCTGATGCTACTCCAATTAATATATCAATTTAATTCTCCTAATACTAACATAGAACTGTAATCTCATCTCTTAATGGTCACTACAAAAATGCTGCTCACACCTAGCTATGCCTGTCCAGATCCGCCCATGAGTTCACTCTAGGGAAGCCAATCAATAAGCTGAAGTGGAATTCTCCCTGATATAAGGAAGAGAATCATAGCATACACCTGCTGTCCAGTGGTTGCCTCATGCTCCCGTCTTCTTTTCTGATTCTACATTTCCTTGATGATATCTTTTACATCACTTCTCCTTCATAAATCCTCAAAAGTACTATGTGATTACTTACTCATCTCCATTACAATCTGGGTGAACCTAAACTTGAATTAATTGGAGCTAAAGTGATCCATTACTTACAGCCATATTCAACCACAGGAAAAATAGTGGTTCTATTGATAAGTATATTTCAGTGAAAAGCTTGAAGTCATTTAAAAAACTGCAATTCCCCAAAGGCAATCCACACCACCCTCTACCTTCTGATCACCTCTGGGTCCAAATCATCGACCACTTGTAGTTCCTTGCAAGATATGCTGTATATACTGAGGGGCAGCTTCATAATGAGTCAATCCAGGTATAAATACAGACCTAATATTATACCCTTCAAATGATAAAGGGGATCAGAGAATGATATATTTAGAAGCCTTTACAAGTGCGGAAACTGAAGCCTAGAGAATAGATTAAGTGGCTTCCCCAAAGTCATAAAGGAGTTAAGGATTAGAGAAGAGATGTTTATACGGCCCTCTGACTCCAGAGTCAGTACTCCTCCCAATATGCCATGTTTTCCACCCAATATTATATAGAACTAGAACAATAACAGCTTTCATAGGAAAAAACAAAAGGTCAAGAATGTTCTGGGAAATACAGTATTAAAAACCTGATCAAAGACATTCTTTTTTTTTTTTTTTTTTTTTAAAATATATTTTATTTGATCATTTCCAAGCATTATTCGTTAAAGACATAGATAATTTTCTTTTCCTCCCCCCCCACCCCCCATAGCCAACGCGTAAGTCCACTGGGCATTAGATGTTTTCTTGATTTGAACCCATTGCTTTGTTGATAGTATTTGCATTAGAGTGTTCATTTAGAGTCCATCCTCTGTCATGTCCCCTCAACCTCTGTATTCAGGCAGTTGCTTTTTCTCGGCGTTTCCACTCCCATAGTTTATCCTTTCCTTATGAATGGTGTCAAAGACATTCTTAAAAGGCAGAGAATTAAAGGCTTATCAAATTTGCAGATAACACAGCTGAGGATAAATACATACAAGATGACAAAGTCAGGGTCTTAAATCTGAAGACTGGGCCAAATCAATTAAGATTTTACAGATGATTAAATTTATTCTCAAAGAATTGAAGAGTCTTGTTCACAATCATACAGTTAATTAATGCTGGGGCAAGGATTAAAATTCTAGGTCTTCTGATTTCAAATCTACTTTTTCTACCATACAATGCTACTTCTCCTAGCTAGTATTTATATAATGCTTTAAGACTTGTAAAGGGTTTTTACATGTTATATCATTTGATCCACTCAACATCGTGGTGGGATGAATTCTTATCCCCATTTAAAGGAAAACTGAGGTTTAAAGAAGCGAAACAACTAATTCAGAGTCATATGTCTGTCTCTTAAGTGTCTGAAGCAGGATTCAAATTCAGGTCCTCATAACTCCAGATCCAGCTCTCTATCCACTCATTCTACCCATTGCTACTTCCTGAAAGAAATGCCAAAATGAAAACTTCTGGGAACTCCACACAGATAGACTTGTTATAACCTGCCTGCAAATCCAGTTCAAAAGCTAAAGAGACCTGTAGTGCAAAATCAAGCCAAAAAGTACTTATTAAAGGCTTATCATGTCCCAGGCGCTGTGGCAAGTACTGGGAGTAGAAGTACTGTACAAGCAAAAAATAAGACTGTCTGCTTCAAGATGTTTACCTTCTAATAATAAAAGCTAACACATAAAAGAAAAGTGAAGGGGGGTGTGGGGAAATGTAGGAAGTGGAGCCAGGAGAGCACCCAAAGATGACTGGTGATATTTTACTTCCACCTGAGAATTAATAGTGGGTTGGGAGAAGACCAAGAATTTCAGGACAAGTTGGCACATTGTAGGAGAATGGTGAATAAGATTTAAGGATGGGCTGTTTTTATTTCATTGCATGTTCATGAAGTCCCTTTTCTGATGTTTTTGATTCATTAGTCAGAACTACCTCCAAGTAAATAAAGCAATTTTACCTCTTTCATTTTCATTTCATTTCGGGAGTATTAACCAATCATAGTAGTCAGCTTGGTCTCAAATTATTACATCTAACAGAGTTTAGCATAGTGTCAAATCAGGTTACCAAATCATAATTTTATTTAAAAGACAAAGACAAGAGAAGATCTTAGCAAAGGTAAAAGCAAAAAAGTTTAGAAGCACAAAGCTATAAGGAACCTTGGAAAATACAAAACATCCAGTCTTATTTCAAAACAAATTTTTTTAATTAACAAAGATCTGCCTTCCTCTCCCACCCCAAAATGAGAGCAAAAGAAGAACAAAATCCTAAGTACAGAGATGTACAATCAATCAAAACAAATTTCCTCATTAGCCATGTCCAAAAGGAAAATATGGAGGAGGAGGGAGGGAGAAAGGGAGAGAGGGAGAGGGAGACAGAGACAGAGAGATAGCGTGTGTCTCGCAGAATTTCACTCTAAGCCATTCAACTCTCTAGTAGGAGGCAAGTAACACATTTCATCATTAATCCTCTGAATTTCGGATTGTTATTCTGATCAGAGCTCTTCAGTTGTTTGTCTTTAGTATACTGTTGTTATGGTATAAATGTTCTCTGGATGCTGTGGACTTAACTCTGTATCAGTTCAAATAAGTCTTCCCAGATTTCTCTGAAACCATTCCTTTCATCATTTCTTCCAGCACAATAGCATTCTATTATATCTGTATATCATAACTTGTTCAGCTATTCTCTGATTGATGAACATTCCCTTCAGATTTCCATTCTTTGTCACCTGCTATATTTTTATACATCCTCAGTTAGAGTCGGTTTTGCCTATGGCTAGTCACTGCTTTAATCTCCCTTCTTTCTAATTTCTCACTTCTCTTTTTACGCTGTCACTCTTTTCTCCCGTAGAGAAAAATGTATTTCCATATCTAACTGTGTGTATATTTGTATTCTTCCATCCTTTGTATCCTTCCCTCTTCCCTCAGTTCAAATGAGAGCAAGGTTCAAATACCAATCATTCCCCCCTACCATTTTGCTCTGTTTGTACAGAATTTCATTTGTACACCTTGATTATGTGATAGAATTTTCCCTAACTTTCCTTTCCTGACTCCCTCCCTATAGTGTATCCCAATTTCCTTCAATTCTCATTCTGCTGTTAAGATTTTCAAGCAATAACAGAATCACTCCCAAGTCTTCTCTCCAATTAAACTCCTCTCTATGGCCCCAATCATGGATGATAGGGTTCAGAAGGAGCACATGTATCATTTCCCCATACTAGGACATAAGCAGTTTTTCCTGTTTAGATGCTCATAATTATTTGTTTATGTTTACCTTTTTATCCTTCTCTGAACTCTCTGTATTAGAATTTCAGAGTTTCTACTCAGCTATGGTCTTTTCATCAGAATTGGTTAGAAGATCTCTATTTCCTTAAAGATTCATTTTTCCCCCTGCAGAATGAATTCAGATTTTCTGTGTAAAATATTTTTGGTAGCAAAACTATAATCCTTTGCCTTTCAGAATGTCACATTCTATGCTCTTCACTCTTCTTTATTAGAAGCTGCTAAATTGTACGTGATCCTCCTGCCCATGGCTCCCTGGCACTTGAATTATTTTTTTCTGGTTGCTTGCTTTATTTTTATTTTGACCTGAAAGCTCTGAATTTTGGCTGCAACATACCCAAGACTTCTCATTTTGGTTTCTTTCAGAAGTGTCTGGTGGGTTCTTTCTATTTATACCTTGCCTTCTGGTTCCAAGAGATCTAAGCAGTTTTCAATTAAGATTTCTAGAAATATGCTGTCTAGACTTTTTTTTTGAGGGAAGTGGGATTCATGGCACTCAGGTAATACAGGGATTCTTACATTTTTCTCCTCAATCTGTTTTCCAGGTCAGTTGTTTTTGAAGTGATAACTTACATTTTCTTTTATGTTTGTGGTCTTTGGACTTTATTTTGATATTTCTCATCTCACAGAGTCACTATGTATTTGGTCCATTCTAAGTTTTAGAGGAGTTTGTTGCTTGAACACAGTGTTGCAAATCTCATGCCAAGCTATTAATTCCCTTTTCAATTCTTTTTTCCATAGCTCTCATTTCTTTTCCAATTGTTAACTCTAGAACATTCATCTCATCTATAAAAATACCTTTTAACTCTTTAAAAAAATTGCTTCATCTCTTTTAGGAATTCTAGTTGAATTTGTGCCCAAGCTGCAGTTTTCTTTAAGGCTTTGCATGTATATGTCTTGGAATCATTTTCTTCTGGGTCTATATCTTGAGCATAAGGATTCTTTTTCAGTCTGCTCATTATTCAAGCCTACTTTCTGACTTACTTTGTTATGCCCTTTGTTGAATCTGTGCACTTCTGGAGGAAAGATCCTATTACTACTTTTGGGAGGAATTGAGTATTAAGTTATTTTAAGCACTGAAGGACAGTTCAGTCTGGGAACCTAAGCTTTCAGTGCTCCCAAAATGGTCTGATTCGAGACAAAGTCTGATCACTGCTCCTTGTTTTGAGCTCTGCAAGTTCCTGACCCAAGTTAAGGTCTAAACAACAGTAGATGTTGATTAACTACTGGTTACTCTCAGTCTTCCCTGGTTATTCCTCTGCAGGCTCTGGATTGAGCTAGAAGCTGGATCTTAGATGCTACTTTGCTCCCAAGAATCAAGCCACACTGATGCTATTTGCTTCTGAAATTTCTTACCAGGTACACAGGATAAGGCCCATGACCACTCCTCCTGGGAGATATGCCTACCAACCGTACTCCAATCCATCCTTCCCCACTAAATCACTAAATTATTTTCCTAAAGCACATATGTGATAATGCCATCCCCACCAATTCAAGAAAGTCCAGTAGCTCCCTGTTGCCTTGAGGATCAAACACAAAATGCTTTGTTTGGGATTCAAAGCCCTTCATAATCTAAGTCCCTTCCTACCTCTCCGGGCTCCTTATACTTTACTCCCTGCCATGTAATTTTTGATCTAGTTGACACAGGCTTCCTGACTGCTCCAACAACAAGATATTTCATCTCTAGTTTGGGACATTTTTTCTGGCTATACCTCATGCATGGAATACTTACTCTCCCTTAACGATTAGCCTCCTTGGCTTCCTTTAAATACCCATTAAAATCCTATCTCCTACAGCAAGCCTTTCCAAATCCCTCTCTCAATTATTTCTCACTTATCCTGTGTATACCTAGTTTGTATGTGTTTTGTTTGTTCCCTAATTAGAGTGTGAGCTTCTTGAGGGCAGGGACTGTCTTTTGCCTCTTTGTGTCCCTAACCCTTGACCTAGCAAGGCCTAGAACTGTGTGAGTAGACAGCAGATGTGTGATAAATATTTATTGATTGACTGATTAATAGCCGAGTGAAGGTGGTATTGGAATGAGGAAAGGCTGGAGGCAGGGAGAGCAGGTTATTGCAATAGTTAAAGTGTAAGGTGTTGAAGGCCTGAGTGAGGACAGTGGAAGAGTCAGAGGAAGTATATGTAAGAAATGTGGCACTGGCAGAAACTACAGGATTCCTTAAATAGGGAGGGTGAAAGAGAAAAAGGAGTTGAGGATGACCTCTAGATTACAAGCCTGAGTTGAGAGAGAAGGCAGGAGGAGAGGTGATTGGGGGAGCTGGGAGAGAATGAGCTCAGTTTGGGATATGCAGAGTTTAAGACATCAAGGAGAGACCCAGTTGGAGGTATCTACTAGGTAGCCAGAGATTAAAAGTGGAGGGCTGGGAAACAGAAGGGAGGGGGAAAAAAAGAGGGTCCAGGACACAGCCTACTATCAATGAAAGAAAGAAAGAAGAGATGTGAGGCTAAGACAGCAATAAGGGGGCTCCTGCAACAGGCCAGACAAGAGGTAATGGGGCTTTAAACAGCTTATCATTGAGCAGCAAGGAGAAAAATCCAAGAGATATTATGGAGGCAGAAATGCCAAGACTTAGCAGCTGACTGCACAGGGGAAAAAATGTAGAAGTTAAGAGTGACTCCAAAGCTATGAACTACGAGGATGGCAGAAATCGCTGCCACACTGTCTTCTGGTCTGAGGAAATATATGTATTGGAGGAGGGGGGAGGAACACAGTGTGCTGTCAGAAATGCTCCCCTGCCCAGGAGAATCATGGGCTAGGCACTGACTAATATCTAGTAAATGTACTATAAAGCTGGCTCCTTCTCTGGCCTTTGAAAATTTTTTTATCACTTAAAAGATCTGGTAGAGAGAACTGGAAGAAAAAAGTTATCTGGATCACCGTCTTCCTCCCTAAATCAATCCCTGACTTTGTACTTCAATAATCAGACTCACGTCCCCTCTAACACTCTTGCCTTATAATTAATCAACCTCCCCAATGCCCACAATCCATACTTTCCCTCCACTTCAGCCGGACCCAGAGATGGAATACTCTGGGTCTTCCACTTTATGATACAGAGACTCCATTCTCTTCTCACAACCTCTTGTCCTTCTACTTCTAGCCTCTCCTGGGCTACAATTCTTCTTTGTTTTTACCACAATCTCTAGTCATTCTGTCTATTCAAACTCAAAAGCTGTACAACCTGGTCTGGCTTCACCTTCTTACATCTTAAATAAATACAGACCCCAGAATTTACCAGTTTCATGGCATGTCTATTATCTTTCTTCTATCCTTTCATCCCTTGTCCCCAGTCCAAATGGCACTCATCCCTTTCCAAATCCCAATCTTGGATTATTATTCCCACTATGTACCTTGGCCACTGCTACTTCTGGACACTAAGGGAGGAAATCACACAACCATACCCTATCTACCATAAATGTATGTTCCCTAATCTCCACTGGACCCTCCTTACTATACAACCATCTTTTTTACTTTTCAGTGACTGACTACAGTGCTATCCACAAGAGTTATTCTAATCTTTCTCTTCACTACTGAGTCATCTAAACTACCTTTCATACTTTGTGTTTAAAAATTGAGTCCATTCATCTTGAGCTCCCTTTTCTCCCCAAATTCTAAATTTCAAATACTCTAAACTCTCTCATTTTCTCTGACAACTTCTCTATTTATGGACAATTTAATCCTATACCCTCCTGAATCCTCTAGGAATATGTTCTTTCAATTATCCCCTCTCTTATAATTTTTTTAACTCCTTACCTTTTGTCTTAGAATTGATATAGAGTATCAATTCTGAGACAGAAGAGTTGTAAGGGCTAGGCAATTGGGGTTAAATAACTTGCCCAGGGTCACATAGGAAAGGAGTGTCTGAAGTCAGTTTTGAACCCAGGATCTCCTATTTCCAGATCTGGCTCTCTATCCACTGAACCACCTAGTTGACAGATTTTTAATGTCTCTCTACTGTCTCATTTACTACTTCCTATAAAAGAAACCTGATTTTCTCCATCCTTAAAAACCTCCAACAGAATTCCATGTGAACTGGAACAACCTCCAGGAATTGATGCAGAATGAAAGGAGCAGAACCAGGAGAACATTGTACATACTATGGCACAATCAAATGGAATGGATGTCTCTACTAGCAGCAATACAATGATCCAGGACAATTCAGAGAGACTTATGAGAAAGAACACTATCCACATCCAGAGAAAGAACTGTGGGAGCAGAAACACAGAAGAAAAAAAACTGCTTGATCACATGGGTCGATGGGGATAAGATTGGGGATGTAGACTCAAAATGATCACCCTGGTACAAATATCAATAATATGGAAATGGGTCTTGAGCAATGACCCATGTAAAGCCTAGTGGAATTGCACGTCAGCTATGGGAGGGGGCTGGGAGGAGGGGAGGGAAAGAACATAAATCATATAGCCATGGAAAAATTATCTTAATTAATCAATTAAATTTTTTTAAAACCCCCAACAATGATTATCTATGAAAACTTGGCTACTCTCAGCAATGTTATGATCCAGGACAATCCTGAAAGACTTATGACAGGGAATGCTACTGCTTCTGCCTCTTTGCATGCTTCCCAATTTCTCTCTTCCACAATACTAAAGAACTTCTAATGGGGACTGAGTACAGGAGTGGAAGAAACATGAGTCCAGGATGACATTGCTATGTTATTTGAAGGAAGGTGCTACCTTTCACAGAAACAGGAGTTACCTGAGAGGTGGGCTCAGTTCTGCTTTCAATATGTGGGTCTGACATGCCTTTGGGACATCCCGGTAGAGATCGATGTCTAGAAGGCAGTTGGTGATAAAGGCTGGGAGTCTGAGAGGGAGAAGTCTGTCTATGTAGATTCAACAATCATTCGGATAGAAACGACAATTGAACCCAAAGGAATCGGTTTCACTGTAAAGGGAGTATAGAACAAGACTAGAAAGGGTGCAAGGTAGAGCCCTGGAGAATGCCTCCCCAAAGGGGTGGAGACCCGAAAGCAGGAGTGAGACAGGTTAGAGGACAATCTGAGCAGAGCATTGTCACAGAAGAAACACGGAGGAGAGAGGGTGCAGGTAAAGCTGGTCAGCCATCTAAAATGCTGCAAAGAAGATAAGAAGAAGCACTGAGAACAACTGGAGGAACCTAAGACTGAGAAGATTGTCGGTGACCTTAAAGAGTTCAGTTCCACATGAGGAATGGAAGAAGAAGCCAGATTGCAAGGAGTTAAGGTGAGGAAGAAGTAGCAACAAGTGTAAACAGCTTTTCTAGGAGTTTTTCACTAAAAGGGAGGAATGGCTGAGCAAGTTGCTATATATGAGTGTGATGGAATACTAAAAGAAATGACGTGCACAATGATTTCAGAAAACCCTGGGAAGACTTATATGAACTCATGCAAAGTGAAGTGCGCAGAACCAGGAGAACATTGTACACAATAACAGCAATTATGTAACAATGATCAACTGTGAAAGACCTAGTTACTCTGATCAAGACATGATCCAATAATACCCAGATCAAATTGCCTGTCAGCACCAGGAGGGAGAAAGGAAGGGAGGGAGGGAGATAAGTTTGATGATATAACTTAAGAAAACATGTGTAGAAATTTGTTATAACATGTAACTGGCAATAAATAAATAAATATTTTTAATAAAGACAATCCAATGCCAAAGAACCCATAATGAAAAATGCTATCTAACTCCAGAGAAAGAATGATGAAGTTTGAAGCATTTTTACTTTATTTTTCTTGATTCATTTTTTGTCTGTTTTCTTTTGTAATGTGGCTAATATGAAAATATGCTTTGCATAACTGCACATGTATAAAAGATAGCAAATAGCTTGCCATCTCAATGGAGGCAGCGCAGAAGAGAGAGAATTTGAAACTCAATTTTTTTAATTGTTTGTTAAAATGTTTTTACATGTAATTGAGAATAAGTTAAGGAATAAAAATATATTTTAAATGTTAATTTAAGAAAACTTTTAATGGTCTACCCAAACATATAAAAATAATAGATTTTTAATTACTCAATTCCATTTTTGCATTATATGCCTGACATCTGACCCTACGGAATACTTGCAACTATGATTCCTAGAAGATTATGATGTTCAACACATACATCAAAAGTGAAAAAAAATGAACTAAAATGTATCATATAGATCATAAGCAAATTGACCCAATAAAGTAAAATCTTTTGTAGAATACCTGGGGCACAAGTCATTCTTGATGTACTATTTTCCCAAGTAACTAAGAATTATAATATATGCTTTAAGTACTGGGATCTTTCACTTGAAAGGTCTTTTTTTTAAATATAATTTTATAAAATCATAATTAACATTTATATAGCAATTGAAACCTTATAAAACAATTTCTTCATTATACCACTATGAGATAGATAGTACAAGTATTATAATCCTTGCTTCACAGATGTGGAAAATAAGGTGGTGAATGACTTGTCTAGAAACACAATTCAGTACCCAGCAGCTAGGAAATGTCAGCACTAGGACTTGAATCAAAACTTGACTTTCTAAAATTTTTTTTCCCTAATTACATGCGAAAACAATTCTTAAAACATTCATTTTTAAAATTTTGAATTCCAAATTCTCTCCCCCCTCCTCACCCTCTCTCCCTTTTCCCTACCCCTCTCTCCTACCTTAGACAGTAAGCAATCTGATATAGATTTTACATGTGCAACCATTTAAAACATTTTTCCATATTGGTCACTTTGTGGAAGAGAACTCAAATTTAAAAAGAAAAAGAAAATGATATACAGTGTATTTTGGTCTGCATTCAGACTCCATCCAACTCCCTCATAAAGTTATTTGATAATCAACTGAGTAAAGTATGTGAAAATTTCTTAGAAACTGTAAAGTGCTATGTAAAATTAATGCCTATGATGTGCCAGGCACTGGGCTAAGTGCTTTACAAATATTATCTCATTTGATCTTCACCACAGCCCTAAAGTGAGTTCTGATATTTTCCCCTTAAAAAAAAAACAAGAAACTGAGGCAGTCAGAAATAAAGTAACTTGGGGGCAGCTGGGTAGCTCAGTGGATTGAGAACCAGGCCTAGAGATGGGAGGTCCTGGGTTCAAATATGACCTCAGTCACTTCCTAGCTGTGTGACCCTGGGCAAGTCACTTGACCCCCATTGCCTAGCCCTTACCACTCTTCTGCCTTGGAGCCAATACACAGTTTTGACTCCAAAATGGAAGGTAAGGGTTTAAAAAAAAAAAAAGTAACTTGACCAGGGTCACAGAACGTAAGTGTCTAGGAATGGATTTGAACTCGGATCTTTCCCCAGTGCTCTGGGGTGCCAGCCCTATATTATATATCCAATAGTATTTTATAGTATACTACAGAGTTTTCTACCGTCGCCAAAGACATATATACACCCCCACAAGATCATTTTCTATGTTTTGCATATTTTTTGCATATAAGTATACAATTTCCTCCATTAAAATGTTAATCTCCTTGAGGACAGATTGCTTTGTTATTGTCTTTGTGTCCCTAGAGCCCCACACTGGATAAATCACTGCCTAATACCATGTGATTGCTCTCTAGGCCTCATATATGTCTGTCTAACCCCCTCATTTTGCAGAAGACACTGAGGTAAATGACTAAGCCCAAGCCACATGGAGCTCACAGCAAAGCAGGGCAGAGACGCTGACACCTGCACCCATTCCCCTGGCCCAAGTGTATAGCAGGGTACAAAGTGGCAATCTTCCTCACCACTTCAAGAAGCTCCCAATCCATCAAAAACCATCTTCATGGGCTACACACAGCAGAGGCACCTTGTGTCTACAGAGATCCCAGGAGTCGGGCACTGGCTCCCCTTCACCTGCAGAGTCGCTCTCTGGCTCTGCATTGAGATTGTTGTCCCAATCCCTGCCACTTGCTGTCCCTCTCATCACTCCTATTCCCCCGTGTTCTCAGTCCTCTGCTTTTCTTCCTTATGTTTACCTACCCAACAAACATATTTCACACAGGCACCAGCCAATCTTGAAGCCAGAAGTCTCAAGCTGCCGTGCTGGCTCTGGCCCTTCCTTGTTGCATTACCCAGGGAGGCTACTTGGGACAATCAATCTCATCCTACCTACTTCACAAGGCAATCAAGAGGAAAGGGCTTTCTAAACTCCAAATGCTACTGAAATCGACAACATTATGACGTCTCAACTTCCACAGGAAGTGTTGGCTCCGTCCAGACATCACCAGGTCGTCAATGTTCCCTTCCTTCCACCAGTACAGGAGGAGCCAGTGGAAAGCAAATGGACTTGGAGTTAGAGGAATGAGTTTGAACCCTAGAAAGTGTGGGTGACCTCGGCCCAGCACCTCCACCCACCCTCAGGCTCTTCGTCTCTCAAATGAAGGAATTGGGCTAGATGGTCTCTCTCTTCTAGTTCCCAGATCTTCCAAGTCAGGCTAGTCTGTGCCTCTTCTCAGCGTGTTCCTTTTTCCTGTGTATTTTTAAAATAGCTCTTCATCCCTGATGAGTTGCCTCTTTGCTTCCTTTTCTCCAGTCACTTTCTGGTTTGGAGCAAAGTCTCTAAAGGCCAAAAGATTCCTGCATGGCAGATTTACTGCCGTGGGGCTTTTGGTTTTGCTGTGATACAACTTTCATTTTTATAAGACTATTTCAGTCTTGCCACCAGGCCAATAAAGAAAAATAGTCACCTGTATGACAGCAACAGGCAGGATAAAAAAATTAAAAGGAGGCACCTCAAAAAAGTATTAAGTGCTTTTTTTGTCAAGACTATAGTGCGAAACTGAGGGAAAAAACACTGGAACATCATCAGAATTAGTCTTCAATTGGTAAAGGATCAAAGGAATTAGCCAGGAAGATACTAACAGAGAGCTCTAGGATAATTGAAAATAATTCTAGGACATTCCTCTTGCACTCTCCCAAACAAAGCCACTGGAAACAATCACTAAGAATTCCCAGATTTCAAAGCTGGAAAGGACTTTAGTGGTCAATGAGTCCAATCCAAAACAGAAAAAGAATCCCCACTTAAAGTACCTGACTAGCAATCATTCAGCCTGGAATCAATGGGCCCATTCTTATTTCGAGAGCTCTCTTTGTAAACATGAAGTCTCCATTTCCTGCCCCTTTACAACCATCATGATTCCTGGTTCTGATCTAAGTCCCCCAACATGCAAATTCAATCCCTCTTTCCACATGACATCCCATGAATACTAATTTCCATCCCCTCATCCTTCAGGCTAACTCTATTCCTTCAACTGATGGATTCTGCAGCCCAATATAACATCCTTACTAAGCTGTGGCCCCAGCACTGAACACAGTACTCTTTCCCCATGTGGATCAAGCATTCTGGACAATTAATTCATCAATCGACAAGCTTTTGTGCCAGCCGATGTGGTCAGTGCTAGAAATACAAAGGGAAAAAAAGGAGCCAAGAGGCTCCCAGCCCATTCTGCTGATGAAAACACACAGCAGGATGTGTGAAACCTGGAGTTAGAGGCAGGGAGTGGTCACAGAAGGTCATTCATAGATAGAACTCCCCAGGAAGGACCGTCCTATGCCAAGAACAACAATGATCATCCCAAGAATAGCATTTCTACGGCACTCCCAGGTTTGCCAAGTGGCTTATCTATGTTCTCTCGTGTGATCCTCACAACCACCCTGGGAGGTAGGTGCTAGAATGGTCATATGACAGAGGAGGAAATTGAGGCCCACGCAAGTGGAATGACTTGCCCAGGGACCCCACGCTAGGAAGAATCTTGATTCCAAATCACAACTTCCCAATTCTCAGTCCAGTGCTCATGGCAAAGCGCCACCTACCTCTCCAGGACAGCAACTAGCCTGGCCCAAGAGCAAACAGCCAAGCTGGGCCAGAGGCAGGCCTTGGACACGGAACTTACTGTCTTCCCAGCTGATTCTTATGCAAAATATAAGCCAGGTAAATACAGTGTAATTTCAGGAGGTCACAGCAAGAAATGGAATTTGAGATGAGTTTTAATAAACAAACTTACAAGCTTGAAGCTGGTCCATCAACAAGAACTTGTGAAGAACATAGTTTTGCCCAGCAAAAAGAGAAAAGTGAAGCTTCCAGCTTAGAGAGAGAAGAAAACAGGTAAATACACAAGAGACAAAATGCACAGAAGGTACTGGGGGGGGTGGGGGGGACCAGAGCTTCATGTATACAAGAATACACTCGAGACGAGTCTTGCAGTAAACCAGCAAGGGGCAAGAAGGGGAGGTATTCCAGGTTCTGTAGATAAGAGCTGGGCCCAGAGATGGGAGGTTCTGGGTTCAGATGCTCCTCAGTCACTTAGCCCCCACTGACCAGCCCTCACCACTCCTCTGTTTTGGAACTACTACTTAGTGTCAACTCTAAGTCGGAAGGGAAGGGGGATCTGGTTTGAGTTGGGGGGGGGGGGTAAGAGAGTCAGAAGATGGAATAACCAGTTTAAGAACTTGCCAGAAAGCTGGACCACAGCATACAGCAAAGGGCCATGAACAGCTGGCCCTGGGGCTGTGAGATTTCCATGCTAACTGGGGAGGTTTGCATTTATAAACCCAGTAACTGAGGCTCCCTGAGGAGGGGAGGGAGTCCGGTGGTCAGATCTGTACTCCAGGAAAACCACTTTGGCCGCTGTAAGGGCCATCGGACAGAGCTTTGAATGTTAAACAGAGCAGCTGGCGTTTGCTCCTGGAGGCAACAGGGAGCCAGCGGCGTTCACCGAGCAGGAGAGGTGACTGTGGTTAGATGGTGAGTGGCTGAAGGGAGCAGGCTGGCGTGGGGGGAGAGCAGAGACAGGCAGACCCCCAGCAGCTACTGAAATAGTCCTGCGTGACATGATGGGGGCTTCCACTAGGGTGGGAGCAGAGTCAGAGGAGAGGAGGGGACAGATTCAAGGCATGCTGCAAAGATGAATTCGACAAGCCTCGGCACCAGCTTGGCTAAGAAGAGTGAGAAACAGTGAAGAACCCGGATTGACTCATAGGTTTCAAGCTTGAGGGGCTGAGAAGGTAGTGTGTCCTTGGTAGCAATAGACAGCAGCAGCAGGAGGAGGAGAAGGAGAAGGAGGAGGAGAAGGAAGAGGAGGAGAAAGAGGAGGAGGAGGAGGAGAAGGAGGAGGAGGAGGAGGAGGAAGAGGAGGAGGAGGAGGAGGAGGAAGAGGAGGAGGAAGAGGAGGAGGAGGAGGAGGAGGAGGAGGAGGAGGAGGAGGAGAAGGAGAAGGAGGAGGAGAAGGAGAAGGAGGAGGAGAAGGAGGAGGAGAAGGAGGAGGAGAAGGAGGAGGAGGAGAAGGAGGAGGAAGAGAAAGGGGAGGAGGAGGAAGAAGAGAAGGAGGAGGAAGGGGGGAGGAGGAGGAGGAGGAGGAGGAGAAAGGGGAGAAGGAGGAGGAGAAAGGGTAGGAGGAGAAAGAAGGGGAGGAGGAGGAGTGTTTAGGGGGGAAGACAATGAGTTTTGGACATGGAACTGATTCTCTATGAGGAAAGTGAGGAGTAAGGGATGCCTGACTCCAAGGCTGTACGCATACATGTGACTCTGAGGATGCTAATGCCCTGAACAGAAACAAGGGATTACAGAAAAAGGTCTGTTTGGGGTGAACGATACTGAGCTGTTTTGGATGCTGCACTCCGGTCTAGTGGCCAATGTTCAGTGGGCACCTGGTGCCCCAGGCAGTCGGGAGCCCATTCCTCGGGGACGGCTGTCCTTGACTAGACATGCCACATCCCGGATTCCAAAGAGAAGGGTGCCAGGCAGTGAAGGAGCTTCCAGATGTGGCTGAACTCGGCTCAGTGAACTTTGAAGAAACCTGAAAGCAGGAGGTCCACAAGCCTAGAGAAAGGCCGGGGATGTTCCAGCCGCTAACCCTGGGGCACGTGTTGTAGGGAGGGCACTGATGAACTGGAGTGTACGCAGGAGGGCGATCAGAAGGTGAGGAAGGAATAAACAAAGGGAAAAGTAACTCTGTAGACCCTGGGGACACAAACACACACGTGAGATGAGATTCCATTCGGAAGGAGGTAGCCACAGAGGCGATAACTGCGGCCTGGGCAAAGTGCTTTGGTCTGGAAAGTCATCCGATAAGGGAAGAGAGGTGGAGAGCAGGAAGGGGAAGGGAAGACAGGCCTGAGGCATCAGGGAGGAAATGGGCTGAGGCAAATATGAAGAAGATGCCTGGTTCCAGGGAGTTTGGAGCTGAAGAGGATGCCATGTAAGGGCGGCTGGAAGGAACTGGGAGCTCATAAGGAGGAGGACTCAGCCTGGTTCTGCTTGTCCCCAGCAGCCAAACTGAAAACAATGGGTGGAAATGACACTGAGGCAAATGTAGGCTGGAGCTGAGGAAACACCTCCTCATCCTCCTAAAGTGGTATGGGCTGCCCCCCTCCAGCCCCCAGGGAAGGAGGTCTCCCTCCCTGACAGGAGACCACTGGTGAACTTAGGGAGACGGAATCTGGCTCTGTTGGACCAGACTGCATCTTTGGAGATTCTGGGATTTCTAACAAGATTCTAGAAAAGACGGTTTGAAAGTTTGCAGAAAAGCAGGCCGTTGTCCATGCTAAAAACCGGTACCGAGCACTCAGAACAAGGGATGCCAGCCTAACTTAGTTTGTTGATTGCCAGACAAGGGAACTACTGTGCATCCGTATGAAGAAGTGTCAAGTGACTGAAGAGCTCTGGACTTAGCAGCTCCTCTTAGCTTTCTCCTCACCCTGGGACACGGGGCACCTTCTCTCATTAGAGTTCCTGCCAGAAAACTGCCATTTGGGGAAGGAGCCCAGGCAGGCCATCCTTCATCCCCTCCCAGCTGCATCTTCTCTCCCCTCCCCAGTTCCCTTAAGCCCCAGAAATGGCCTAAAGGAGGTTTCCAGGTGGCAGCCCTATAGAGAATGTAGGTCAGAGCATAGACAAAAACTGCACAGGATATGAAGGTGTAAAGAAGCAGCCATTTTTAGTGATGTGTGAACACTCCGACTGTCAGTCTAGTCTGGTCCTCCTCGGCCAATGCTGAGACCAATCCCCACTGGTGATCTGCTGCTGTGCACGTCGTCCCTTGGGGGGACTCACCTTTTTGCTTCTTGTAGTCGCTAACTTGCCAATCCCACGGCACCACTAAGGGAATATCAGTGCTAAAAATGATGGCCGTTACCATTCACCAGTGTCTTTTCCCACTAAGGAAAACTAACTGACTTCTGGAATGTGAGACGTTTCAATCCATCAAATCAACACATGGTTACTGAGCACCTGCACTACAAGATACAAAAGAGACATCAATTTTGGCTTCAAGAAGTTTACATGAAGTTCACAGAACTAACTAAAAGTACAGTAAGAAAGGAAATCCCCCACGACTTCCCTCTATGATGCATTATCATTATAAAACATCTGTATTTTCTATAGAAGGTGAAACTGTAACTCGTCATAGCACTTAATTGGAAGCTCCTGAAGTCTAGAAGACCTGCAGTTGGATCCAGCTCCAAATAATTACGAGCTGTATGATCCTGGGTAAGTCACTTAACCTGCTCACCTCGATTTCCTCATTATCTTCGTCCCCCAAATCCCCTCCAACTTCCCTATTATTGCAGAGGGCAACATCATAGTCCCACTCCCTCAGGCTCACAACCTACAAGTCATCTGGGATCCTTCACTATTTCTCACCTCCCCCCACCCCCATACCGAAGTTTGCCAAATTCCACTTTTCAGCATCTTCCCAAATCATCGCCCTTCCCTTCTCTGACATGGCCACAACTGTAGTAGATACTCTAGTATCACCTCATACCTAGACTACTGTAAAAACCTGCTGGGGGGGGGGGGTCTGCCTGCCTCAAGGCTCTCCCCACCTCAATCTTTCCTCCACTCTGCCACTAATAAAATGATTTTAAAGTGTGGGTCTGTTCATGTCACCCTTCCCTTACTCAATAAATTCCTGTGATTTCCTATTGCCTCTAGGATCAAATAGAAAATCTTCTCTCAAAGCCCTCCATAATCTAGTCCGCTCCTATTTTCCCAGTCTTCTTGCACCTCACTCTTAGGTCCAAAGATATTGGCCTCCTGAATATTCCCCAAACAGGGCACTCCACCTCTCAGCTCCCAGCAAGTTCTCTGGCTCTTCCCTATGCCTGGAATGCTCTCCCTCTTCATCCTTGCCTGCTGCCTTCCCTGGCTAGCATAAAGGAAATGTGCAGATCTAGACACACCTCCATCCCAATGAACTCTTTCCGCCCCACCCTGGTAGAGCCTTCTCAGCTGGTATGGGACTGCTCAGTCATAGCTGAACATGCTTTATCCTCCACCCAGCATCACGAGGTCATTGATCCTCCTCCAAAAAAAAAAGTACAAAGGATGAACAATCCTCCAGTGCCTTCATCAAAGTTTATTGACTGACTGATTGCTTTCCTCATCTGTGAAATGAGGATAAAAATGGCACCCACTTCCCACCTTGTTGTGAGGATCACAATACCTGGCACATAGTAGGCTCTATGGAAATGCTTATTCCCTTCCTTTCCCTTCCCTTCTATCTTTCCTCAGTATTATATCTTCTACCTAACAACAGCTGCTTGAAATCCCCTGACAAAATGAACCCTTGTAAATGAAAATGGAGCGAAAAAGACAAATTGAGACCTCCCATCTCCCTTCCTCATACAAAATCCCAACTGGTTTGTCTATTGTCAACACTACATGCAGATTCCAGTGTTAGGTTTGCCTTTCTTTCTTACGCTGTTGTGTTCAACAAGAGCAGCCTCTGGAGCCTATTGCACCCCAAGGGGATGTGGCCCTGCTTTTCAGCAGCTCTTTCAGGTTCTCTCTGCT
This sequence comes from Monodelphis domestica, assembly GCF_027887165.1. Taxonomy (NCBI): domain Eukaryota; kingdom Metazoa; phylum Chordata; class Mammalia; order Didelphimorphia; family Didelphidae; genus Monodelphis; species Monodelphis domestica. The sequence goes on from NC_077228.1 coordinate 26,487,923, forward strand.
CCTCTGTTAGGGAGGGTGATCTCTAGAGTCAGCCCAATGCAGCAGCTCCACAGAGAGCAGCTGGAGCAGAGGCTGGCAGTCAGGCACTTTCCAGAATCTAGTACATGGCATATGCCCATGGTCTTCCCAATCCCTGTGCTGTAGGTGCTATTATTGTCTTCATTTATAAATGAGGAAACTGAGGCTGAGAATGGGAAGATCATTTGGCCAGGCTCACCCACTAGTCCTCATCTGACCAGGGCTCAATCCTGGTCTTCAAGTTCAGTCCAGCTGAGTGTTCCATCCTCTATGCCCAGGTCAGCCAGATCACACCAAGCCCTGCTGCCTCAGGAATGTTATGCTAATAGCCTTGTGGGCCCCAGCTGCCACTGAGAAACTTGACGTGCAGGTTATTATAATCTATGCCTTATAGAAAAGTTAACAAAATGACCCTGGAAGTCACGTGTGCCAATTATCTTGGTCACACAGAATTCTAGAAAACTAAGAAAATACTTAATAAGCTCCCACACCTCCTCTGTTGTTGTTCAATCATTTCAGTCTTCATGACCTCATTTAGGGTTTTCTTGGCAAAGACACTGGAGTGATTTGCCATTTACTTCTCTAGTTCATTTTACAGATGAAGAAACAGAAGTGAACAGGGTAGAGTGACTTGCCCAGGGTCTTACAGCCAGTAAGTGAGGACGAATTTGAACTTAAGTCTTTCTGACTCCAGGCCTGGTGTTATATCTACTTCACCACCGAGATGTGCCCATTATACGCTCTAAGGAAGCTAAAGTAATGAGAAGGTACAAAAATGTCATCAATCAATAAATATTTATTCATTAAACATTAATATTATTCTGTCATCACCACCGCTGCTTACTTCTTTCTATAACAGATCTAAGTATCCCAAGTTTCGCTCCAATAAACATGGCCACCAATATAATCTAGTACAGTTTGAGGTACATTTCTACTACACCCTCAGGCTTCTAAAGAGCATGCTGTAAAAAAACAATCTAGTAGCACTCTTACTATTTTTATTCTGACAGTACATTGTTTTTGGGGGCAGCTGCAGCTTAACAGAAAGTTAGCTTTGGAGCTAAGAAGCCATTGGCCACAGCCTGGCTAAATAACCCTGGAGAAATTACCCAATGCACCTAACTTCTCAGGGTTCTGGGCAAAATCAGAGAGAAGATGCCAATTTACACTGGGAGCAGGATTTTCTTCTGTAGGAAGTCCATAATACCAAAGACATCCAAAGACCAAACAGGCCACTTGTCAGCTGGGTTGCAAATAGGATCTTCTTTTAGATACAAGTAGATTAAATGACTTGTGAGATGTCTTTTGACTCTGAAATTCAATTCTATTGTTATAGCACTTAAAAGTTCGCCAAAAACTTTACATATTTTCATCTGAACATTTCCATAGACTCTCTGAGGTGGGCACTACCAGTACTCCAGTTTGGTGACCACAATAGTACCTGGCACAAAGGAGGCATTTAATAAATGCTTGTTGATTGACTGATCTCCATTTGTCAAGTGAAGAAAGATGTTATGTGACTTCCCTGTGGACTCACAGGTAGGAAGTGCCTAAGATGGGAATCAAGCCCATTTCAAATCTGTGGCTCTAACCATCTCTCCACTGCAGCCCACTGTCCCTCAAAGCAATAAAATACAAAAGTGACTGTGTTCTGAGGGAAGGGAAAATGCAAGGAGATTTAAATATAAGATTTTGCATGGAATGAAAAGTGTCATAGAGGCAAGGAATGGAATTTTGAGAGAAGGCTGGATGTTGAAGCGGGCAGTGGACCTTGGAACTCTGGACAGTCCTGAGGGGCAGAACCTGGGAGTGGTACTTGAGGACAGCTCCTGAACTTTTGGCTCTCCTCTGATTTCCCTGATCCTGGTGTGAAGTATCCTGTACTCGTGGATTTATCTCCTGTCCTGTCTAAAGAGTCCTGTCAACAGTGCCTGAGCTAATACCATCTTCCTGATCTACTTGGCCTGAGAATCTCTGCTGTAGTGAAGTGACCTGACACACGATCTCTACAAGGAGAGCCTGGATCTGCACTGACCCATGCCATGTGGGTCCACCTTCCTTGATCCAGCAACTTGCTCTAGTCAGTAACCAAACTGAAGTGGCTATAGAGTTAGGCAGCTGGAAGCAGGGTGGGGTTGGGGACATCTAGATAGAGAGGTAGAGAGCATAGATCCATTCTGTGGGCACCGAAGCGATTTGTGAGGATCAGTGGGATTTGGGACAGATAGTCATAGTTATATATGTGTGTGTGTGTGTGTGTGTGTGTGTGTGTGTGTATGTGTGTGTGTGTGTATATACGTGTGTGTGTATATATATTACATATATATATACATACACAGATAGTTATTGGGAATCTCCTAGCCCTCAAACCTTACCCTATTTCTTTATTAAACTGAATAAACATACTGTTGTGAAGAAGATAAAGTTAGATTGCATTCTTAAGAGTCACAGGCCTGAGAGTGGCCATCTTGCTCTCTGGGCCTGAGAGGAGTCATCATCAACAGACTAAAGGTCTGCGAACCTTATTTACTGGCCCAAATTACCATTTTACAGTTCCTTAATAGAAAAAATATTCAGAGCAACTTTATTTGTGACTATTTATTTATTAAAAAGTCGGAAGAAAAAGAAAAAAAAAGTCGGAAGAAACCAACATACCCAACAGCTAAAAAAACTACAGGATCCTGAACTGCGGGACCCTAACTGTCACAGCCAAGGATGGAGCCCAGCTCCTCGTGCCTGGCACAGCTCACAGTTTTTCCACTCTCCCACAGGCGGTAGATCCAACTCTCTTTCCATATCACACTCTAGGATCTTACTTGTTTTGAACAACATCTCTGCCATGGGAAGTAGAGAAGTGAAGATGTTGTCATCCCCATTTCACAAACAGAATCATCAAACCAAAGAGTCATTTTGGCCTAGTTTATTTAAAAGATCCCAAACGCTCAAGAGTGTAGACTGAACACGCCTGGTGTTTTGCTATCCTCGATTGCAATGGGTTTGTCTCTTGCTTTCTCAGTGGGATGGGGGAAGGAGAGAGGAGAGGAAGAAAATGTGGACCTAAAAAACAACACAATAAAACTGAATTTCAAAAACAAAATAAATTTAATTTTTTAAAAATAAAAAGCTCCCAATCTTTTTCTAGTGACAGTGTTTGGGGTTTCCTTGTCTGTTCTTTGCAGAAGAGTACAACATTCTGCATTTGCCCAAAGCTGTGACAGTTTATGGTTTCCCAAGTGGAGAATATGTTTCACAGTACTGAATTCTCCAATGGAAATTCCTGTCAAATGCCCACAGGGAAGCCAGTGAGGTGCCAGAGAAGTGGCCCAGAGGAGGCTGAGGCTTCTGGATCTAGCAAATATTTCAACCAGCTGGCTGGGCGACTGCTATTTTATGTTCTTTTGCCCAAAGACTTGGGAAAACTAGGAAAATATAACAAGAACTTGTGAGGATAGGAAGCTAGAGCAAGGAGGGAAAACGGGGGGGGGGGGGGGGGGGGGAGGAACCCAAGCAGCAGTCTGTAGGCCTCCAGTCTGTTTTGTTAAGCAAAGTGTGCGGGGGGGGGGGGGGGGGGGTTGGTTTTTTTCTTGTTTGGGGGGAGGGAAAGTTAAAATAATCACTCGGCTTCATCTTTCCTGGTCTTCCTCCCTTTCTTGCAGGCCCTCCTAGTTCTCGTGCTGTTACTTCTCTGGTGCTCCAACGGCGTCAGATATTTTTATTCATGATGTGAGAGGATGTGTAACCTCAGCAGCCACACAGCCAAGCAAAAAGGGACGAAAGCAGCATATTTTTAGGAATCAGCCTGAGAAACTGAGTAAGCAGAACTTCCAGTAGAAAAGCAAGGCAATTTAATTTCTACCTTTGTCTTGGGCATCAACAACAAAAAACCTTTTTACTCCTCCTCTATCTAGTCAGCCAAATCAATCTTTTAAATGCACATAAACTAGAAATGAAATCCCAACACAAATGTGCCGCACAGAGGATGAGTTAAGTGAATACTACAGTGGCAACCCACAGAAGAGTTATGGAGTTACTAAGTGACAGTTCATTCAAATCATCCCAGTGTATCTAACATTTGCACCTGCCTTTTAGCCTCTACAAAAAAGTAACTAGCATGAAGGCAAGCTGACTAGATACTTGGTTTCTGCCTCCACTTCCAAAACTACCAGCGGCCTGTGACCTCCAAGGCTACTCCAGGAACCGAGGACCAATTTGTCCAGGCTGCTGGCACTTTACTGCACAAATTAGTCGTGACAAATTAATACTGAATGAAAAGATGCAAAGTCATCTTAAAGTCAGTGCCCTGCGATAACAAACGCCGTTTATGGGTCATGGCATCATGAAGAGCCAATTCGCTTGGATTTCGTTCTTTGTAGAATTCTGATACATTGAGACAGGTAAACAACTGCGTTCTGCAACACAGCTAAGGCTGGAGAATAAAAAGTATCTCCAAATAACTCCATCATTCCACTTGCCCTGACTGTCAAGGCCTGTTCCCCCATCTGAATAACTGTGTGTCATTGAACTCTTCAGAAGAAAATCAGATTCCTAAGGACAAGGGCTGTTTTCCCCTTAGCTTTTGAACCCCCAGTACCAAGCACTGTCCTGCACCCCAAACTGGATATGATATGGCTATGGATATGCGCCATTCCTGGGGCATCTAATTCTAAGTCCCAAGATCATACAACTCTTGTAAGTACTCATCTTTTCACAGCATCCAAATTCATTTTGTGATAGCTACTTAAAAAGTAAAAGAAATCATCTTCCAGAATATACCCACCGGTTTTCCGCTAGAGTAACAGCTCAATCATAGAAAATCAGAATTGGAAAGGCCCACAGAGAACATCTGGTCCAACACTTAACCTGAACAAGAACACTTCAACCTCAACCTCCCCAACCAAACACACACACTCACCCCCACACACACACACACACACTCTCGTCTAAATTCAGCAGTTTTCTTTAAACCACAAATCTCAACTGATTGGTCAGTAGGTAGATAATTTGGGATTCTTTTTTTTAATATTCAGTTTTATTTTCAGGTTTATATTCTCTTCCTCCTGCTTTCCTCCTCACCCTCACCTCCACCCCCACCAATGAGAAAGGAAGGAAAAAAAACTCCTCTTACAAATATGGATGGCCAAACAAAACAAATTTCTGCCTTAGCCATGTCAAAAAATAATCATCATCATAATAATGTCTCAGTGTGCACTCAGAGTCCATTGCTTCTCTATCAGGAGGTGGGCAACATGATTCATCATGAGTCCTCTGAACCCACAGTTATGCCCCTGGATCCTTGGAGGAAATGCCAGGGAAGTATAAACTATAGTACCCCCTTATACTGTGGCAGGAAGGCTTGGGAGAGAAAGAGGGGAGGGAGGGCAAGATCCAAGTCTTTCATCTGAAGACCAACCATCAGCAGATGATAAATGTTTTGGCCACTAAAGACCTAATAAGGTATAGAGAGAGAGGTTGTGTTCTTCTTTGGAAGAGGAAGGACCCACACGGATGAAATAAAGAATTCTTGAAATCCTCCCCTGACATCTAGGGGTAACAAGGCTGTTATCCTGTATTCTTAAAGACTGTGCCAGCAGAAAACAAGTTTGGGCAGGTCTTACCCCCCTTGAAAAGCTTAAGTGTAATGGCCTAACAACAGATAATAATTCCATCTTCACCAGGTCTCTACTGAAGACCCTGCCTTCCTCCTTACCAAAGCAAACAACCCATGCCAACATGTATACCCTTTCCTTCTGCCCCCAAAATCAGCCTCAAGTTCTCTATTCAATCACTCCCCCACTAAATACTGGCTTCATCTCTATTATCTTAAAATGCATCTTCATCTCCCTTGTCCAAAAAAACCATCATGAGCTGTTATTCCTTATCGTTCCTCCCCTTCTCAGCTAAACTCCTTGAAAAAGCTGTTTTTGTAGTGCATTTGTCCTTCAGTCCCTTCTAAACACTCTGCAGAGAATACAGATTCCAATTTTCCATTGAAACTGTTCTCTCCAAAGTCACCAATGGACTCATAATTGCCAAATCTCCTGGCCTTTGCTCAGTCTTCATTTTTCTTAACCTCAATGCAGCCTCTGACATTGTCAATCATCTTCTCCTAATAATTCCCTCTTATTTTTGTGACTCTGCTCTCTCCTAGTTCTCGTCATATATCTTTGACCACCTACTCAGTCTCGTTCATTGAATTTTCATCCAGGTCATCTCTACTAACCATGGGCGCCTCACATGACTCAGTCCTGGACTCTCATCTCTTCTTCCTCTCCACTATCTTTCTTAGTGATCTCAATAAGCAAGTTCAATCATCATCCTTATGTAGATGCTTCCTAGACTTATATATCCAGCCCTAGGTTCCTTTCTGAGCTCTGGCCCTTCAGGACATATGAAATTTTATTTTCCTAAGCATCTCAAAGTTAGCATATTTTAAAGTATAACTTATTGTCTTTCTCCTTAAACCTTCTTCTCTTCAAAACTATCCTATTTGTGTTGAGGATACCCTTTCCATTCATAGCTGTGTGACTCTAGGCAACCCATGCTCCTACATTATCCCTCTCAGTCCCATCTTCCCATTCATGTCACCCTTGACTCCTGTGAAGATGGGATTAACTACCCCCCATCCCCGCACATTTTTAGATTTAATCACCAGAAGCATATACACCCCACTTATCCTAAATGGGGGAGGTCTGTGACCCATGTGTGTGATAGTGGGTGATGAATCAGAACCCACTGACTGCTCCCTGGGCAGTCCTAAACAAAGCTTTAACTGTAATTGGTCCGTGTAAAATAGAAGGAAGGCACAGGAAGTGATGAAAAGGAATGGTCTTTAAAAACACCAAGAACTTCCTGTGACGATGCCTTTCACCTTGAACTTGACCCTAGAGGAGCTCCTGATAATGACCTTAGACTGCTTCTATTTTCCCTTAGAACTACCTCATGGACTCTAAATGAACACTAGAATGCAAATACCAACAACATGGAAATGGGTTCGAATCAAGAACACAAGTGATACCCAGTGGAATTGCGCGTCGGCTATGGGGGGGGGGGGAATGATCTTTGTCTCCAATGAATGTTTTTGAATTTAATTTAATGTTTTGAAATGACCAAATAAAATATTAAAAAAAAAAAAAGAACTACCTCATGGGTGAGTGAAAAAGGCTAACTCCCTTCCCTGACTTTCCTGGAGGTACTAGAATCTGGAGGGGCCCCTTGTCTGGGAGGAGGCCTCATGGCTAAAAACTTTGTTAATTGACCCTTAGGCCTCTGGCTAGGGCTTCTGGAGCCCTGCCAGAGTAAAGCCAGGGCTTGAGCAAAAGTCTAGCTCATTAAGCTGAAATTCTTACTCTGCCCTCTTTCTCATTTCTCTACTTTCACACTTTCCCTCTATTTTATAAATAAGTTGCTTAAAAGTTATTTGGAATTGATTAATTCCTGGTGATCACACTCTTAAATAACCTAGTCCAACCCCTTACATTCTGCCCCTAATACTCCTCACTAGCATTCAGCCCCCAAAGCCAATCTGTGGTCAAATATTTTTCCAGAAAATAGTGTAATTCTTAAACTAGGGGTGAGTAGTCAAGTGAATGCATACTCCAGAAATTCCAAACAAAAAGTCATGTCCAAAAACTACGAAGCAATGCTAAGGGTTCGAGAACCACAAAATACTGAAGATTCACCACCCAGGAAGATTATTTGGACTTATGAGTCCAGGCAACACAGGTCAGAGATGTTAAGACCATTGATCAAGATCCTCAAGCTACAGGGTGGAGGGATATGGGTTCAAAAGCTGTAATTTGGAGAGGATAGGGGGTGGCTCAGTGGGTTGAGAGCCATTCCCAGAGACTAGAGATCCTGGGTTCAAATACAGCCTCAGACACTAACTGTGTGACCCTAGGCAAGTCACTTAACCCCCATTGCCTAGTCCTCACTGTTCTTCTGTGTTGGATCCAATGCACAGTATTGATTCTAAGATGGAAGGTAAGGGTTTAATTTTTTTTTAAGCTGTAACTTTAGCTTTCATTTTTTGTCCAGAGCTGATTAAAAGCCACTTATTTCTAAAGCAAACATTCTGCCCTTCCAAAGAGCACAACCAGTCCATTCAATGTAGTAACACTATTTGTTGGAAAACAGCTTTCAAAAGTTCTCCTTAAGCACTCTAGGGTATAGCTCACATTTTTTCCAGATTTTAACATTTTTCTGGAAGACACATATTTTTAAAGTTTTACTTCCAAAATGACTTTCACATTTTCCTCAATCCTTTGAAGTCGTAAGTCCGCCAGCCAGCACAAAGATTGACCTGTTTAAAGTTATTTTTAAAAACCAACAATATTTGAGCAAAAGTGTCACTTTCTTCAGCACCCTCCTAAGCAGTCTATAATAAGAACGCCATCCAAAGCAAGCATCTACATTCTTCATGTAAGAAACTCTGAAAGGGCAGCCAAGCCGGTCTCTGTTCTGACCTGACTGATCTTGTAGGCTGGAGGATATCATTTCTATCAGGTTGGCTAACATGAAAAGGAAAAGAACAAATGCTGAAGGAAAAATGGGGACACTAATGCATTGCTGGTGGACTTGTAAACTGATCCAATAACAATTTGGAACTATGCCCAAAAGGCTATAAAACTGACCCAGCAAAACCACTAGTAGGTTGGTATCCCAAAGAGAACAAAGAAACAGAAAAGGCACCTAAATGCACAAAAATATTTATAGCAGCTCTTTTTATGGTGGTAAAGAATTAGAAGTCAATGGGACGCCCATCAACTGGGGAATGCCTGAACAAGTGCTAGTTTATGATTGTGATAAAAAAAAAAACTATTGTGCTATGAGAAATGATTAGGATGGTTTCAGAAAAATCTGGGAAGACTTGTATGAACTAATGAAGTAAGTAAAACGAAGAGAACAGTATACACAGTAAAAACAATGTTATAACAATGACCAACTGTAAGAAAGGCTAAACAATTCTGATCAAGCCAATGAATGACCCAAGCCAATGCCAAAGGATCCATGATGAAAAATGCTATCCACCAGATGAAAACAAACTTTTTTTACTTTGTTTCTTGCTTTTTAGTATTGTTGTTGGAAACTTTTTTCCTCCTTTTTTTGCCACACGGCTAATATGGAAATTTGTGTTACATGACTTCACATGTAGAAATGATATTAATAAAGTGTTAAATAATTGGAGAAATGTTGTTTATAGTTGAGACATTCTACTGTAATAAAAATAACAATAATCTCTAAATTAGCAAATACATTTAGCGCCATCCCAATCTAACTATCAGGAAGTTCCTTTGTAGCACCAGACAAAAAGAACAGAATTTATCTGGAGAAACAAAAAGTCAAGAGTCTCAAGGGAAATTGGGGGGAAAGTAGGGAGCAGAAGCAAATTCTCAACTTTGCCCAATAGAGACAATCCAGATGACTTCATCCTGGACCACGACAATCCGATAAAAGATTGCACCCTTCTCTACCCAGGTGGACACCTGTAGGCATCTGCACCTGCAGGTTTGTGGGCTCCCCCCTTGCTCTCTCTTCCTGGCCCCCCGCCACTTCCTTACCCACAATAAAGTTTTGCTATATTACTCAATCTCTGTCTCATTTGCCTCGGATTGGGCCCTTCTGTCAGCCAAGTCTGACTAATGACCTGCCCAAATTCGCCCCTCTTCCCAATTCTATTACGTCAAGGATAATCCCTTTCTTCCTGGTAATAGGAGCCCAGGCTCCCAATGCAAAATATCCTTGATTCTTTACACTCTCCTCCCTTATAGCCAATTCCTGCCAATTCTGCCTTCCTAATCACCTTTTCCTATGTTCCTCCTTCTCTTCCTTTGACACTGCCCCCATGCTAGTGGAGGCCTTATCGCCGGAAGACTTGGATTATTGCAATCACCTGATCACTGTGTATGTGTCAAGTCTCTCCCTACTCCATCAGGTTAAACTGAACGTCCTAAAGCATAGGGCTGCCCATATCCCACCCCTCCCCCTAGCGTCCATCACATCCAATGACTCCCTATCACCTCCAGGATCAAATATAAAAATGTTCTATTTGGCATTCAGAGCCCTTCATAACCTGGCCCTCTCTTGGCTTTCCAGTCTTCTTACAAATTACTACCTCCCACATCCTCTGAGGTCCTAGAACAATGGCCTCCTGGCTGGGCCATGCACCAGGTACTTCACCTCCCAATTCTGGGAAGTAAATTTTCTCCAAAGTGCATTCAAATCATTTCAAGAAAAAAAGGAGAAAGATGGAAAAGAGGCCACAATCATGGCCTCCTGTAGGGCTGGGGTCTTCCGGTGCATCAGAAGGCTCTTCTTCTTGCTATTCTTCCAAGGGAAACCTTTATGCAAACCAGGCTCTTGGACTTGCCTTTTTCCATTCAGCTCCACGCTCAGCATCCTGCTCCTGCAAGCTCAGGCTTTTCCTCTACTTCATCAATGTCATTTCAGCATTGTTATCCATGTACTTTGGTTGCCTTCTCTGGTTACATTTAGGTCTGCTGGGTTGAACGATGAGTACTTGGGAGTTGGAAGGGGCTTTAGAAATTACCTGGGGCAACTCCTTTATTTCACAGATGAGAAAACTGAAGGTCAAAGAAGCAATCTGATATTTCTCAGGTCTCAGCATCTCCAACAATTTGCCTCAACATGATACCAGTTAAAAATCTCCCCTGCTCCAGCCCCTATGCTATCACGTACTTTTCTTTAAAAAGACTTTAGGCAAATAGTAAATTCATTGATGGTAGATATAGATTAAGAGTCTGCAGGAGGGGAGAGGAAGAAGAGAGGAAAAGATGGAGAGGCAGAGGAAACAAGTATTTGTATAGTGCCTACTATGGGCCAGGTGTAAAGCACTAAGTGCTTTACAAGTATTATCTCATTTAATCCTCACAACAATCCAATGCTATTTTATAGTTGAGGAAACTTTTTCAGGGATTTTTTTACAGAGACAAATGTTAGAGAGACAAACAAAGGTCAAGTGACTTGCCCAGGGTCACACAGCTAGTCTCTGTAGAAGGATTCGAACAAAGTCTTCCTGACTCAAAGTCAGTGAGCCACCTGCTGCCTCTATGATCATGTGCTTTGAAAATGGTAATATCAGCCCGCAAGCAGATAGCATCATTCCATGACCTTGACCTTGGAAAAGTCACTTTTCCTTCAAGGGACTCCAAATAACGGAATTAAATGATTTTCCAAGGTCCTTTCTGTTTTAACAATGAAGCAGTCAATCTCCTAATTAATGATCACTTTAAACCTAAAAAAAGTTGAGTGAATCTGTTTTGCTCAAGGGTACTAATAAAAAAATTCTACTCACTGCTCCCCTTTTGAAGAAACAAATCCTAGCAGACAAAATGTAAATCCTTCACTAATGGAACTTCAGCAAAGATCTTTACAACAAAGAAAAAGGCCTTATTTGGTCCATTAAGCCAACAGGAAAGGTCTCCAAGCCTACTGATGCCTGGGGAACCTGATCTGGAATTCTGGGATCCAAGGCCACAGAGGGCCTGTAGCCCTTATTACGGCCCTATCCAAAGAGGCATTCCGTTAGTCTGGAGTCTCTAGAGGCACCCGGCCTCCTAACGGTCTAAAAGGGATCTCAGCTAAGTCATGGTCAGTAAAAAGAAGATCTGTATATTTCTTTTTGAAAACTTAAGGAAAAGAGTGCACAGAATTTCCTCGTTTGGGGGAATGAGCCGCCATTAGCTCTGATGTTGAACCTCCCTGTGGGGGAGGTTACAAGCCATTTTTAATGCCTGGGTGGTGGGCTATCTCTGGCCATGAGAAACAAAGGCTTCTAGACTGTTTTACATTACAGGAAAAGGAACAATAACTAATCTGGATTCTGTTAGAATTGAGGCCAGTATGGTGGAAGTATCCTTTAAAACCTGCCAGACTAGGGGTTTTAGAATTTCAAAGGCTAAATATGCAACCTGAGCCTGACTGTTTAAGAAATGTTTCAGCAAAATTAGAGGAAAACTAAACCCAGGGTCTCCAATTGCCTTTTGTCAAGGAACATTCTTAGAAGGGAGCGTTTTTCTGCCACGAGTTTAACGAATTTCACTGAGTTTGCTAGCCTAACTATAAGCAGCAACAAAAAAAAAACAACTAAATCTGAAGCTTTGAATAGTGAACCAAAGTTTACCACCATCTGGCAAATTTGTCAATTAGCAGAAATATTAAAAAACCACATAGAACACTTTAAGAAATTTATCAGGGGGCAGCTAAGTGGCTCAGTGGATTGAGAGTCAAGCCTAGAGATGGGGAGAGGTCCTAGGTTCAAATCTGGCCTCAGACACTTCCTAGCTGTGTGACCCTGGGCAAGTCACTTAACCTCCACTGCCTAGCCCTTACCACTCTTCTGCCTTGGGACCAATACACAGTATTGATTCCAGGATGGAAGATAAGGGTTTGAGAGAGAGAGAGAGACAGACAGATAGACAGACAGACAGAGAGGAAGGGAGGGAGGAAGGAATGGAGGAAGGAAGCATTAAAAAAAAACAAATTTCAGGACAAATGCACTTCATAATATTTCTAAGGCTAGAAGGACTCTTAGAGGGTGATATATTATTAGAATTAATATCTGTTATAGAAAGAGGAGAGTCGTTTAATGCACATGGATAGACATTCTGAGTCATCTGAAAGGACAGCTAGGTGGCTCAATAGATAGACAGCCAGGTCTGGAGACAAGAGGTGCTGGGTTCAAATCTGGACTCAGACACTTCCTAGTTATATGACCCTGGGCAAGTCACTTGACCCCCATTGCCTAGCCCTAACCACTCTTCTGCCTTGGAATCAATACACAGGATTGATTCTAAGATGGAAGGTGAGGTTTCAAAAATAAGTAAAATGAAATCTGAATGTATTACCACAAACAAAAAGCAACATATCCATTGACAGGAGAAATTGAATTAGAAAAAATTAGGAGATTTTGAAGAAACTGAATAATGAGGAACAAAGATGCTGCCTTCAAATCTGGAAATCCCCAAAAGGACCATTTTAAATGGTCATGGTGTGATGGACCCAGGTCTGACTTAGCTTCCTGTATATATTTTGGAAAAATCCATGATTTAAAAATTTTTTGAGAAAAATTTCAGGGAAAGAAACTTGCTAACTCCTTGAATACAGAAAATGAACTGTTTGGAGAAAGATGCCTGCAAAAACCTACACTGCATCAAGAAGATCCAGAATGAACTTTGGGGTGCAATTAATTGAACTGAAGGGGATTGAACATGTTTATTTTGAATGTAAACTCTTATGCCAAAGGGGACTGCCCCCTAATTGGCTTTTCATCAATGCACCTAGAAAACATTGGTTTTGCTCTCTCTCCCTCTTCTATTTCCCTCTTATCCCTAACTATTGTAAGTTCCTCTTAGAAGGTTCAATATTGTATACACCTGTAGTTAGAAGATTTTTAAGGGTACAAGATGATTATGTCAAATGATCCATTGGGGAGATTAGTCTCCCAAAGGATCATAGGAGGATTAACTCCCCTGCCCGCTTTTAGATTTAATCACCAGAAGCGTATATACCCCCATTTCATGCTTGAGTGGGGGAAAATCTATAACCCAAGTGTACTAAAAGTGGATGACAAATCATAAATGACTGACTGCCCCCTGGGCAGTCCTAAGAAAATTCTAAGACTGTGATTGGTCCACATAAAGTGGAGGAAGGCACAGGAAGTGATGCAAATAAGTGTCTTTAAAAGCAGTTGTAACTTCCTGTGAGAGGGAATTCTTCAGAGTTCAGAGTTTTAGTTTGAGTTCGAGTTGGAGGCTGGTGAAGGATTTGCTTCATGGACCTGAGACCCTGACATTGGTAAGGTAGCTCTTGGACTTTCCTTTAGGACTGCCACCATGTGGGTGAGTGAAAAGGATGAATCCTTTTCCTGGCTTTCTGGAAGGATTAGCCTCCTGAGAGGTCTTGGAAGAGGCTTCATGGTTGGAGTCCTTGCTTTAATCATCACCAGCCCTTGGATAAAGGTTGAGGGCCCTCCGGTTGAGGACTAATTAGCCCTGCCTGGGTTGAGCCAAGGACCAGAGCAAAATACTTAGTGTGTTGTTAGATACCATACTCTATCCTCTTTCACACTTCCTTTACTTTCACTCTCTCTTCATTTGTAAATAAACTACCATAAAAAGTCATTCTGACTTGAGTAATTAATTTCATCGACCACATTTCTCATAAATTTAGTCCAACCTTTAATTTTTAACTCTTACATTCCTTTACAACATCCCATCTGCTTTCAGTTACCCACAATGGCTTCTCCTGGCTTTTTTTCCCCTTATCCCTGTAATAATTAAGCACCAGGCAATTAGAAGAAAACTATCCTTAGTCCCCTCTCTGTTCTCTCTCATTCCAGTCAATTCTACCCCACTGTTGTTCCAATCAAACCATTTCCACTTCTTCTACGATGCCCTCTAGAATTCCTATTTCACAGAGAACAAACTCCTGGATGTCTTTCTCTCACTCTCTTTCCATCTATTAGTTTTTACTGACCTGGCTCCTCTCTAATACTAATATGCCTTCTCTCATCTTTCCTTCTATGAAGTTCACGTAATTCAATTAATTCCAGCAGATCAAGGTCATCCTCCTTTCCTTTCTGAGGCTCAACACCTGGCTCACCATCTTCCCCTCCTAACTTCTGCCTTTCTACTAGAGGTCTTTCCCTCAGCCTTCTCAAGCCTGTGACTCACTCAACTACATACAGGTATGGTCACCACAATGATCTCACCATCATATTCAAGGGTTCTACTTTCCTATGCAGAAACTCTGACATGGCCCTCTCTGACCACAAGCAAGCAGTTCTCCTGACTTACCACCTCTCACCTGTCTGACTTCTCCATTTCAGGCTCCTTTACTGGCGCATCACCCCTATGACCTCATATTGGTAAGGCGGACACAAAGATTCACAAAAACAAGGTTCATAACATTAGCAAAACTATTGACTTACTAATGACAAGGGACAAACATGGGTTCCCAATCTGGTACTTGCTACCTATATGACATGGGCTTATGACTTTACACAAGGATATGTAAATACTAACATAGCACAAATATAGGATCAAAACTGTAGGGCTAGAAGGGCTCTTATACAGTGACATATTATTAAAATTAATATGGAAAAAGGAAAACAGTTTAATGCACATGGAGATGGATTCTAGGCCATCTGAAATTATATTAGTAGCTCTTCTACTAATACTAACCTTCCACCACAGGATTTTCCCTGACCACTAGTTGTGGCATGGAAGTAACTGTGAAGTCTTAAAGACTGTGTAGGCTCTAGCATAAGAGACCTTAATCTACTGTAAGACAGAGACACAGAGAGACAGAGAGAGAGACAGAGACAGACAGACAGACAGAGACAGAGACAGAGACACAGAGACAGACAGAGAGGGAGGGAGAGGGAGAGAGAGAGAAAGAGAAAGAGAAAGAGAGAGAGAGAGAGAGAGAGAGAGAGAGAGAGAGAGAGAGAGAGAGAGAGAGAGAGAGAGAGAGAGAGAGAGAGAGAGAGAGAGAGAGAGAGAGAGAGCCTCTTAATCGGCAGAGATAAGGAAAGAGGGCAAGGGGTCAGGAGATGAAATGGAAGTTGTGAGCAACATCAGGAAAGTCAGCTTGGCTGGACAGCAAATGAAGGAGAAGAGTAAAGTTCAATGACACAGAGTCGTATAAGGCCAGGCTTCCTAGAACTTTAAAAACTATAAAGAGATAAACATAAAGGATGTCATCATAAGCAAATCAATGGAGCACAAAGAAACCACCTGTCAGATCTAAGGATAGAGGAAGAATTCATGACCAATCAAAAGGTAGCAAAGTCCACAGGAAACATATTTAATAATTTTGATTATGTAAATTCAAAGCTTTTGCACAAAACCAAATAGCTAAAATTAGAAGAAAAACAGAAATTGGGAAGAAATTTTTTACGGCAAATTTCTCTAATAAAAGTCTCATTTCTAAAATATATTGGGGGGAGGTTGCATGCAGCTAGGTAGCTCAGGAGATTGAGAGCCAAGTCTTGGGAGAGGTTCTGGGTTCAAATCAAAAAGATACTTCCTAGTTGTGTGACCCTGGTCAAGTCACTTAACCACCATTGTCTAGTCCTTACCACTCTTCTGCCTTGGAACCAATACACAGTATTGATTCCAAGATATGAGACAAATTTATAAAAATAAAAGCCATTTCCCAATTGACAAATAGTCAAAGAATATGAAAAGGCGGGGGGGGGGGGGTTGTAAATCCTCATCTTCCATCTTGGAATCAATACTATATATTGGCTCCAAGACAGAAGAGTGGTAAGGGCTAGGCAATAGGGGTCAAGTGACTTGCCCAGAGTCACACAGCTAGGAAGTGTCTGAGACCAAATTTTAACCCAGGACCTCCCGTCTCTAGGCATAGCTCTCAATCCACTGAGCTACCCAGCTGCCCCCTGAAAAGGCAGTTTTTCAAGGAAGAAAGCAAAGCTATCAATAGCCATATTAAAAATAACTCTAAATCACTAATGGTTAGAGAAATGTCATCTAAAACAATCTATCAAATTGACTAAAGTTATTTTTTTTAAATGTCAATTACTGGAGATGTGAGAAAATAGGTCCATTAATGCACCATAGGTGAAACTATGATCTAGTCCAGCAACTAGCCCAATGCTTTCTGGAAAGCAATTTGGAACTATGCCCCAAAATTCTATTTAACTGTACATACCCAGGGATACCTGCTACTAGGTCTATAGCCAGAAGAGATCATTGAAAGAAGAAAAGGACCTATATGTACAAAAATATTTATAGTCACTCTTTTTCGTGGTGGCAAAGAAGTGGAAATTGAGGGAATGCCCATCAAAACTGGGGAATGGCTGAACAAGGTCCACAATATAAATCAGATGAAATACTGCTGTGTTGTAAGAAATGATGAAAGAAATGATGGTTTCAGAAAAAAGAATCAGGAGAACATACAATATCATAAAGATAAATAAACTGTGAAAGACTTAGTAACTAATCAACACAGTGATCCACCACAATTCCAAAGGCCTCATGAAATAAAATGCTTTCTATTTCCAGAGAGGGAACTAATAAACTTAAAAGGGCAGATAGAAGCATTTTTTTCTTCTTTCTTTTTTTCCTCTTGGAACTTGGTTAATGTGGCAAATGTCTATACAGATTTGTAATGGGTTATTTTATTTGACTTCTCAATGAGTTCAGGAGGGGGAAAGGCAGGTAAGAGAATCTGGAACTGAAAATAAAACAAAATTGAATTAGATAGATAAAGGAGCTGTAAAGAGATTTTTCAATTTTATACTAGAGGTAATAGGAAGCCACTGGAGATGAATTTAAATAAAATCATTTTGGCAGTCATGTGCAGGATAGAATGAAGGGGGTGAGACTTGAGGCTACAAGATCAGTTAGCAGGCTGTTGTAATAATCTAGGTGAGAAGTAATGAAAACCTGAACTAAGATCCTGGATACAAATGTAAAGAGAAGTTTGGTGTGAAAGATGTTGTGAAATTAGAAATAACAAGATGTGGCAATTGGTCAGATACATGGAATAAAGAGAATAAGGAGGCTCAGATGAGACCAGGGATGGGAACTTATTTAGGAGACTGGGAGGATGTTGGCCCCTTAGCAGAAATAGGAAAATTTGGAATGGGGGAAAATTAGGAGGAGAGATACTGGATTCTATTTTAGACATGTTGAGTTTAATATGTCTCTAGGAACATCCAGTTGAAAATATCCAATAAGCAATTGGTGATGTGGGTCTGAAGCTCAGGGAAAGACTGAGATTGGACAGCCATGTCCACAGAGGTGACAGTCAAACCCAAGGGAGCTAATGAGGTTTCTAAGAGAGAAGATGGAGGGAGAAGAGAAGAGAAGAGAAGAGAAGAGAAGAGAAGAGAAGAGAAGAGAAGAGAAGAGAAGAGAAGAGAAAAGAAGAGAAGAGAAGAGAAGAGAAGAGAAGAGAAGAGAAGAGAAGAGAAGAGAAGAGAAGAGAAGAGAAGAGAAGAGAGAGAAGAGGACCCATGACAAGACATTGGGGAACATCCATAGTGTCCTTTAGAACTTTCAAGTATTACCAACGGCTGTCCTAATATTATCTCTGTAGCAGTCCCAGGGTTTTAAGTGGACCAGTTTGTAAACAGGCAGTCAGTCACAAAGATTCATAAATACAAGGTACCTCCTGTTTCTCACACACAAAGAGTCTCGTAAGATATTTTTATATCCCTTCATTAATTGATTAAATTGTAAATGGATTTATGAATTCCCCTACTTAGTACATGTGTGACCTTAAACATGTCATGAGATTTCTCCAGAAAGGAGCTTTACCTATAAAAGGAGGAGGTTAGGTTAAAGGACCATTATGTTCTCTGCCAGCTTCAGTTTATGTTCCTATAAGTAACTTTGTTAAAAGGTAGTAATCTTCAAAACGTTAAACTCCACTAACATTCTGGTTATTTAATTTAAAGTTCCCTGTTGCTTCAAATTTGTGGACAGGACTCATTTCATGTTGATCAGGAGTAAGCTGCATGAACAACCATAATGACCCTTGCCAGAACTCAAAGGAGGTAAACAATGAATAAATTTTCCACTTACAAACTGAGCCTGATTTAAAATATCAGGGCTCAAGGGACTGACTTGCAAGTGAAAAGCCAGCATGGAAATGCATTTACCCTACATTTAATCAAACTGATGGATTTCAGCATATAAAATATGGGCTTATTCATACGAATCAAAAATTAAGGTACTTCTAGCCACTTAACAGGATTCTACTCAGGTATTTATTAATGTATCAAGTAACTAAATTTAGCAAAACTAGGTATTGACCTACTTCTATATTCCTGTCACCTGCAATTAAAAGTCTTTGAATTCTCACCTACAAAGAATGATGTTCTATAACATAGGCTAAAACCCTGTGCAATGAAAGTCAATATATCAATGGGAAACTCTCTAAAATGTTATGAGATGTTATAAGCCCTGCCTTACTCATGCACAGGGAATAAAAAGAAATGGAAAATATTGGTAATGAGAAGTTATGATTTTTGAGATGCTGAATAGAAATGGTCATTGGAGCCTATATAAACCCCTTCATTTAAGGAACCAGCACGTGCACATAAACTAGTCAGTGGCAGAAGCAGCAAGAACAGATTCACAACTCTGTTCTTCCAAACTCTGCCCTCTTTCCACTATGGAAATATTGGTTCTCCATCTAGAAAGTCTTAAGCAGAATACCAGGTACTCCAAAATGGAAAAGGAAGGTCCGTCTCCAAGAAAGAAATTCTAAGACCTAGAACCAAAAGGCAATTTTGTTACATTTTTGTTGTTGTTGTTAAAGAAGCCTATGACAACAATTATCATTGAAAACTTTGAGAAATTAAGGATATAAATTTGGGGTTCTAACCATAAGAACATTAAGACAAACTTGGTGCCCTTCAGAGCTTTGATGAAATAAACCATTTCAAACAGAAGTGACCCAGCCCCAAATGGAACCTTCTACTTTTTCTGTTTTTCAAAATCAAATTTTATTTTAAATTAGCACCTTGAAGAACAAGATGTAAAATCCACATCTTACAAAACAACATTTGATAGACAAGTTGGTAAAATAGGAATGGAAGTAGATAGAATTACAGAGCTTGTCTAAAATTTTAGTAATCTTTCGCTAAGCAATTTTAGCAATAATTTTGCTAAAATTTAGCAATCTTACTTGACCTATGGCACCATAATCTGTTGCTGTAGGAAATAAATGTATCATCATCGAACATCTGTTTGAACATAGAATTATTTGTGGCTGGCCACTACCATAAGTTAACTATAAAATTTTCCTTAGGTTGGCAGGTCAAAAACAATTTTTAATCATGCTATTTTAGTTGTTGTTGCCTTACAGTAGGAAAGACTTAAAGTCTGGCAAAATCACAACAGAAACATCAGAGTCCTTCTAGAGCCTTCCTGGACTTTGTGAGTTTCCATTCACCCATGAAAGGGGGCTCAGGATTGTCAACTCATTAATACAGGCTGTCATTTGCTGTATCTGTATCCCTGGCTCCTAGCACAGTGTCTGGCACCTAGTACCAGTGCTATAATAAATGCCTATTGACTGATAGGATCTAAGGCTATAAAAGCCCTTGGAAATTATTGCTCTAAACACTTTATTTCCCAAATTAAAAAACCGAGGCCCAAAGAGGTCAAGAGACTTGCCCAAGGTCATGCAAATAGAAAGTGGAAAATAAGGATTTGAACCTATGCCCCATGCTATCCAGGAGATTAATGGGATCTTTGCAATGCTTCCATCCTTAAACCCACTTGAAGAAGAAGCTTGTATTATACTACAGCTGGCTGAGATAGTCGATAAAAGTGATAAAGTGCCAGTGTATTTAATGATGTTAAGGGAATGGGGAAAATGTTCAGATGCTTGCATTTTTAAAATGCAAAAATCTATCTCTTGAGTACCATGTTGGATACTTCAGTGAGTAACCAAGAAAGATGTTGAATATTCCCCCAAAGAGAGCTTTAAAAAAAAAAAACTAAGACAGACCAATTTATTGGAATGGTCTGGGATAAGTCCTGCCTGAAAGAAAGGTAATGGACTAGTCCACCAGAGTTCCTTCTGGTGCTAGAACTACAATAGAATGATCAATAAAATCTCATATTCATGTCCAATGGATACAAGAGCTCCTGAAGCCCTCTAGTTTTAGAGAGGGCCTTTCCAGGAATAATGACAATGAAATAGCACTCAAATAGATCTGTGATCTAATAGATAAGAGCTCCAACTGCAGAATCTCAGCGCATCATGCCATTCAGTGTCCCTCTTGTCCAGCTGCTCCCTAAATTTACCACAGGGAGACCACCTAACCTAGAGAGTGTGTGCAGGGGCGGCTTGGTGGAGCAACAGATAAAGAGTGGTGACTCTAGAATCAGGAAGTCCTGAATTCAAATCCAGCTTGGGACCTTCACTAGCTGTGTGCCCCTGAGCAAGTAACTTAACTCTGTTTGCTTCAGTTTCCTCATCTCTAATGAGCCAGAGAAGGGAATGGCAAACCACTTCAGTATCTTTGCCAAGAAAACCCCAAATGGGGTCACAAAGAGTTGGAGACAAGTGAACAACAAAAAAAAAAAAAACAGAGTAAACCAGAGTGGGTTGTCTTTATTACCAATTATTCTACTGGGGATAGAAGGAGTCAATTAAACAATAGAATGATAAAATCTCCCAATAGCCATAAAGTCAATGTACCTTAAGTAACTCTACTAAACCACAAATAAGGACAAACGGATTTTGAGGCCCAAATCCAGAAAGTAGAAGGTGGCACCTCTCCAAAATCATCATTTGGAAAGGATGGCTGAAAACTCTGAACAGGCAGATTCTTACCTATTAACAGTAGGTCAAGGTGAAGACAAGAAAACGCTTTGTTCACATTTTCCATGAACATCTGATTTAGAGTATCAGATTGTAATCAGAAACACTGTTTTTCTGTTAATATATAAACATGATAAATCTCTTCTAAAAATTAAGATCTATTCAGTCTCCATCTGGGACCTGTTCCCTGACTGGTAGCATGATAAAAGCTGATCCCTGGGCTACAATTCGTCATCAGGACTGACTTAGCTGAAGCACTGATGAACAGGGCACTGCAGCCTTGGGAGAGGTCCTGCCCCCGGCGCCACAAGAACCCGACACCCCGACCCCACCTCCTTCCCCAGATTTGTCCCACAAGCTGAGAACCTGCCGAAAAGCAGAGGCTGGGGCCCCTGAAGGCAAGGGGGGCCCAAAGGCTACCTCCAAACACAGGGGACCCCAAAGGGGGTTCTCAGCCAAGTGCCCCCTCGGGGAATTAGGGGTGGCCAAGCACCAGTTGCTCATCGATATAAGTCCTGCCTGCCTACGCGAGGATTCTGCAGTAGTGGGTTGGGAGCACCCGGGAAGCCCGGGCTGCAGGGCCAGGAAGCTGAGGGCTGGGCCCCGAACTGGATGCTGGCAAAGCTGCCCTCCGATGATGCCCGGGGATTTCCCCAAGGGGACATCACATGCGCCCACGCCAACGTACACAGTCCTAGGTCTCCCGGGCCAGGTCCCTCCGGGAGGCCTGACATACTGCCGGGGGTGGACCTGGGGAACCCCAGAATCTCCTCTCTCCCACGGCGGCAGGGGGATGCGGGAAGGCGTCCATGCACGCGTGCGTACGTGTGTGTGCTGCGTGCCCACATGTGGGGCGTACATGTGTGGGGGTGAGGGCCGTGCACATATGCGTAGGCTGGGCCCGCGCAGAGCAGAGCGGCCCG
Organism: Monodelphis domestica; assembly: GCF_027887165.1. NCBI lineage: Eukaryota > Metazoa > Chordata > Mammalia > Didelphimorphia > Didelphidae > Monodelphis > Monodelphis domestica. Next base: position 26,510,191 of record NC_077228.1, read on the forward strand.
GGATGCCGGCGGGCTCCGTGCGTGAACGGGGCATTGTGTGTCCGTGGGCACAGAGTCGGCTGAGGCAGAGGGGCCCAGCCACAGCCCTAGGACTCAGTGCGCCCGGCCCCAATGCAGACCCCCTCTCCCGGACCCCCCAGGGCGCGGGTACGCGCAGCAGTGTGCGTGAGCGGGCCGCGCGTACCCGAGTCGCTTCCCCCCCCCCCCCCACTCCCGCCCGCCGGCCGGTCGCCCGGGCCGCGCGTACACTCACCGCGGGCTGCCGCTCCCTCCGCCCCGGGCCGCATGGCCAGAGCCCCGGCGCTGCCACGGTTGCCTGGGGAGGGCACAGCCCCCGCTCCCGCTGCCGCCTCTGCTGCCGCCCCGCGCCTCCCGCTCCGCATCAGGCTCCGGCCCCGCCCGGCCTGGCCCTGGCTCCGGGGCCCAGGGCCCCGAGAAAGGGACTCCCGCGCCGAGGGGAGAGCGCAGCCCCGGCCGCCTCCGCCGCCGCCCCTGCCGCCCTCCCGGCCGTCCTCCCGCGCTGAGCTCCGGGTGCCGGTCCTGGTCCTCCCGCAGCCGCGGCCGCCCCGCCCCGCAGCGCCCCCTGGCCGGGGCTCGGGCTACGGCGCCCGGACTGACTGCGGCGGCCGCCGATGGGGGCGGGGCGGGGGAGGGAGGAGAAGGAGGAGGGAGGAGGCAATGAGCCCGGCCCGGGCCTGACCAGCCCCCGCCTGCCCAGACTCCTTGGCTTAGGGCCGGGGCCTCCCGCCGCCGCTGTCAACTCCGCCAGTCCGTAGGAGCATGACTGGGGAGACGAGCAGGAGACCGACTTCGACCCCTGGAGGGGATGGGACTAAAGACGGGCTTCTAGCCCTGCCCGTCCCTGAGGAAGACAAGAAGGAGGGCTGGGACATGGGACGGGATCTGAGGCGGACGGGACGTGGGCAGAGTTATCCGTAGGCTCCTGGCCCCGCCCTCCAGGAAAGATAGGTGCGAGGAAAGGGACACCATGAGGATCTTGGCCCCGCCCCACAGGTAAGGGGAGTCCGAAGAGGCTTCTGGCCCCGCCCCCTAGGGAGAAGAGGGACACGAGGAGGTTCCTCGCTCCGCCCCGGTCTGAAGAAATCAAGGACTAGAGGTTGAAGTAGACTCCTGGCCCCGCCCCCACTGGAGAGGCGGGGCAAGAGGCAGGGTCTTGGCCCCACCCCCAGGAGAGAGGCGTGAAAACCCGCACAAGGCAGGCTCCTGGCCGCGATCCGACCTGATGAAGCCCCAGACAAGAGACAGAGAGAGGCTCCTGTCTCGGCTTCCAAACTGTGGACAACACAGAGGGAAGAAGAGGGGCACCAGGAAGGCTCCTAGGTCCTGGGCCCCAGCTGAGAGCAGCATCCCCCCAATCTGAAGGGACAGGCTTATCTCCCGCGCTTCCATACTATCACCCCGACGTCCCATCCTAGCCAAGGAGAATACAAACACTAGCGCGAAGCTGCCCCTGCCTTCAAGAAGCTTGCATTCTACTGGGAGGAAAACTTTACATAGCCATACACATAGATATGATGAGGATGGATGGATGGATGGATAGCAGACAGACAGATAACGTCCCGGTACATGGAATGGGGTTGATCAGAATAGAGGGGCTGGATCTGGAAAAGCTCCTGTCCAGGCGCAGGTTGAACTGAGGTTTAAAGGAAGCTAAAGATTGTTCTTAAAAATAAGTTTTTGTGTATGTCTTCAGTTTTTCACATCATAGTTATCCCCAGTATCCTTCCCCCTCCCCCTTCCCCTCCCAGGAGCCATCCTATATAATAGAATATTTTTTAAAGACAAAGAGTGATAGGGAAGGGGGGGATCATTGATTAATATATTGAAATAGCCTAAAGGATGTGCAATGAATAATACCTGTGGACCTCCCACCATGAAAAGAAGGGTTAGGAGTATCTTTTCATATCCCTTCAGTAGAGGCAGGAAACTAGAGATTCCAAGAGGAAAATGAGTCCCTCAGAGATAAAGTGCTTTGCCCAAACTCTTAAGAGGCAGAAACAGGATTCAAATTCTTAAATACAAATATGGATGACATGCCTTCTGTGTGCTAGGCGCTGAGCTGAGTATTCTAAGTCTGAAGAAGAGAGCAATCCTCAATTTATATAGGAGGGCTTTGCATAAGGATAATAAATGAACGGCCCTCAGCACTTTGAGCCTGGCAAAACACCACTTAAACATTTCATTTCAACTCCACAACAACCCTGTAAAGTAGGTAGTGCTGTTACTACCCCCATTTTACAGTTGAGGAACCTGAGGCTGAAGAGACTTCTCCATGGTTGGCCAACTACCAAGTATCTGAGGTGGAAAAGGGAGTCTAATCTTCAGAACTTCAAGGCAGCTTCCTTACAAGACTGCCTCTACATAATCATCTCTTTTGATACTCATAACCACAAGAGGCTATACTCCAGCTGTTACTGTACCCATTTAACAGATGAAGAAACTGAGGGGATGTCTTAAGGTCACACAGCTAATCAGAGTCCAAATCAGGGCTCAAATCCAAGTATCTACAGATTCCAAGTTCAGTTCTCCACTACATTACATTGTCTCACAATTTTATATATACCTGAAATGAATGACAGGGACTGTAGAGGGTAACCTCAATAAAGCTCAGTGTATTTTAAGTGATATTAATACCATAGTACTGCCTTGAAATTTTATTCTGAAGATTAAATAATAGGAATAATGGAAATGTAGCACTTGGCAACCCCATAAAACAAACAAAACATAAAATTCTTGCCATACCAATTAAGAGATAAAAGGAATGACCTTTGAGCACCACTGCAGGAAGGCCCATTTCTACCTCCCTACAAGGAAAAGCTTCTAAAGAATTAGAGTTGTCCCAAAGCAAAATGCACTTCCTCCAGACAGGAGATCCTGGATTCAAATCTGAACTCAGACATTTCCTAGCAGTATGAAGCTGAGCAAGTCCCTTAATCCCAATTGCCTGGTCCTTGCCACTCAAAGAATCAAAACTGAGACAGAAGGTAAAAGTTTAAAAATAAATATTTATTAAACTCTAGTAGGTGCAAATATGTCAGGCATTGTGTTAAGAATATAATGAAAGGCAAAAGCAAAAAACAAAAAAACCAACTCCTGCCCTCTAGAAAAGCCTAATGGTGGGGTATGACATGCAAATGACTACATACAAACAAAATAGATGCTGAGTAAATTGGACATAATCTCTTTGGGAAAGCATTAGCAAGCAGGGGAGTATGAATGGCTTCTTGCAGAAGGTCTTTGTTAATTTTCATCTCATTAAATCAGGGCCAGTATAGCTAGTATAAACCAGAATAGCCAGTCTAACCTGCAGAGATCTCTCTGGCTCCTGACTCTATCATCCATTAAGCTTTCTATCCCACCGAGGTTGGTGTCATCAGCAGCTTTGATAAGTATGCCTTTTTCCAAGTCATAGGTAAAAATATTAAATAAGTCGAGGCCATGGACATGTTCTGTTGGTTCCACCAAAGACCTCCTTCCTGGTTGGTGTTGAGCCGTTAATAGTCATTAATGGTCTCTTTGAGTTCAATCATCCAACTTGTTCCAAATCTGCCAAACTGTATTATAATCCTTATCTAGTCCATATCTTTCTCTCTGTCTCTGTCTCTGTCTCTGCCTCTCTCTCTGTCTCTGCCTCTGTCTCTCTCTCTCTCTCTCTCTCTCTGTCTCTCTTTCTCTGTCTCTCTCTCTCCTTCTCTCTCTCTGTCTCTGTCTGTCTGTCTGTCTGTCTGTCTGTCTCTCTCGTCCAAAAAAAAAAAATAGCATGAGAGGCATTGTCCAATGCCTGGCCAAAATCTAGGCCAACAAGGTCTACAGCATTCTCCCAAGCTAGTACTTTAGTAACCCTGATGGAAAGATGAAATTAGTCCAGCATGACCTGACTTAATGAAGCCATATTGGCTTTTTGTAATTACCAATCCTTACACAATCCATAACCATTTCTCTAATAATCTGTTCTAGAATTTTGCCAAGACTGTTAATCTAGTTCAAAGGCTGATAGCCAATTTCATTCTGTTCCTTATTTTTTAAATGGAGATATTTGCCATTCTATTCTCCTTCCCTTCTTACTACACCTGCAATTCCCATACAAGGGAACCAGCTGACTTGAACTCACCAAAGGCAGTTGTCTTCTTATTTCCTTGCTTGGTTATTAACCCTCTGTTAGCCATTTGTATCCTTCCCAGTCCATAGGTTATTCTCCTGGGCAGAGAAGACAAACAAAATGAGAGCCTTGAATTAAAGTTACTCAGAAAATCACAGCTCTGACCTGTCCAAGCCTCAGTTTCCTTATCTGTAAAATGGGGATAATAATAGTTGTAGGATTGTTATGAACATCACATGAGATCATGAATGGCATGTGCCTTAAGCACATCCTGTTATTATTCAATAAATTTAAAATGAGCTCAAAAACAAATCTAAAAACACAAGCTATTATTATTTAATAAAGAGCACTGAATTTGGAATCTGAGGGCCTGGGTTCAACTTCCAGTCCTAGAACCAGAAATCATGTAATTTTGGATAAATCGTCTTATCCTCTTGATCTTGGTTTCCACATTTGTTCAATAATAATAATGATAATAAATAGTATTTCGATAGCACTTCAAGATTTTCAAAATGTTTGCCAAATATTAGTTATAGGATCCTTAACAATACTTTAGTGAGGTAGGTGCTATTATCTCTGTTTTACAGATGAGGAAAATGACATGCCAAGGGTCACAAAGCCAGCAAGTATCTAAGGCAGGATTTGTACTGAGGACTTCCTGCCTACAGGTCTATGGCACTATCTGCTGTGCCTCCCAGCTGCCTAAATAAGGGGAATTGATAGTTCACACTATGACAACCTAGCATCTCCCTTCCAAATGAATAAAAGATGCTCCCATACCTTGAGTTTCCCTTCACAAATTTCTGAGGGACACCTTGAAAATCATTAGTTCCACTTTACGACTAAAGAAACTGAGGCACAAAGGGGAAAGGTAATTAATTTCACCCCTTGGGTTATAGGTATGAAGTCAGACCCTAAGGCTTCTTCAGTTCACATCTGCTGCTCTCAACTTCCCTTTTGCATTATTTATAGAGTTGTGAAAGCATCTCCTGTATTACCATGAGAGAAGATGAGCCCACAAAGATAGTAGTACACAAAGTTTACAGGCCAGATCACTTGAGAGAATTGCCACTGACCCTATGTTTCCCAGATCCAGATGTCAACTGCAGGAGGAAATGTGCGCAGGATGCTAAGGGAGTAGTGTTATATTCTAAGAGGACAAGTGGCTGCACTTATGAGTCACAAGAGATCTAGATTTGAATTTTGCCTTGTAGTCTTGCTTCCTATATGACCCAGGACAAGTCATTGAACCTCAGTTTAGAAACAGCACCCACCTCACAGAGCGGTTGTGAGGATCAAATGAGATAATGTGTGTAAAATCTTAAAGCCTGGGTACAAGCCTTAGCTATTAACTTATTAGTTTATTTATTGAAGGAACATTCCAGACCACTAATAATAAGGGAAATGCAACTTTTCTTGGCACACTTTGCAAATTAAAGAAAGACAGGCACACCGATGTCTTGTTGGTGGAACTATATATGGATATAGTCATTCTGTAGAATTATGAAGAGTGTCTAAAATATTCATACCCTTTGACCCAGAGATTCCACTTTAAGGGGATCACTGACAAAAAAGACTCCATATATACCAAAATATTTATAGCAGTATTTTTTGTGGTAGCAAAAAGTGGGAAACAAAGTAAATGTCCATCAAATGGGGAATGACTAAACAAATGTAATGTGCTCTAAGAAATGAAAAAGATAATTGAAACAGAGGAGCATGGAAACATTTATATAAACTGACAAAGCGAGATATGCAGAAACAGGGAAATAATATGCATTATGACTACAATAATTTAAATATAAACAGAAAACAGAAACAACAAATATAAAAGAATAAAGAAAAATAAAAAGAATTTTTAAAACAATCAAGATAAAACCATAAAAATGGAATATTCTAAAATTATAAAGAACAAGTTTAGTCCAAAGAAGAGATATGAAAAAGCAACTCCCTCAACTTTTTTTTTGCAGAAGTGGGGGGTCCACAAATGTAAAACATTGCTTATATCACAGTTTTTCAATATGTTGATTGGCTTTACAGATTTTTCCCCTATTCCTTTTTATTATTTTTTTTCTTTTTACAAAGGATGGTTGGAGGAGGAGGAGGAATGAAGGCAATGTAAAACTGCTAGCTCACTGAAGGTAGGGATATTATTATCTCTCTTGATAGACTGTCAGCCCTCTGAAGGCAGATATTGTGCTTGACATTAGGGATTCAAAGATAAAACAAAATGGTCACTATCCTCTTGGACCTTAAGGGTTATTCTTCTTCTTCCTAATAGTACCCTTATATTCACCCAGTTAGCAAAATATTTTTCCAAAAGGCAATTAAAGGATGTGCCCAAAATTGTAAAATCAAAGAAATTCAAAGCAAGAAGCACCCTCAGAAACCATCTGGTCTGACCTTAACAAACTAAAAGGACACTCAGCTTCAGTGGCTATGCTCTGAAAGAGCATCAGCCCTTGTCAGAGAGAGGCTTTTAAACCATTGTAGTTTATACATTCGAACGTAACGGACTTCTCTACTATCAGCAATGCAGTGATCCTGGACAATTCTGAGGAACTTATGAGAAAGAAGCTATCCAGATCCAGAGAAAGAACTGTGGGAGCAGAAACACAGAAGAAAAACAACTGCTTGATCACACAGGTTGATGGGGATATGGCTGGGGATGTAGACTCTAAACAATCACCCTAGTGCAATTAACAATAATAGAGAAATTGGTCTTCATCAATGACACATGTAAAACCCAATGGAATTGTACATCAGCTATGGGAGGGGGTGAGGAGAGGGGAGAGAAAGAACATGAATCTTGTAACCATGGGAAAATATTCTAAATTAATTAATTAAATAAAAATTTCCAAAAATCTAAAAACAAAACAAACCACTGTACCTTAATAAGATGAGAACAAAACATCTGACAAATGGCCCTGGAGAGCTGTGATCCAGTAAATGCTAGAAAAGGGAAACTCGGGAACCATGAAATGGGGCAAGACCTATAGCAGAGACAATGTTGTAACACCAAGCAGAGATTCAGTGTCTAGAAGTGGTGACAACCAGCAGAGATCAGAGACTTCACACTTAACTAAGAGAGATACCCATATGAATAGCCTCCACCTCAAGGGAGTTCCCCAACATTTGTGTGTTTCCTGTATGTGCTCTTTCCCACTAGTGATATGGATATTCACAGGAGACTGTATCCCATATATTAGGTCAATCTTGATTCAGGCTGGCCTGGTGCTTTACATTCAAGGTTGGAACAATCATATGTCATCTGATATACACCATCTGAGATTCACTTAGCAGTGGTGTGAAAAATATAGTAAAGATACAGTCCTGATTCAGAAAAATGCCACACTCCCCCATATCCTTCATATATTTGGTTAGCTGGGTGTATAAGGATCAGGGGAAGGGCTCAAACAGGAGTGAACATCTTCCTCATGGGCTGCCCTCCTTTGAGTAACTGGGCAGCCCTGTCAATGGCCAAAACCTTCACACCCTGAACCAATCAATCTCTAGTGACAGCTCCCCTGCCTTTTAGAGAAAAACTAACCCAACTTGCCCAGAAGTAATCCCAGTAGATAATAAAATAAAATAAATATAAAAAATAAAAACTTACCCCATGGGGTATCTTTTCTTGTCACCTTTTTTCTTAGATCAGGAAGATCTGAAGTCAATTATGACCTCAGACATATTCTAACTATTTTTACCCTTACCCTCTATCTGCCTTAGTTTTCTCACCTATAAAATAGGTATTAAATGAGATAATTTATCTAAAGTACTTCACAAACCTAAACTAGCTATTATTATGATTGTTATCATTTTTTAAATCAATGAATCAAATTGCATTTATTGAGTACTTGTTGGGGCCAAGCACTGTATTAGGCCCTGGGAATAAAAAGACAAAAAATGAAACAACGCTATTGAGAAGCATACACTCTATTGAAGGAAACCATAGGACAACATCTACATATATAAGTACATGCAAAATAAATATATAAACAAAAAAATACAAATGTAGACAAAATAAAGGCAAGGCAATTTTGGCACTAACAGTTGGAGGGAAGGCCTCCTAGAGGAGGTAGTTTTGAGTTGAGTTTAATAGGAAACTAGAAATTCTAACATAGAAACAAACTCTCCCTTTAGCTAAAATCTTTCAGAGAAAAACTTATTCTTTTATAAGCAACTTGCTTGGATAGAATTTCAATCCTGCAGCATTTTCCTGGCTAAACAGACAACTCTCTACATAAAGAAATATCCAGCACTCTTATAGAGTAATTGTGAAAGAGAAGATGAAGAAATTCAGCCACAACATAAAGGCAAAAGGACAGTTTTCAAATGGGGTTTTGTAATATTTAACCTAGAGAAGAAAAGTAGAGGCAGCCTTAGAGAGACGTTGTCCAAGGTCCTGACTTCTAGGAGGATTAAAGACCACATTCCCAATTTCTAATCAGCTATTCAAGAGTGACCAACCACATCAATCCTTAATTTTGGCAACACAATGGAGGCCCAAAGGTAGTTGTCATCCCAACTAAGTTAAAGAGGGAATCCTTTTCTGGTTTAGGGAACTGTGTAAATCCAGGATTCTTCTCCTATTTTCTGTCATATGACGTTTCAGGCAGTCAGTCTGATGGAACATATGGACCCCTTCTTTTTTATTTAAAATTGTGCTATTATTATTATTTAAAACTAATACTTTCTGCCTTGAATCAATACTGAATCTCTATCAGTTCCAAGGCAGAAGAGAAGAGTGGGAAGGGCCAGGCAATTGGGGTTAAGTGACTTGCCCAGGGTCACCCACCAGGAAGTGTTTAAGATCATATTTGAACCCAAGACCTCTGGTCTCTAGACCTGAAGATCTATCCTCTGAGTCAGAACTAGCTGCTCCTAGACCCCTTCTTAACGTCTTAAAATGTGTTAAATAAAATACATAGAGGACAAAAAGAAGGGGGCAAGCATTTGTTAAACACCTACTATTCGCCAAGTACCTTGCTTTACAAATATTATCTTATTGATCCTGTCAAGAACCTCAATAGATAAGTGCTATTGTTATTCTCATTTTATATTTGAGGAAACACTGAGGTGGACAGAAGTGAAGTGACTTTCCCAGTGTCTCATATTTAAGTTTCTGAGGTCAATTTTGAACTCGGGCCTTTCTGACTCAGGGTGCTATGCTCTATCTACTATGCCACCTAGCTGCCTAACCAGATAGTCTAGCTAGATGACATAGGTAACCAATCATCTTAAAATATAGCTATCAAAATATTTTTAATTTTGTAATTATTTTTTTTCAGTTAACAACAATCCACTTTATTCCTCCCACTCCCTCTACTTCTTCCTCACCACATTGAGAAATAAAGAAAAACAAAGCCCTGTTGTAAACATGTATTACCAAGATTCCTGCATCTCATTTCATACTCTGAGTTCATCACTTCTTCAATAAGAGAAGCTAGCAAAATGGATACAGAGCCTAGGTCTGGAGTCAGGAGGACCTGGGTTCAAATTTGACCTCAGATAGTTCCTAGTTGTATGACCCTGGGCAAGTCACTTAATGCCCTTGTTGCTCTTTGTCTTAGAATTGATACTAAGACAGAAGGTGGGGGAAGCTGGGTAGCTCACTGGATTGAGAGCCAGGCCAAGAGATGGGAGGTCCTAGGTTCAAATCTGACCTCACACACTTCCAAGCTCTGTGACCTTGGGCAAGTCACTTAACCCCCATTACCACTCTTCTGCCTTGGAACCTGGTTCCAAGATGGAAGGTAAGGGTTTAAAAAAAAAGACAGAAGGTAAGAGTTAAAAAAAAAAAGGTGAGCATCTTGTTTCATCATGAGTTCTCTGGTTACTTAGAATTCAAAGCTGTTTGTCTTTACAATATTGGTGTTTTGGTATAAATTATTCCCTTGGCTCTGCTCATTCCACTTTGTATCAGTTCTTATAAGTCTTCTCAGGTTTTCCTGAACCTATTCTCACCATTTCTTACAACACAACAATACTCTATCATATTTATTTACTATCACTTGTTCAGTCATTCCCCAATTAATAGACACCCTCTCAGTTTCTAAATCTTTGCCACAAGGGGACAAAACAAGTTTTTTTTAAAAGAGTTCACAGATTCCATGTTAAGAAAGTCCTTTTCAAAATTGTAGAAAAAGGAATGATCTGTTATGTATGAAAAATAGTAGGGCTAGTTTGGCTACATCAGAGCTCGGGGGAAAGAGTAAAGAATCATAAGACAGGACAAGTAGGTTAGTGCCATTTGGTGAGATGTTTGGGTTGAAGGTATAATGGAGAATCAATAGCATTTGTTGTATCTAAGGGCTAACAAGGGCAGACATATGCTTAAGGAAAATCATTTTAGCAGCTGAGTAGAGGATGGATTAGTGTGGGGAGAGATGAGGCAGGAAGGCCAATTAAAAGACTGTAATACTATAATATTCCAGTATTGTGAAATAAAGCTAGGTCCTGAGTAGTCCCTAAAGAGGTTACTTGTATTCAAATTTGCACTCCACAAAGTTCTAATTCTATAAATTATGGTCATTGATTGGAACCCAATGGAAATATGGGGTACAAATTCCATGGAGATTTATTATTTGCAGCTACCAGGACCTAGGTGTGGTCCAGATTGGAAATGATGATGGGTGGAGAATGGAAATAAAGGGACAAATGGAAGAGGTATAATTAGCAAGATTTGGTGGCAACTGATTGGATTCATGGAGTAAAGGAGATTGAGGAATTGAGGCTTGTCGCCAAAGTTGTGCCCCTAAAAGGCTCTCCCATTTATCTGTGCTCACAGAGACCTGGCTCTCTCCACATCCCTGGCTGACTTTGCCAGTATTGGGTATTCTTTCTTTCAAGTCTCCTGACTTACTGGGCCAGGAGTGAATCAGCATGCTTTACATTCCTGTTCCAGCCCTTCCCTTGGTTGACAGCATTCAAAAACTTCTCCTGGAAAGTTCTCAAGTCTAAATCCTCCCTTGCACTCCCAATCCCCTTTCATAAACAGTTCATTACCGATTCTCAGTCTTTTTCTACAATCTTCCCCCTGCCCTCATCCTTGGGGATTGCCTTTCTAAGTATGGTTCCAAGGCAGAAGAGCAGCAAAGGCTAGGCAATTGGGGTGAAGTGACTTGCCCAAAGTCACATGACTAGGAAGAATCTAAGGCCAAATTCAAATCCAGGACCTCCCATCTCTATGAGGATTTCACCATAGTGTGATGTCCTTCCAAACACTCTGGCCACCTACTTTATTGTTCTCTTCAGCCTCCTGGACCTATATCTTCACCCTACCTCAGATACCTCTAGGGACTGTCAGACCTTGGCTCTGGCCCCTACTTGGCATGAGGTCTTCTCCATGATGAAGAACTCTGAAATTACCCTTTTTGATCATAATTTCCTGTCCTGCCATCTCTCCTGCCTTACTCAATCTAGTCTTCATCCTGACTATCCCTTCCAATTCCTCCATCTATTCCTCTTAGTCTTCCCAGTCTATCTCCCATGATCTAACCTCATTCCCTGTTTGTCCCCATCCCTCCTCTCTCTCCATTGGGCATGCAGAATAGAGGAGCCTTTCCCTCCAAACTCAAAATAAGGGCAGAGAGTCTAGGACTATTTCCTATCTGCCATGAGGACCCTTTTAACTTGCTGCTGAGACATACGAAAGGGGGGGGGGGTCTTTGCCTCTCAGGTCTCCCCTTTCTGATGTCCTGTGTAAGTTCTGACAGCCACCAGGCTGCCCTGCCTTAGGGTGCCTTAGGAAAACCTGGGGTGTGCCTGGGATGGAGTCACCCTCTGTCTGGATCCCCTTCCTTTCCCTGCAAGGTCTTGTGAGATCTCAAAAGGCAACTGGTGTCTTCAACCCTCCTGGGCACCCAACAGCATGATATGACTTAATGGAGCAGTCATGGCAGCAGAAACCAGCTTGTAGAGGCCCAGGCCCTGCAGGGAAGGGGTACCCACCAAGAAAAGAAATCCTGCAAAGAAAAGAGCCCACTAGGCAGCGGCAGCCTGAACTCAGCAGTGGGACTATGTAAAAGAGATAATAAGCAGCCCTGTTATGAAGCTCCCAATGAGACTTGTGCACAACTAGCCTCTTAGCTGATTGTAATCATTCTATGATTCATTAGATCTTCCTTCGTGACGAGAAAACTGCCTCTTCCATGCCTGCTTCACATCCGTACTGTGTCCTCCTTTTCTTTTTCCTCTTCCCTGCTGGGGAAGACCAGACAAACCCCTTAGACCAGAGCCAAAAATAGGCTTGTCCCTCAGGAGGTGGAGTCGCTCCACTGGAAGACTGGTTTGCCTTTTGAGGGGACAAACGTCTCTAGTGAACGTCAATGGCAGGCAAAAGACCGAGACTGGCAAACGTCACCAACCAGTGGCTTCAGGCTAGTGATGGCTGGACAGCTGCTATGCCAAATTATTAAACAGTGAGTTTGGATCCGACACTGGATAGCTTCCCTGCTTCTGAATTGTCCAGAGTGGTCTAATACGAGATGGAAATGGAAAGGTGGGATAGCTCATATTATGAAGTCCTTGGGTCCCACAGAAAATAATGGTTGCTTTATCCTGTAGGCAATGGGGAGCCCCTAGAAATTGTTTTAGTGGAGGAGTGACGTGGCAAGGTCTATGTGAAACAAAACAATCAACTCTTTTCCCACCTTCCCCTCTCTAGGTGTGCGGTAGTGGTGGAGAGTGATTGAAAGCCTGGTTTGTCCCTGAGACCTTCTAGTTGGCCCCAAAGGGAATCCTGGTACTGGAGAGACATATGGAGAAAACTTGGGTTGTTTCATCAAGCTTCTATGCTGACCCAGATGGAAAAGACACTGCCTGTGAATTGTGACCAGATCAGACAAAGACAAGACAACTGCCTCTTCCATGTCTGGTTCTCTGGGCTCTCTGAGGTCCCCAAACTCAATACTAGTCAGCCTCCATGTGTGCAATACCCTCCTTCCTCCAACTTGGGGTCTCAGAATCCTTTTCTTTCTTCAAGGTTCCTCTCAGGGGCCAGGAAAGGTATAGCCTTTCCCAATGACCTCTTCCCCAGTTGTTGGTCCCTGCTCTTCTTTAATTTCCCTCCTTGGTTAATCTCATTTGTGGACAAGGAACATCTCTCAGTTCTCTGGCTACAGAAATGGTTTTGTTTGCATCTTTGTGAGGGCTTAATAAATGATGATTGCATTGAATTGAATTCATCATTCAGCAATTATTTATCTGTATTTACTGTCGTGTGTAATGAAAAACTCTGGGCACCCATCTAAAAAAAACTCGAGATGCACAGCTCTTGGTTGGATTTGTAGAGAATGTTGCTGCCACTCCATTGCACATGGTGCAATGGAAAAGGCATTGGATTTGGAGTCCGAAAGACCTGAGTTCGAATCTGGATTCAGACACTACACATTTAACTTCTGACTGCCTCAGTTTCCTCAACTCTAAAATGGGGAAAATAAAGATACCTATCTTCCAGGATTGTTGTGACAATTAAGCACTTAACAGAGTACCAGCATATATTAGGGAACATGGTAGATACTTAATAAATAATTGTTCTACCCTATACTGATTCCCCTCTATCTGAGATGTGTTCAAAGCATCCTAGGAGTAAGTTTGGACCCCAAACCAAGCATCTGGGGGAGCACTTGGCACATAGCATTAATATCACAAAGGAAGGGGCAGCTAGGTGACTCAGTGGATCAAGAGCCAGGCCTGGAGATGGGAAGTCTGAGTTCAAATTTGACCTCAAATACTTCTTTTTTTTAACCCTTTCCTTCTGTCTTGGAGTCAATACTGTGTATTGACTCCAAGACAGAAGAGAAGTAAAGGCTAGGCAAAGGGGGTTAAGTGACTTGCCCAGGGTCACACAGCTGGGAAGTGTCTGAGGTCAGATTTGAACCCAGGACCTCCCTTCTCTAGGCCTGGCTCTCAATCCACTGAGCCACCCAGCTGCCCCCTCAAATACTTCTTACCAATAACCCCCTAGACAAGTCACTTAACCCCAATTGCCTAGCCCTTAACTCTCTTCTGCCTTGGGACCAATACTTACTATCTTTTCTAAGAGAGAACAACTATCTTCCAGAGATTTAGCAGCCAGAGACACAGAAAACAAAAGCAGTTAAGTGGGAAAGAAACCCCAAACCACTCCATGGCCTTATCTAACCATTTGCTGCTATACTCAGCCATAAGCTGTAAACTTTGTAAAAGTCAGATCAGCCTGACAACTGTATAACAGTGATGGATGAAACTCAAAACTGCCTCCTTCTTCCGGATGCATGTGTTGATGGAACCTCCTAAGCTAACCCTGGTCCCCATTCCTCCTTAGCATCCACTGCCTCTGCATCTGTTGCTGACACCACCCATATGCCAGGAACTGTGGAAAGGACAAAAAAAAAACAAAATTTTAAAGAATTGATCATCTTGGGGCAGCTGGGTGGCTTCAGTGGATTGAGAGCCAGACCTAGAGATGGGAGATCCTGGGTTCAAATCTGGCCTCAGACATGACCCTGGGCAAGTCACTTGACCCCCATTGCCTAGCCCTTACCACTCTTCTGCCATGGAGTCAATACACTCTAAGACAGAAGGTAAGGGTTTAAAAAAAATGAATGTATAAAAATTGTTTTTACATGTAATTAGGGGAAAATATTATTTAAAAAAAGGAAAGAAACTAAATTTATTGAAATACAGTTATCAAAACATTTAAAAAAACAAGATCAAGGCCCTCAGGTTAAAAATCTCTGACTCTAGCCAAAGGTACTGTTGGATTATTATCCCTTTATTTCTTTCTGGAGAAGGCTCAAGACATCAGGATCAAGGGGAAAGGGGGCCGTAAAGGCCAGGTGGCCAGCACTGATCAGAGGATTCTTGGTTTTCCCTATAAAAAGAAAATCATACTACTCACTGTCTCTACCTCCAAACTAAGTTGTTTTAAGAAGCATTGATTTAGAGCTAGAATTGGATTCCACCTCCCACCCCTATTTTATGAATGAGGAATCTGAAATCTAGAAAACAGTGTCTGGAACTTATTGATTGACTGATTAATTGCCCAAAGATATCCATAGTTGAGCCCTTTAATTCCCATTCATCAGTCCATTCGATGCTATCCCTTTATATCAGGATTATTGTGAAAAATGTGTTTGGTAAACCTAAAAGTGATTTGGGAATATGTTATTCTTATTGGTGGGGTTGCTATTATTGCCAAGATGTCAAAAATCATAAATCTCAGAGGAGATGAGTATTTCAAATCCTTTGCAAATCTAAAAATGCTTTATGCAAGGGGGCAGCTAGGGACATAGTGAATAGAGCCCTAGGGCTGTAGGTGGGAGAACCTGGATTCGAATCTGACCTCATAGATTTTCCTAGCTGTGTGACCCTGGGTAAGTCACTTTATCCTCATTGCCTAGGCCTTATTGCTTTGAAACCAATATATTTTATTGATTCTTAGAAGGAGAGTAAGGATTTTTCAAAAGTGCTTTATACATCCAGAATGGTTATTATTGTTCTCTATGAAAAAACAGACATAGCCCTTGGGAAGCTGGAACCAAGGAGAGAGGCTGGATCTGATCAAGTACCCAGGACCGAAATCTACAAGGAAGCACCAAAGGGCCTTTCCTATGTACTCTCCCAGGATGAACAGAGATGGATTTACTCTGGCCTGATTGAGGTGAATCCTGGAGATCTGTTTAAAGATGAGAGGGGCAGGGGGCAGCTGGGTAGCTCAGTGGATTGAGAGCCAGGCCTAGAGATGGGAGGTCCTGGGTTCAAATCTGACCTCAGACATTTCCCAGCTGTGTGACCCTGGACAAGTCACTTGACCCCCATTGCCTAGCCCTTACCACTCTTCTGCCTTGGAGCCAATACACAGTATTGACTCCAAGAAGGAAGGTGAGGGTTTTATAAAAATTTTAATAAATAAATAAATAAATAAAAAGATGAGAGGGGCAGATGGGAGTTTGGGCCTCCTAGAACTTCTCTGGGACCAAAATCCAGTGGAAATCATAGTTCAAGGTGGTGGCTTCAGAGCAGAAATACTTTGGTCTAGAACTACAGCAGAGCTATACAAAGGGATCGTTGGATCGTAGATTTGGCGCTGAAAGGGGTCTTAGAGGGCCCTAAGTCCATCACGGTCAGACTGGCTGAGGTAGGATTTAAACCTGTTATTGTTACTGAGTTGTCTCCAATCTATTTGGCCCCATTTTGGAGTTTTCTTAGCAAAGATCCTGAAGTAGTTTGACATTTCCTTCCCAGCTCATTTTATAGATGAGGGGACTGAGGCAAACAGGGTTAAGTGACTTGCCCAGGGTCATACAGCTAGTAATATAGTGGTAATAATTTTCTAAATTTCTAATAATAATAACATTTCTATAGCATTTACTATGGGCTAGGCATTGGGCTAGGTGTTTATTTAATCTTTACAACAACCCTTGAAGGTGGGTGCTATTGTTATTCCCATTTTTCAGTTGAGGAAACTGAGGCAGGGATTAAGTGATTTGTCCAGGATTGCATAGCTAATTAGTATCTCAAATCAGATTTGAGCTCAGGTCTTCCAGATTCCAGGCCCAGAACTCTATTCACTACATTGCTAGCTGCCTTTTATCATTTTAATCCTGTCCAACTCTTTGCGAGTCCAATTGAGGTTTTCTTGGCAAAGATTCCAGACTGGTTTACCATTTCCTTCTCCAGCTTATTTTACAGACAAGGAAACTGAGACCAACAGGGTTAAGTGACTTCCCCAGGGTCACACAGCAAGTAAGTGTCTGAGGAGGGATTTGAACTCATGAAAAGTCGAACCGA
Organism: Monodelphis domestica; assembly: GCF_027887165.1. NCBI lineage: Eukaryota > Metazoa > Chordata > Mammalia > Didelphimorphia > Didelphidae > Monodelphis > Monodelphis domestica. Next base: position 26,527,088 of record NC_077228.1, read on the forward strand.
TGCCAAGCCCAGCGCTCTACTGCGTCACCTCGCTGCCTAACTCTAGCTCAGCACACGATCCACCACGCCACCTGCGTGGTCGTCTCTTGCTGTGTCAGGTAAATTCTAAATTGGGCCCCTCTGGATGACAGGTCCAGTTCCTGGTGACTATCGAGGTTAGAAGGCAAAGAAGCACCCAAGAGAAGCCGGAGGAGCTGCTGCCATCTGCCAGGAGATGCACAAAGAGCGTGTGGCAGGTACTACGTGCTGGCGATGGCTAAGAGGTCACTTAGTCCTGCCTGGAGCCCTTCCCCTTGCATGATGGGAGGCTATTTACAGAGGCTTCTGAGGTCTTTGGCAGAGCTGCTCATTGGCAAACAGCAGCATTTTCCATGAGTTCTGATCAGCTCTGTTTGTTTTCCTCGACCTGTAAATAAACTTTTTTCCCTCGAGCTCAGTGAACTGTGTACTTTGCAAGGGGATGTTGGTGACAACACACTGAGCACTGTAAAAGAGCAAACTTACCACATTTCCAGAGTGGCAGCAATAGGCCGGAGAGGGACAAAATCTCCCAGAAAACTGGACCTTTCTGTTTTATGAGAAGCCCTGATATAACCAGTGGCCTGGCAACCTATCAACTGATCAATTAACAAGCATCCATGAGGACAGCTGGATGGCTAAGTAGATGGAGAGCCAGGCCTAGAGAAGGGAGGTCCTGGGTTCAAATCTGGCCTCAGACACTTCTCAACTGTGTGACCTTGGGCAAGTCACTTGACCCCCATTGACTAGCCCTTCCCACCCTTCTGCCTTAAAACCAATACATAGTATTGATTCTAAAATGGAAGGCAAAGGTTTAAAAAAATGGATTGGAAAGACATAGAGCATGGAGGCACTTTAATGGTCCAGATAGATGGTCATGGTGTGGTGAAAGTAGAAGGGAGGGATTCAGGAAACACTGCAGAGAAGTCACTTGGGGGGAAAGCGACCACTCCGTTTTAGAGTTTGTGACAGAAAGAGGCAAGCCAGCACTAGCTGATATGCACCCTAGATTTTGGGAGAGTGGATGTCAAAGGGTTCAGATAAAGTGTAGTAAGATCTCATGGTCTAAAAATCTGCAGAGAATGTTATCCAGGGAGGATTAGGACATCCTTCAAAATGAAATCCTAGGGGGCAGCTGGGTAGCTCAATGGATGGAGAGTCAAGCCTAGAGGCAGGAAGTCCTGGGTTCAAATTTGGCCTCAGACACTTCCCAGCTGTGTGACCCTGGGCAAGTCACTTCACTCCCATTGACTAGCCCTTACCACTCTTCTGTCTTGGAATCAATACATAGTATTAATTCCAATACAGAAGTTGATGATTTTTAAAAAAAGAAATTCTAAAGAAACAAAAGAATGTGGCTCTGATGAAGAGGATAAAAGGGATTTGTCTGAAGGTACCAGTGTATACGCATAGGGAATTCACCAATCAAATTCAAAAGACACAGGAAGGAGATGAAAATAATGACAGGCAATAGAGGATAACAATAAAAGTAACCAACTTCCTATAAGAATGATGCCAGGAATGCTCCAACCCAAAGTAAACTGGGACTGACAAGGAAAGCCCAGGATGACAAGAGTTGAAGTTTTTTTGTTTTTTAGTTAAACTGAGGAGAACATGAACATCAAAGACAGGATAGAAACAAGGAGAATGTAGAAGAGGGAATGGAGTGATAAGAACTGATGAGGAAGTAAAAGCAGAACTGCTCTATTCTTTTGTTTCCTTTTTTCTGTCAAGGTGAATGATCTTTGCACTGGAAACGCAGACATGTGGAGAGTGGAGACTTGAAATTTGAAGATAGTAAGAAAATTCTAGTTGAATTCAAGTCATTCTCCCAGACTGAAAATCAATCAATCAATAAACATTGATTAAGTATCTACTATGTGCCAGGTACTCTGCTAAGGGCTGGCAGCTCCAAAAGGGTCAAAGTACCTACCCTCAAGAGACTTGCAATCTAATGGGGGAGATAGCATGCATAAATACATACAAAGCAAGCCACAGACTGGATAAATGGGAAATAATTAACAGAGTGAAGACACTCGAATTAAGGGGGGATTGAGGAAGGCTTCCTGGAGAAAATGAGATTTTAGTTGGAACTAAAAGGAAGTCAAGGAAGTCAGTAGCCATGGGGAGGGCATGCAGAAAGAAGAAGCAGATGGCATAGCCAAGCCAATTGATCTTTGAAGAACCAGAATGGAAAATGACAAATGTTAGAAAACGAAGACTTGCAAACCTTCTGCTGGTGAACTTGATTTTGATTCCTGGGGAAATTATAGAATGGATAATAATAGCTAGCCCTTTATATAGAGCTTTAAGGTTTGCAAAGCACTCTCCAGCTATTATGGCATTTGACCCTCAGTAGATAGGTATTATTATTCTTTTTACTGTGACAAAGAAAGGAGAGAAATGGGTGCAAACAGGCAAGAGAAAGGATTTTTCACAGAGATCAGTGTATTGGACTTACTGCATCCCATGGAATGGTATAGGCTGTGTTCTGGAATGCAGAGGGGAAAAGTAGAAAAAGGGACACAGAGAGATGCCTGGGGCTTTTTGGTTTCCTGTTTCTGGGAGAGCCTGAAGCGATAACTTCCTCCTGCTTGGGTTCTCTATCAAGTAAAAGAGAGTTTTATTTCCTATTCCCACCAGCTCTGGTATCCTGTGTGAAGACATGGATCATACCTTGCCATCTACTCATGTTCCAGCCTCCTGAGAAATTGTTTCCAGCTACTCTGAGCTCTGTGTCCGGCCAGCCAGTGAAGACCAGCAGACCTACAGCCATCTTGAGCCTAACCGGCCAGGGTTGATCCCTAAGATAAAGGGTCAGTCTACCTAATCTAAAGAACTATATACCTTGCCAAGACTTTTTTGGGGGAGGATTTTAGTGAGGTAGTTAGACAGCTGGGGATTTATAGATAGTCAGTGAAGGGATCTAAGGAGCTGGAAGAAATAGACATCCCTTTGCAGGGACCTTAGAAAGGGGGGCGCTATAGCCAGAATTTCTTAGAGTGGGGCATCCTATTCCCTAATCCTCCCATCCTGCTTACCGTGGTTAAAATAAAACCCTGTCTTTGTTTTTTAAACTGGTCTGGAGTTAGATTAGTGCACTGGGCCCTTGGGTACCTGTCAGACCTATCCTCACAGTGGGTATCAAGTAACCATTAAACCTTGATATCTCACTTCTACAAACCATCCATACTATTTACAATATTTCTTTACCCACATTTTACAGATAAAGATACTGAGGCAGAGGTTAAATTAATCAATAAAATATTAAGCATTTCTATCAATTGATCAAAGGGGACATGGGGGGATAATGTAAGGTATAAAAAGCATGGAAAGGTGGAGGTGGGGATAGGTTAGTAAGGACTTTGGATGCTACACAGAGGATCCTATATTTGCTCTTGGAGGTGATTGGAAGCACTGGAGTTTACTGAGCAGGGGGTACATGGACATAAATCCATGACTTGAACTTGAAAGACATGCCAGGATCACACAGCTAATATCTGAAGCATGATTTGAAACTAGGTCTTCTTGATTCCAAGTCCTGTGCTCTATCCACTGTGTTTATCTAGCGGCTGTACCAAAGAGATGGCTGGTCAACATCTAGAAAAGGAAACAGAGATTGCAAGGAACAAGAGAAGCTTCTTCAAAACTAGGTCATGTCAAACTAGCTTTGCTTGTTTTTGATGGGGTTATTAGAAAGGCTGATTAAAGGAATGCTGTGGATGTACCTTATCTAAATTTTAGCAAATCATTTGATAAATTTTCTTATACTAGCCTTGTAACAGGAAAAGTGACAGGCAGATGATAAATGGATTTGAAATGAGGTAAAGTGGCAGATTCAAAGATTAACCTTTCATGTTTTAATGTCATTTTGAAAGGAGGTCTTCAGTAGTATGTCCCAGGGATCTGTATTTGCTATTATTTTGGATAAAGGCATTAGGGGCACAAAGGGCACAAAGCTGGAGAGATAGTTAGTGTCCTGGATAACAGACTCAGCATCTAGTCTTTTTTTTTTCTCTAAATGCAATATATTTTATTTTCAGCTCCAAATTCGCTCCTTTCTCCACTCACTGAGAAGGCAAGAAAAATGAAACCCATTAAAATATGTAGAGTCATGTAAAACAAATTTCTGCATTAGATATATTATCCCCCCCCCAAAAAAAAAGGAAAAAGGAAAAGAAGGAGAAGAAAATATGCTCCAGTTTGTACTCTAAGTACATCACCTCTCTGTCAAGAGGTAACTAGCATGCATTATCATGAGTCCTTTGGAATCACAGTAGGTTGTTGTGTTGAGCAGTCTTTCATTGTTGGTTATCTTTACAATATTGCTATTACTGTGTACCTTGCTCTACTGGCTCTGCTCATTTCACTCTTCATCAGTTCATACAAGTCTTCCAAGACTTTTCTGAAGCCATTCTCTTCATCATTTCTTCCATCACATTCATAGGCCATAATTTGTTTAGCCATTCCCCAACTGATGGGCATCCCCTCAATTTGCAGTTCTTTGCCACCATGAAAAATTTGCTATAAAAATGTTGTACATATGAATCCTTTTCCTCTTTCTTTGGTCTCTTTGGGGTATAGACCTATAAGTAGTATTGCTGGGTCAAAGGGTTTGTTCAAATTTAATAGCTTTTTGGGTATAGCTCCAAATTGCTTTACAGAATACTTGAACTACTTACATCTCCACCAACAATGTATTAGTGTGCCTATTTTCCCACAGCCCTCCCAGCATTTGTCATTTTAGCAAATCTGAGCATCCACTCTTCTTGTATTTTTCCCTCCATGTATTCCATGATCCAGTGACACCTAACTTCTAGTTCTTTCTTGCTTCATCTCTGGACTCCAAGTATTTTTATTGGCTGACTCTTATACTTAGCACTCTGTCCCTCCTTCCCATCTCCTGTACCCCTAGTCCATCTGAGATTATCTCCAGTGTATCTTGTCTATATCTTGTTTGTACATAGTCATATGCATGTCATCCTCTCCATTAGACTATGAGCTCCTTGATGATAGTAATTATCTTTTGTCCTTTTTATTTCCAGTGCTAAGTACTATTCCGAGCACGTAGTAGGTAGTTAATAAAAGCCTGTTGACTTGTCTTGACTCACAGAGGACTTGCTGGAAGGACAACTCAAAAGGTTGAGGCACACAAAGTAGGCACTTAATATATGCTCACTAGTTGACTAATCAGAGCTGGTGAATTAAGTTGTTTACAAACAGGTTAGGCTAGAGCTGCTAGATGTCATTGTCTTTATTGTTATTTTCCTAATTTGGGGCTTTCTTTGATTTTTGCTCTAATAGGCAAAGATCTGGCTACATTATACATTGAGTTCTGGTACTACCATGATTCTGCACCAATGTAGATCTGCTCTATTTGATCTGACAGAAACAGAGCCTATAGAAAGAGGAGCTCCAGTTAGGTAGGAGTTCTGAAGCCTGTCTATAGCCAGACAGAGGCAGAGATGACTAATCTTAAAGGCAGGCTGAAGAGAGCCCATGGTGGCAGCTGTAGGCAGAGGGTGCCACCCTGATCCTAAGGGGACTGGACCTCACCTAGTAAATCCAAGCCCCACCCCTGATTTCTTCCTCCTCCAACAAACCCACACGCATAGTCTCTGCTCCAGCTGTCTTCCTGGGGTTGATTTATCTAGCCAGCCCTTTCCCCCTCCCATGCTATTGGGCATGCTTCTGGCCTTCTCAAGTTCTCTCAGATCTGTTGTTTCATGGTGGTCCTGGGAAGTGGGTAGGGCAGAGAGAGGGGTGACACTTATTCTTGTTGTGGCCTCTTGACAGATGAGGTGGCTGAGGTCCCAAAAGGAGCAGTTCCCAGGATCCTAGCTCCGGAGCTAGAAAGAACCTCAGAAGTCATCTCATCCAGTTCCCTCCTTTTACAAATAAGGAAACAGACATCCGGAAGAACAAAAGGTCAAGAATATCAAGGGAATTCATAAAAAAAAAGTGAAGCAAGGTGGCCTAGCAGTACCAGATCTCAAACTGTACTATAAAATAATAAGCATCAAAATAGACTGATACAGACTAAGAAATAGAATGGTGGATCAATGGAATAGATTAGATACATAATATACAGGAGTAAATGACTGTAGCAATCCAGTGTTTGATAAATCCAAAGATCCCAGGGGCTTTTGAAATGAGAACTCACTATTTAAGAAAAACTGCTAGGAAAATTGAAAAATAGTATGGCAGAAGCTAGGTATAGACCAGGATCTCATACCCTATATGCATAGTGGTGAACCTATGGCACATGTGCTAGAGGGGACATTCTGTGGGCACACACACCATTGCCCCAGCACAGAGTTTGCCAGTTCGTTACTAGGAAGCCAGAGAGATACAGGACCAGGCTGTTCCCTTCCCCATCTCTATGGGTATCTGAGCACATTTCTTATATCATATTTCTCACATGCCCCTCTAAAAGGTTCACCATCACTGCCCTATACCAAGATAAGGTCAAAATGGGCATATAATTTAGATATAAAGAATAATACCATAAGTAAATAAGGGGAACATAAAATAGTTTACTTGGAAGATCTATGGAGAAGGGAAGAATTTATGACCAAATAAGAGATAGAGAACATTATAAAACAGGAAATGAGTAATTTTGATATTAAATTTAAAAGGTTTTGTACACACAAATCAATGTAACCAAGATTAGAAGGGAAAAACAAACAGGGAAAAATATATTAAAACAAATTTCTCTAGTAAAGATCTAATTTCTCAAATCTATAGAAAATAAAGTCAAATTTATAGGAATACAAGTCATTCTCCAAATGACAAATGTTCAAAGGATATGAACAAGTAATTTTCAGAGGAAAAAATCAAAGTTATCAATTCAAAACTAAAAAGTTCTAAATAACTCTTGATTAGAGAAATATGCAAATTAAAATAACTCTGAGATACTACCTCACACCTACCAGATTGGCCAATATGACAGTAAAGCAAAGTGATAAATGTTGGAGGGGACATGGCAAAAATGGGACATTAATGCATTTTTTTTGTTTTATTTTAAAAAACCCTTACCTTCCGCCTTACAATCAATACTATGTATTGGTTCTAAGGCAGAAGATGGGTAAGGGCTAGGCAATGGGGGTCAAGTGACTTGCCTGAGGCCAGATTTGAACCCAGGATGTCCCATCTCTAAGCCTGGCTCCCAATCCACTGAGCTACCCAACTGCCCCTACATTGTTGATGGTATTATGAAATGATCCAATGACTCTAAGGTCAATTTGGAACTATGCCCAAGGGGCCATAAAATTGAACATACCCTTTGATTCTGTAATACTACTACTGGGTCTATATCCCAAAGAGATAATGAAAAAGTAGAAAGGACCTACTTGTATTTAAAGCAGCTCTTTTTGTTGTAGTAAAGAATTGGAAATTAAAGGAATATACACCAATTGAGGAATGGCTGAATAAATTATGGTATGAGTTGGTGATGGAATACTATCATGCTATAGGAACTGATGACCAGGATGATTTCAGAAAAGTCTGGGAAGATCCACATGAACTGACAGAGTGGAATAAACAGGACCAGGAGAACATTGTACACAGTAATAGCAATATTGTAAGATGATCGATCAGTGGCAAAAGACTTAGCTGCTCTCAGAAATACAAGGATCCAGGACAATTCCGAGGGACTTAGGACAAAGAATGCTCTCCACCTCCAGAGAAAGAAGTGTTGGAGTTGGCTGCAGATCAAAACATAGCGTCTTTCCCATCAGTTTATTTACAGCTAGGAAGTAGCAAATATTTTATTTGGGGGTTTTAGTTTTATGAGTGAGCTCTTACAACAGTGACCAATATGGAAGTGTGTTTTGCATGACATATATGGCCCAGATTAAATTGCTTACTATCTCTGAGGAGTGGTGGGAAGAGAGGGAGGGAGCTGTTTTGGATCTTATAATTTTGGAAAATATATGTTGAGGGGGCAGCTGGGTGGCTCAGTGGATTGAGAGTCAGGCCTAGAGAAAGGATGTCCTAGGTTCAAACCTGGCCTCAAACACCTCCTAGTTGTGTGACCCTGGGCAAGTCACTTAACCCCCATTGCCTAGCTCTTACAGCTCTTCTGCCTTAGAATCAATGCAGAAGGTAAGGGTTTTTTAAGAGGAGGGAAATATATGTTTTAAAATATTATATATAATTGGGAAAGTAAAATGTCTTTGAATTTAAAAAAAAATAAGGAAACAGAGGCTCAGTGACTTTTTGAAGGTTACTTAGGTTTTGAATCCAGTTCTTTGCACTCCAGAGCCAGGGAGGTTCCTTTCCATAGTATACTGCCTCCTCCTTAAGGTTACACAGAGCTGGCATTAATTAGAATGGGGGCCTCCCAATCCCAGTCTTGTGCTCTCTCCACTACACCCAATTTTCTCAGTCCATTTCCCAAATTCCTACCTCACATGGGATGCAGAGCAGCTGGGAGGGACAGCTGTATGAGTAGCTTGTGCCTCTTGGATTCTGTCTCTGCAGCTGGGCTGGCACAGGCTGCTGCTCCTCTATGGCCCTTCTTCCTTCCTTGGCTCCTTCTCTCCCTGTCCCTCCCTCTCTCTCTCTCTTCCCCTCCCTGCTCCCCTCTTCCTTCTCTCTGTCTCTCTCTGTCTGTCTCTGTCTCTCTCCCTTCTCCCTTTCTCCCCCCACTCCCTCTCTCTCTGTAGCTTTGTTTCTCTCTCTCTTTCTCTCTCTCTGTCTCTCTGTCTCTCTGTCTGTCTCTGTCTCTCACCTAAGGAGCCAGGTATTGCAGTGGATAGAGTCAGGTCTTGAAGATATGAATTCAAATCCTGTATCAGATCCTTACTAGTTGTGTGTCAAATTTTCTTTTTGCCTCTATTTTTTTCATCTGTAAAATGAGGATAATAATGGCACCTACCACCCAGGATTGTTATGAGAATAGATATTTGTAAATTTCTTTGAAATAATAATGTGTTAAATCATAGTTATCATAACAACAAAAATAACTACCAGTTATATGGCACCTACTATGTGCCAGACACTATATTAAGTGCTTTACAAATATATCTCATTTGATCCTCACAATAGACCTGGGAGGTAGGTACTACTATTATTCCCATTTTATAGATAAGGAAATGAAGGCAGGTAGAAATTAAGTGACTTGTCCAAAATTACACCACAGTTACAAGTGCTAGTTATTATTGCTTTTAAGTATTTGAGGAAGAAGAGAACATTAACCCTCAGGGAGATCAGGAAGGAGGTGATGTCTGAGTAGAGCCTTAAAGGAGTCTAAAGATTCTGAAAGACAGAGACCAGAAGGAAATGAATTCCAGACATGAGGCAGGTCTTGTACCAATGCCTGGAGGCAGGAGATGGACTTTGGGGGCTGGAGAAACAGACTACAGTTTCAGTTTGGCTGGAAAGTGGAGTTCGTGAAAAGGAATAGTGTGACATGGGGCTTGACAGGTTGGCTGGAATCAAGCCAGCTGATGCTAGGCTGAGGAGTAGACTTAGTCCTAGAAGACAATATGGAATCCCTAGTGGCTCTGAGCAGGGGAGTGCCATTTTCTGAAGTGTTTTAAGGGTGTCATTTTGGCAGCTGTGTGGAGGAAGGATTGGAATGGAGACAGGGAGGTCAGTTAGGAGTCTGTTGCAATAGTCCAGGTGAGGAGTGATGAGGACCTGAGCTAGGCTGTTGAGTAGAAAGGAAGGGATAATGCATGAAGTGGTACAGACAGACATCAAAGAGAAGCTCATTGCCTCCCAAGTTCCTTTGCTGGACAGCTCTGATTTTTAGAAAATGTTTCCTTACCGAGGAAAAGCAACTGCCTGAATACAGAGGTTGAGGGGACATGACAGAGGATAGACTCTAAATGAACACTCTAGTGCAAATACTATCAACAAAGCAATGGGTTCAAATCAAGAAAACATCTAATGCCCAGTGGACTTACGCGTCGCCTATGGGGGGTGGGGGTGGGGAGGAAAAGAAAATGATCTTTAACGAATAATGCTTGGAAATGATCAAATAAAATATATTTTAAAAAAAAGAAAATGTTTCCTTTTCTTTAGTCCAAATCTGGCTCATAGTGACTTTCCCCCCACCTAATCCTGACTCTGCCTTTGGTTGAGCCTCAACAGTGATGTTCATCCTCCTCTCTACAGGCTTCTCTTCCTTTTCTGAAGACTGGATGGAAATCCTAAAGAGAGACTGAATCAAAGACGACATATGACAGAACAACCACCAATCCCTCTTTACAACCCAAGAGATCTCCTAAGACTTTCACAGTAACCCTGTGGAGGAGACAGGAGGGTTTTATACCCATTTTATAGCAAAATAGTGGAAAGAATGCCAAACTTGAAATCAAGAAGTTGTTAAATAATTTTAGTCAGGTCCAACTCTTCATAGCCCTATTTAGGGTTTGCTTGGCAGAAATACTGGAGTGGTTTCCCATTTCCTCATTCTGCAAATGAAGAAACTGAGGCAAACAGGGTGAAGAGACTTGCTCAAGGTTGTGCAGCTATTAAGTGTCTGGGGTCAGATTTGAACTCAAGAAGATGAATCTTCCAGTCTCCAAATCCAGCATTCTACTCACTGTGACATCTTGCTACCTAATGATCACAATAAGCCAAGTATCAAGTATCAGAGATGGGATTTGAACCCAGATACCCTGACTCCAGAATCCCAGATTATTCCACAATATCCTACTGCCTTCTCTAAAGAATCATAACCAGAGTGGGATGACCAATAAATACTTCTTCCATGACACCATTATTTGTTGGGTTCTGACAGATTGTGTTCTCCTTTAGCTGGTAGAAATCTAAGAACCAAGCAGGAATAACTGGCTAGAATAGGAAGCTCCCTCCCTCTAGTGGTCCTTCCTCAGGAGAGCATCTCTGTATCCTTATATCCCTTCTTCTCCCTCTCCAACTGTGGCTTGGTGTGATGTCAGGCTCCAGCTATAAGGAGCTGTCCCAGGTTCCAGAATTTCTCCATTCACAGAAGTATCTGAAAGTCTCTCCCACCCAGACCTAAATTTCTCACAAACAGTTCATCTAAAGATCATCTCTCTTATTGCTCTGCCAAATGTCAGAATGGCTAGTTACCAACCTCTATTCCCCCATCAGCCCACCCCAGGAGTCTTAATCACAGATAACTACAATAGTGATAAGGAGGAATGAGAAAGTTCTAAGCTTTGCAAAGCCTTTTGTATTTGTTACCTCATTTGGTCCTTACAACAACTCTGTGAAGCAGTTTTATCCTCAGTTTATAGGTGAGGGATGAAGACAGAACATCAGGCCATCTACTCCAATCCCCTCCTTTTAAAAAGAAGGAAACTGAGGCCCACAGAGGTTGTAAGTTCCAGATTTTTTTACGCAGCTCCTCTGACTGTGGTGCTTCCTTAATGGCAGCAACTATTTCGGTTTGTTTCCATAGTCTCAGAACCTGGCACAGTTCCTGGCACCCAGCAGGCGTGGAATCGATTGTTGCTTGATTGATAGATCACATAAGATCACTTACACAAACCATTCCCAAATCCCCAAAGCATCGTAATAAATGTTAGTTATCATCGTGGTTGTCTCATCAATTCTGCCAACCCATCTGGCCCATCCAACAGAGAGTGTTGTATTTGAAAAGGAACTTTGAGATCTTCTAGGCCAAGGATTCTTACAATTTTTTTTGGTGTCATGGGCCCCCTGGGCAGTCAGTTTGGTGATGCCTATGGACACCTTCTCAGAATAGTGGTGCTTTTTTTAAAACCCTTACTTCTGTCCTAGTAACAAATCTAAGACAGAAGGGCAAGGGCTAAGCAAATAAGATTAAGTGACTTGCCTAGGGTCACACAGATAGGAAATATTTGAGGTCATTTTTGAACCCAGATTCTCCCAACTCCAGGTCTGACTCTCTAACCACTGTGCAACCTAAATGTCCAGAATGGTGTTTTTAAATGCATAAAATAAAATACCTAGGATTACAAAGGAAACCAATTATAATGAAATCATGATTTTATAAAACTTCATGAATTCTAGGTGAAGAATCCCTGACCAGTCTAATCCCCTTAGTTTACAGAGACAGAAACTGAAGCTCAAGAAAAGAAAGAGACCTGAACAAGGAGATGTCCAAAGTCTCAGTGCAGTTTAATTCAGTTCAATAAATAGAAAGTGCCTACTGTGTGCTCTGTTCTTGGCCTCCTGGTGGATGATGAGGGCAGCCTTGCCAAATAGCAACTAAAATGAGAAGCTATGATTTGTTCACAGGCATCCTTGGCAGGAAAACAAATAAACAAAGGAGCCTAGAGGAGTTTGACCCATTTTCTGTAGGAAGCCAGTGCCTGCTCCCCTGCAAAGAGTGTAAGAAGTCAGGCAGAAACAGTTCCCCTGTTCCTGCTCACCAGGATTAGCCCTTCTAAAAAGCAATAATCAATGCCTGCTGCCCTAATGACTTATGAAAGATACTGTCCTTTTCCTTTCAGACCTTCAGTGTCGCCAAATCTCTTTTCTCAGCCTGGGGTTAGTCCCTTTGCCCTCCTTGTAATCCCTAAGCCACATCTTTTGTGGCTTGGAGCCTGCAGAGGATAAGCAGGGTCCTGTGTTTCCATGTGAGTAGGGAGCTCCCTGCATGGAAACTTCCTTCACTGACATAGACCAGCAACTCATCTATGACTTACTTTTTTAATAGTTTTCTTTTTTCTTGTTTTTAACTTTCTTTTTTCTCAGTTCCTCTTTTAAAAAATGTTTTAACCTTGATGTTGACTAAAAACCAGTAAGATGAGCGTTTCTATATGCAAAGTAGAATGGAAGAAGATCATGGGTGAATCATAAATGTGGATTTTAGACCATTTGCTTTGTTATTTAAGTATATGATAAATTCAACATTTCATCTCCCCAAAGCTTCCCTGCTTATCTGTCAATATTTGAAACTCATCAACAATTGCTTGGGGATACTGGGAGTGACTTGTCCATGATCATACACCTAGTACACATCAGAGGCTCAAGATTTCAACCCAGGAGGGGGCAGCTGGGTTGCTCAGTGGATTGAGAGCCAGGCCTAGAGACGGGAGGTCCTAGGTTCAAATCTGGCCTCAGACACTTCCCAGCTGTGTGACCCTGGGCAAGTCACTTGACCCCCATTGCCTAGCCCTTACCACTCTTCTGCCTTGGCACCAATCCACAGTATTGACTCCGAGATGGAAGGTAAGGGTTTAAAAAAAAGAAAAAAAGATTTCAACCCAGGAGTTCCTGAATCCAAGGCTGGTCCTCTCACTGCCACACCTCCATTGCCTTTCACATGGTAAGCAATTATATATGTTGGCCATATTTGAATTTAGGAAGAAGTAAGTTTAAAGAGGGAAATTTCAGCTTGATGTAAAGAAAAATTTCCCAACATTTCCAGCTTTTCTAAAGCAGAATGGTCAGTTTCAGGAGATGGCAGCATCCCCCCTTACCGAAGAAGGGCTTGGACTTCTGGATTTAATAGGGAAAGACCACTCTCTCGTTTTACAGAGAAAGAAACTGAGGTCTTAGGGGAAGGTGAAGTGATTTGGCCAAGGTCTTGTGGAACTGAGTGACAGGGTCCAGATTTGAACCCAGGTCTATTAGACATAAATCCAGTAGACTTCCCATGAAGCTGCTTCTTCATGCCCTGAGCTAAGAGGAGGACAGAGGACCATTTGTTAGGTAAATGGTAGGAGGACTTCTTATTCAGGGAAGGATTGGACCAACTGGCTATTAAGGGTCTGTGTAGCTCCAAGGTCCTGAGTCTTGGGCTTCAGTGTGCCAAGGCCCCAGGTTCCTCTCCCAGGAGGCACTGCAGGTCAAATGTACACTTGATCTCCAGGGAACATACTTAACTTAGAGGCATCCATCCCTCCGGGCCAACCCATGCCATGACCCACCAGACCAGTGTCATGACACACCTGATCCTGCAGTCTATGCTTTGTCTCCCTGGAGCTTCACAACTACTCTGGCAGGTGGATGCTCCAGGTCCAATCATCCCCTTGGACATGAATGGGGGATGTACAAGCCAACAAACATTTTTATTTTAGTGACTGCTGGATACAGGGCACTCTCCGGGGAGTGAAGGAGACAAGGAGAGGTGGCAACAAAGTTTAAGTAAGAAGCAGAACCTATAGAGCGTAGTAAGGGGTTTTAATGTATGTGCTTGCCCAGGCAGCACAATTCCCAGCTCCTGAGAGCTCTGTGTGCATTGTTGGTTTTTGCAGGAACTCTTGCTGTCAGCTTGTTCCTGCTAAAATCCCTTACTACCATAGACTCAAGGACATCCTGGTGTGGTAGGAGAACACCTGGACAGGGAGATAAGAAACCTGGGTTCTCCTCCTGGATCTACCAGCAGTTCCACCAAGACTTTGGGCCCTTCTCCAGGACTCAGTTTCCTCTGCTGTGAAATGGAATTTCTGGACAGATTTATGGAACAGAAGTAGACAAACCTTTTAAGTGCCATAGAAATGAGAGCTGTTATCATTTTAAAATGAGGAAGTGGGACTAGATGATCTTCAAGGTCCTTCTCAACTCTAATATCCTCTGTCCTAAGACCTTACCCAGCTCTGACATTCCTGTTCTAAACTTTCTCCCAGTGCTGACATTCCCTGTTCTAAGCTCTCTAACCATTCTGACCTTCCCTATTCTAAGACCCCTACCAACTCTAACCTTCCGTATTCTAAGCCCCCTCCCAGCTTTGACATTCTCTGTTCTAAGCCCCCTCCCAGCTCTGATGTTCTCTGTTCTAAGCCCCCTCCCAGCTTTGACATTCTCTGTTCTAAGCCCCCTCCCAGCTCTAACATTCTTTGTTCTAAGACCTCTCCCAGCTCTGACCATCTTCTGTCCTAGGACCCCTCCCAGTTCTGCCATTCTTCATTCTATGCTCTAAAATCTCTTCCAGCTCTACCATCCGAGAAATCTTCCTTTAGTTTTCAGAGACTGCAGAACCTTGGAATGAAATGTATCCCCTCTCCTTCTCTTGGGTAAGGAGTCTGTGGCCAAGGAGCAGCCTAGGAGTGCTCAAAGATCCTCAGCCTTGGCTCGCCTGCAGGTGACACATTTTCTAGCTACGACAACTTCCAAAGACCCCGTGTGCCCTAAAGCTTAGCAGAAGAGCTGTGGCCAGCATCAGAGAAGAGGCTGCTCCTTACAGAGCTGTGAGGACCATCAGGGCCAAGTTTTCATTTTACAGAGGAAGTTAAATGATCTGCCCCAGGGCCGCCCAGCCAGTTTGTGGCATAGCTGCCACCAGAGCCCAGACATCCTGACTCTCTGACAAGTTCCTTCCATGACTTTGCTGAAAGTGGATCCTTGAGATTATTTCTTCACTACCAGCTGTGAGTGACAGGCAGATTGTTTTCACTGGCTGCCTCTCATGCCTGGAACTCTCTTCTTCCTCATCTCCCTCTTGTGACTTTCTGAGCTTCTTTTGACTCTCAGTCAAAGTCTCACTTCCTGTAACAAATCTTTCCCGTTCTTCCTTTCCTTTGGTGCCTTCTCTCTGTTGATTAGCCCTATTTGTGATTTATCCTGTCAGTAACTTTTTTGTAGAGCTATTTGTAAAACTGCATTATTTGTATTGGCAAAGCAAATCTAGCAAATCCCATTAGACTGTGGGAACTCCTTGAGAGGATGGATTGATTGTCTTTTACCCTTCTTTGAATTCCCAGTGATTAGCAGTGAATGGCACACAGTAGATGTTTAATAAAAGTTTGCCGAGTGACTGATCCCAAGGATGAAAGAACGGAAGCTCGGAGAGAAGTGACCTATCCAGGGTCACACAGCAGGTCCAAAGCTGGTGATTTGAATTCAAGTCTTCTTACTCCAGGACAGGGTCTTTTTATGGCTCACCACTTCTCATGGAAGCACCAGAGAATTGGGGCAGCTAAAATCTAAAGGAGGAGGGGTGGGTGTAGTGTGGGGATCTTCCTCTGAGAACTCCCATCACCCATCCTCTCTTGTCTCTGAAAAGCCATAGAATCTGAGGTTTTTTCTTCAGTGTTTTCTGATTCTCCAGAGCCTCTCTTCTAATGCACATTTTGAGTGAATTTTGGAGACTGGGAGCTCTGAGAGGCAGCCTATAGTTTAATCATTGTCCAACAGGTGGCAGGAAACTCACACTTGTGAAATGAATCCAGGCACCATGGAGGGCAGAGGGCTGAAGCTAGGATTTCATTGGTATGGGGAACTCCGGGGTGAGGAAACTCCCTCCACCCATGCAGGTGGGCACCTTCTCTGCAACTAAGGAGCTTAGAGCAGGAATTATTAACTCTTTTTGTGTCATAGAATACTTTGACTTTCTGGTAATCCCTGCTAAGAATATTTTAAAATATTAATATATACTTATTTTATTTATACAAATGGATAATAGAATATAGAATAGAATATAAAATAATACAATAATAGAATATAAATATTTTAGATGTCAATATATATAAACAAACAATATAATAAAATACCCAAGATACAAAAATGAGAACAATTACATTAAAATCTATCTATAAAAATATTTTTTAAAAGCAAGTTTCTAGATTTAAGTCAAGAAAACTGCTTAAAGCATTCAGAGGTCACACAGTCAATATATATCATAGACAGGACTCGAACCTAGGTCTATTGGGGCTCTGAGACCAACTCTCTACCCATGATTGTATATGGGAAAGCATCAGATGCTTCTCCATTTTCAAGGGTCAGCCTCCAGAGTCAGAGAGCAAGCTATAACTTAAAGAATGGAAGATGGGGCCAGAGGTGTAAATCTATCAGGATAATTTTCCTGATGAAATTATCTGATCACTTAAATTTCTTTTTGTTTTTTTTTAATTCAAGACTTCATAACCTGACATCATTCTGAATGATGACTCATAAAAGGTACCATTTATAGAGCACTTTACAACCCTGTGAAGTAGGTGTTATTATTCCCATCTTGCAGGTAAAGAAACTAAGGCTGGCAGCTATTAAGGGACTCACCTTGGATCACACAACTACTAATTATTTGAAGTAGAATTTGAACTCAGATCTTTCTGACTCCAAGTCTGGTATTCTCTCCTTTATGCCACCTAGCTGCTTCTTTTTTTTCTTAAAATCCTTACCTTCTGTCTTAGAATCAGTACTAAGGCAGAAGATAATAAGGGCTAGGCAATGGGAGTTAGTGATTTGCCCAGGCTCACACAGCTAGAAAATGTCTATGCTGAATTTGAACCCAGGATGTCCAGTCTTCAGCCCTGGCACTCTATCCACTGAGTCCCCCAGCTGCCCTACTAACACCAGCTTCCTAATATAGGTTCTCTCTTTTGATTCTCACTTACCACAATCTCACAAAGTAGGTGCTATTATTATAATCATCCCCATTTTGTAGATGATGAAATCGAGGCTAAGTGAGATGAAGTGCCTTGCCCAGGGTCACATAGCCAGTATCCCAAGGTAAGATTTGAACCCAGGCTCCCTGCCTCCAAGTCCAGTAGTCTGTTAAGCACATGGTTGCCTAAAAAAATCTTCCTACATGATTTTGTATTAAATAGGGACCTAATAAATATTGGTGGGTGGGGAGAGCCATAGTCTGAGCCCTAATCAACTAACAAAGAAGGAGGGGTGAATGAGGGCTGGGGTGCAAAGGAGGGGCCCAGTTGGAACTCTGACCTCGGGATGGGGAAGACTGACAAGGACAATCTTTGAAGACTCCTCCTTCCCATCTAGGCTTCTCATCATTCCAACTACCCCTCCTTATCCCCAAATAATCCAAGAGGTTTGAGATATGCAGGTGAAAACTTCCTCCCTTGGGCAGGTCCTCCCATAAGTCCACCCTCTCCATCAATTTCACACATACCTTAAATATCAGGTTCCAGTCCCTGCCCAAGAGAATTCTGTCGGCACACGTATAGAATATACATCAAATTATTTGCCTTTTCAAGGAGGGGGAGGGAAAGGAAGGAAAGAAAGAATTAGGAACTCAAAAAAATTGTTTTAATTAATGTCATGTCCAGGGCCAGCATTCTTTGCACCATGCCATGCTGCCAAATTCCTGATTTCATTTATTTATTTATTTATTTATTTATTCATTCATTCATTTATTTATTCATTTGTTTATTTATTTATTTATTCATTCATTCATTTGTTTGTTTGTTTATTTATTTATTTGTTTGTTTGTTTGTTTGTTTGTTTGTTTGTTTGTTATTTTTGTTAGTTAAGATAGTAAGATTTAGAGCCAAAAGGAAATTCTGAGATTTTTCTGGCCCAACTCCTGCAATGTGGAGGTAGAAGTCCCCAAACTCCAGAGAGAAGGACCACACAGTGGGTCAACATCAAAGCCAGGATTCAAATCCAGGTCCTCGGTGGTCATCTCTTGCTACATTCCTTATATGATCAATGTCATCCTTTGGATTTCTTAGGGATGTTCCGCTTTGAGTATGGGCAACTGTGCTCATCTGCCACTTGGATCCCTTTATGTTTTTGTGGTCTAAAAAAAATGTTTAATCACTACTTTCTGTCTTAGGATCAATACTAAGTATCAGTTCCAAGGCAAAAGAGTGGTAAGGGGTAGGTAATTGTGAGTAAGTGACTTGCCCAGAGTCACATGGCTAGGAAGTATCTGAATTGAGATTTGAACCCAGGACTTCCCATCTCCTGATCTGGCTTTCTATCTACTTTGCTTTTGGGATCATGTCTTCCAATACCTTTGCCTCTCCCTCCCTAGTATTAAGCAGAGGATAAATGTCCACAGTGAACTCTCATTACCAAAGTGCAAGTCAGAGAGTCCAAAGAAGTACGTTCGATATCCCGTCTTCTGCACCAAACATTCTGTGCCATTTCTTTTCAAACATAATAATAAAAATGGCAGTTTATTTGAGAATATTTTGGGGGAAAGAAGGTGATTAACAAAAGAGGGATCCTATGTACACCAAAATACTTAATAGCAGCACTTTGGGGGCTAGCAGAGACCTGGAAATAAAGTCAAGGTCCATCAGTTGGGGGAATGAAGGACTAAACAAACTGTGGTGCGTGAATGGAATGATAAATTGTTGCCTTCTAAGAAACCAGGAACATGATGCATATAGAGGCATGAGAGAACAAATGCAAAGGGATTTAATGAAACAGAGCCACAATCTAAGTGGAAAGTACCACAAAATAATAGAAACCAAATGTTGTAAAATTTACAAAGAATAATCTCAGGGGACAACTAGGTGCCTCAATGGATTGAGAGTCAAGCCCAGAGGTAGAAGGTCCTGGGTTCAAATTTGACCTCAGACACTTCCTAGCTGTGTGACCCTGGGCAAATCACTTAACCCCTTTGCCTAGCCCTCACCACTTCTGCCTTGGAACCAATACACAATATTGATTCCAAGATGGAAGATGAGGGTTATAAAAAATAAAGAATAATCTCAGTCTCAAAGAAGAGATATGGGAAGACACTTGCCCTTACTCTTTTGGGAAGGTGAAGGTAAAGTCCAAAGGTGTGATACATTGATTATATATATATTTCAATTCATTGGCTTATTTTTTGATAATTTCCCCCCTTCTTTTGAAAAAAAAAAAGTCTTTATTTTAAAGATATTTCTCTGAAAAGGGGAGAAGGCAAAAAGGAAAGTCTAGACAATTTAAAAACAATAGATCAATAAAAATCTATTTTTTAAAATCCCAGGGCAGTCTTCTCAAACCTGTTCTTCTTCTTAATAATATTTTCTTTTTCCCACTTGTAAAAACAATTTAACATTCCTTAACCCGCTCCTCTTTTTGACAGCTATCTTTTAAATTATTTACAATTCCTTACCTAGTAGATGGTCAGAACTTTGGAGTTGTTCTTGACTCTTTTCTCTCCTTGTATTTTTAAAAATTATAACATTTTATTTTTCCCCAATTACATGTAAAAACAATTTCTAACATAAAAAATTTGAATCTTTAATCCACTCCCTCTGTCCTTTCTCCTCTCCTCTCATATATATAGTAAGCAATCTGATATGGATTTTATGTGTGCAATCATGTAAAACATTTTTTCATATTAATCCTTTTGTGGAAGAAAACTCAAAAAAATGAAGAAAGTGATATATAGGATATATCAGTGATATATAGCTTAGGTCTGGATTCAAACTCCATCAGTTCTTTCTCTGAAAACAGATGGCATTTTCCAGGATGAGTTTTTTGGGATTGTCTTGGATCATTCATTGTATTGCTGATAATAGCTGTATTATTCACAGTTGTTCATCATACAATATTGCTATTACTGTGTACAATGCTATCCTAGTTTTGCTTACTTTATTCTGAATCAGTTCACATAAATCTTTTCAAGTTTTTCGGAAATCGTCCTGTGCATGATTTCTTATAGCACAATTCCATTACAATTATATACTACAGCTCACTCAGCCATACCCCAATTGATGGATATTCCCTTGCTTTCCAATTCTTTGCCACCATAAAAAGAGCTGCTTTAAATATTTAAATAATAAATATATTAAATATTTAAATATAAATATGTCCTTTGCCTTTTTGTTTATTTATCACTTTGGGACACAGATTTATGCTTTTGTTGGGTCAAAGGGACATAGATGCAAATTGCTTTCTAGAATGGTTGAATCAGTTCACTATTCCCCCAATAATGCATTAGTGTCTCAATTTCCCCAAATTTCCTCTAAGTTTTGTTATTTTCTTTTTCTGTAATAGCCAAGTTGATAGATATGAGGTTGTGAAAGGGAATTTAAAACCCCCTTTATTTTAACTTAATCAATCAAGAACTTGGAGTGCCCTTCCTTTAACACTTAGTCAGACACTTGAAGATCCTTTCACAAGAAACTCACACCCTCAGAGAAAGGAAGTGCTCACTCTCAAGAGACAGGAAGTGGATCCCATAGGCACTGCCCTCTAGGCAGTACCAGGCAAATTAAGAAACTATGATTGGTTCCTGAGATGTGATTGACCAGCCCACAGTTAAAGGAAGTAGAAACCAGAGAGAAAGGAAGTAACATGGGGAAAGGGCTTATAACAGGCAAAGAGCTGAGCATTCATTCTGCATTGGGCATTCTGCGTTGGTAATTCTGCCTTAGTGTCTTCTGCTGAAAGAGGGAGTCTGTGTTGGAATTCATTTTATATAGGAGATTCTGTGTAGGAGATTCTTCATTGGAGATTCTTGCTGAAAGAGGGATTCTGCGTTGGTGGCTCAAGGAGGCTTTGGTGACTTGCTTGGGTTGAGGAGACCCTGGCCTGAGACACTGGCTTTTTGACTCTTCTCCTGGGCTAGTGAGATTTGCATTCATAGTCGTGCTCGCAGTCTGGAGGCACTCAGATCTGGACTTAGGATATTTAGCTAGGCAATATTCACTATCTCCTTCCTTTATTCCCCTCTCTTTATTATTTCTATTTTGCTGTAATAAAGCTACTAAAGCCACTAATAGACTTGTACTTTGTTTTTTAATTATCATAAAATTATATATTTATTATAAAGTATTACAAACTACAAATTTTATAGCTCTTAATTTGACCAAAACCAATTTTAACTCTTATAAGGTAGTACCTCAGAGTTGTTTTAATTTACATTTCTCTAATTAATAGTGGCAGAACCCTTTTTCACATGACTGTAGCTTGAATTACTTTGAGGAAATGCCTGTTCGTATCCTTTGACCATTTATCATTTGGAGAACAAGTTGTATTATACATTTGACTCATTTATGTAATGACTGAAATTCTTGAAAAGCAGAATTTCTTAATTTTTAATTTAGTTTATTAATTGATCACTCAAGAGAATCTAAACTGGCTAGTAGACTCCCTCGGTAATCCAAATGGATGCCAAGGAGCAAAAGCAGGACCGAGAGACCAGACCAAACAAAAAGCTGGGCAAGAGAGAGAGCACAAACTCTGAGGAACCCTTGTGACCTCATTACTCCCTCCCATTCCTGGAAGTCCCAAGATATTTCTGACTGGTAAACAACCACAGAGAAGGTGGACTTAAAGACCCTAACTCTCTCCCTCACTTCTTCATCACAGAAAGTGGCGGGTCTTAAGGAGATGTAAATATGCTTCCTTCCTCATTGCCATATGGTTGGGTCATTATAGTCCAAAATAATGGCTAGAGCTTGCTGACTTTCCTTGCCTAAAAGAGTTCTTGTTTACTGATAAACAAGAAATAGGTCTCCACTCTGCTTGTAACAAAAACCAGCCTGCTGTGATGTTCTGATGTCTATGAGTAAATTACTCTAGCTTAGTAGCTGGTTAACTTTCTAAATCCAAGGTTTAAGACTTTCGTAAAAATTATTACAGTGCAATATTAATTTCCCACTATGTATTTGAAAAATGAGGTCTTTATAAACTTTGTAAAAAATTATTTTCACCATTATGATTACTGTCTATTACTCTTCATCCTATTTCCCCCATTTATCCTACTCTCTCTTTCCTTTCATTCTGTTCATTCTCAAGTGTTTTTCTATTTAAAAATTTTTATTTTATTCATTTACAAAAACACAATAATTTCAACTTTTCATCATAGAATTAATATTGTGTATTGGTTCCAAGACAGAAGAGTGGTAAGGGTTAGGCAATGGGATTTAAGTGACTTGCCCAGGATCACACAGCTAGGAAGTGTCTGAGGGGAGATTTGAACCCAGGACCTTCTGTCTCTGGACCTGACTCTCAATCCACTGAACCACCCAGCTGCCCCCATGCTCAAGTGTTTTGCTTCTTTTTTTTAAGAATATTTTTTCATGGTTACATGATTCAAGTTCTAGAATATCATGGCAGTTTTCCTTGATAATTTCTTGAAGGATGATGTCTGGACTCTTTCTGATCATGGCTTTCAGGTATTCCAATACTCCTTAGATTATCTCTATTAGATCTATTTTCCACGTCAGTTGTTTTTCCAAAGAGATATTTCACATTTCCTTTTATTTTTTTCATGCTTTTGACTTTGAATTATTGTTTCTTGATGTCTCCTGGAGTCATTAGCTTTCACTTATCCAATTATAATTTTTAAAAAATTATTTTCTTCATTGATCTTTTATAACTCATTTTCAATTTGGCTAATTCTACTTTTTTAGAAAGTTCTTTTCCTCAGTGAATTTTTGTACATCTTTTTCCATGTATTGTGAACCTTAAAAATTCCCAGACCCTACTTCATAAGATTGGATTAAGACCATTCCCCATTTGGGCAGTGAACTCTACTTAGATCAGAAATATGAGACCTCTACTCCACCTGTTCTTAAGTCTGCCTTAGGGGAGAAAACTCCTTGCTGAACAATGAAAAGTACTTAAACCCATACTTAAGCCATGCCTATTTTTAGAACTAATACAAAGGGGTGCTAAGTACCTATAAAGGTCAAGCAACTTGTGAATTTACAAGGAACAAAGAGCTGAGAAACTTACTCAGAGCTTTCCTGGTGTGAATTACTCAAAAGTTCACACCTTCTTAGGTGTGAACTAAGAATGGTCTGTCCTTTAAACGTCTACTGTGATTGGTAGATATAAGGACTTAGGGGAGGTGACATAGGAGAAAATGCCCTTTAAAAGGAGACGAAAATCTCTCTCTAAAAACAGTCAGCTGGGAAAGGCTGCCTTAAAGGGTCTCTCTCGAGACTCTCTGAGGGACATTTTATTTTTTTTTAATTTTAATATTATTTTATTTGGTCGTTTTCATACATTATTCACTGGAAACAAAGATCGTTTTCTTTTCCTCCCCTCCCCTCCCCCCCCCCCCCCCCGCCTTTCCCTCTCCCATAGCTGACGCATGATTCCACTGGTTATCACATGTGTTCTTGACTCGAACCCATTTCCCTGTTGTTGGAGTTTGCATTATAGTGTTCATTTAGAGTCTCTCCTCGGTCTTATCTCCTCCAACCCTGTAGTCAAGCAGTTGCTTTTCAGCGGTGTTTTTACTCCCACAGTTTATCCTCTGCTTGTGGGTAGTATTTTTTTTTTAGATCCCTGCAGATTGTTCAGGGATTGCATTGATACTAATGGAGAAGTCCATCACCTTCGATTGTACCACAATGTATCAGTCTCTGTGTACAATGTTTTCCTGGTTCTGCTCCTCTCGCTCTGCATTACTTCCTGGAGGTTGTTCCAGTCTCCATGGAACTTCTCCACTTTATTATTCCTTTTAGCACAATAGTATTCCATCACCAACATATACCACAATTTGTTCAGCCATTCCCCAATTGAGGGGCATCCCCTCATTTTCCAATTTTTGGCCACCACAAAGAGCGCAGCTATGAATATTTTTGTACAAGTCTTTTTGTCCATTATCTCTTTGGGGTACAAGCCCAGCAGTGCTATGGCTGGATCAAAGGGCAGACAGTCTTTTATCGCCTTTTGGACATAGTTCCAAATTGCCCTCCAGAATGGTTGGATCAATTCACAACTCCACCAGCAATGAATTAATGTCCCCACTTTGCCACATCCCCTCCAGCATTCATTACTTTGCATAGCTGTCATGTTAGCCAATCTGCTAGGTGTGAGATGATACCTCAGAGTTGTTTTGATTTGCATCTCTCTGATTATAAGAGATGTAGAGCACTTTTTCATGTGCTTATTAATAGTTTTGATTTCTTTGGCTGAGAATTGCCTGTTCATGTCCCTTGCCCATTTGTCAATTGGAGAATGGCTTGATTTTTTGTACAATTGATTTAGTTCTTTATAAATTTTAGTAATTAAACCCTTGTCAGAGGTTTTTATGAAGATTGTTTCCCAATTTGTTGCTACCCTTCTGATTTTGGTTACATTGGTTTTGTTTGTACAAAAACTTTTTAATTTGATGTAATCCAGATTATTTATTTTGCATTTTGTAATTCTTTCTAATTCTTGCTTGGTTTTGAAGTATTTCCCTTCCCAAAGGTCTGACATGTATACTATTCTGTGTTCGCCTAATTTTCTTATAGTTTCCTTCTTTATGTTCAAGTCATTCATCCATTTTGAATTTATCTTGGTGTAGGGTGTGAGGTGTTGATCTAAGCCTAATCTTTCCCACGCTGTCCTCCAATTTTCCCAACAGTTTTTATGAAATAGTGGATTTTTGTCCCAAAAGCTGGGATCTTTGGGTTTGTCATATACTGTCTTGCTGAGGTTGCTTGCCCCCAGTCTATTCCACTGATCCTCCTTTCTGTCTCTTAGCCAGTACCAAATTGTTTTGATGACCGCTGCTTTATAATATAGTCTGAGATCTGGGACTGCAAGACCCCCTTCCTTTGTATTTTTTTTCATTAATTCCCTGGATATCCTTGATCTTTTGTTCTTCCAAATGAACTTTGTTATGTTTTTTTCTAAATCAGTAAAAAAAATTTTTGGAAGTTCCATGGGTATGGCACTAAATAGATAGATGAGTTTGGGTAGGATGGTCATTTTTATTATATTGGCTCGTCCTACCCATGAGCAGTTAATGTTCTTCCAATTGTTCAAGTCTAGTTTTAGTTGTGTGGAAAGTGTTTTGTAGTTGTGTTCATATAGATCCTGTGTTTGTCTCGGGAGATAGATTCCTAAGTATTTTATTTTGTCTTGGGTAATTTTGAATGGGATTTCTCTTTCTAGTTCTTGCTGCTGAGCTGTGTTGGAATTATATAGAAATGCTGATGACTTATGTGGGTTTATTTTGTATCCTGCAACTTTGCTAAAGTTGTTGATTATTTCAATTAGCTTTTTGGTTGAGACTCTAGGATTCTTTAAGTAGACCATCATGTCATCTGCAAAGAGTGATAATTTGGTCTCCTCCTTGCCTATTTTGATGCCTTCAATTTCTTTTTCTTCTCTAATTGCTACTGCTAGTGTTTCTAATACAATGTCAAATAATAGAGGTGATAATGGGCATCCTTGTTTCACTCCTGATCTTAATGGGAATGGATTTAGTTTATCCCCATTGCAGATGATATTAGCTGATGGTTTTAGATATATACTGTTTATTATTTTTAGGAATGACCCCTCTATTCCTATGCTTTCTAGTGTTTTTAGTAGGAATGGGTGTTGTATTTTATCAAAGGCTTTTTCTGCATCTATTGAGATAATCATGTGGTTCTTGTTGGTTTGCTTGTTGATGTGGTCAATTATGTGGATAGTTTTCCTAATGTTGAACCAGCCCTGCATCCCTGGTATGAATCCTACTTGATCATGGTGGATGACCCTTCTAATCACTTGCTGGAGTCTTTTTGCTAGTATCCTATTTAAGATTTTTGCATCTATATTCATTAGGGAGATTGGCCTATAGTTTTCTTTCTCTGTTTTTGGCCTGCCTGGCTTTGGAATTAGTACCATGCTTGTGTCATAAAAGGAGTTTGGTAGGACTCCCTCTTTGCTTATTATGTCAAATAGTTTGTATAATATTGGGGTTAACTGTTCTCTGAATGTTTGATAGAATTCACTGGTGAATCCATCAGGCCCTGGGGATTTTTTCTTAGGCAGTTCTTTGATGGCTTGATGGATTTCAATTTCTGATATGGGATTATTTAAGAAAACTATTTCTTCTTCTGTTAGTCTAGGCAATTTATATTTTTGTAAATATTCATCCATATCACCTAGGTTGGTATATTTATTGCCATATAGTTGGGCAAAGTAGTTTTTAATGATTGCCTTAATTTCCTCTTCATTTGAGGTGAGATCCCCCTTTTCATCCTTGATGCTATTAATTTGCCTTTCTTCTTTCCTTTTTTTAATTAAATTAACCAGTACTTTGTCTATTTTGTCTGTTTTTTCAAAGTACCAGCTTCTAGTCTTGTTTATTAGCTCAATAGTTCTGTCACTTTCTATTTTATTAATTTCTCCCTTAATTTTTAGGATCTCTAGTATGGTTTTCTTCTGGGGGTTTTTAATTTGTTCATTCTCAAGTTTTTTTATTTGCATTTCCAATTCCTTGGTCTCTGTCCTCCCTAATTTGTTAATATATGCACTCAGGGATATGAATTTTCCTCTAAGTACTGCCTTGGCTGCATCCCATAAGGTTTGAAAGGATGTTTCGCCGTTGTCATTTTCTTCAACGAAATTGTTAATTGTTTCTATGATTTCTTCTCTAACTATCCGATTTTGGAGTATCATGTTATTTAATTTCCAATTAATTTTTGATTTGGGTCTCCATGTACCCTTGCCGATCAATATTTTAATTGCCTTGTGATCTGAAAAGGCTGCAGTTAATATTTCTGCTTTTCTGCATTTGAGTGCCATGTTTCTATGACCTAGTGTATGATCTATTTTTGTGAATGTGCCATGTGGTGCTGAAAAGAAGGTGTATTCTTTTTTGTCCCTATTTATTTTTCTCCATATGTCTATTAATTCTAATTTTTCTAAGATTTCATTCACCTCTTTTACCTCTTTCTTATTTATTTTTTGATTTGATTTATCTAAATTTGATAGTGGTTGGTTCAAGTCTCCCACTAATATGGTTTTACTGTCTAATTCCTCCTTCAATTCTCCTAGTTTCTCTATTAAAAATGTGGATGCTATACCATTTGGTGCATACATGTTGATTAGTGATATTTCCTCATTGTCTATACTTCCTTTTAGCAGAATATATTTACCTTCCCTGTCCCTTTTGATCAGGTCTATTTGTACTTTGGCTTTGTCAGATATCATGATTGCAACTCCTGCCTTCTTTCTATCGGTTGAGGCCCAAAAGGTCTTACTCCAACCTTTAATTCTAACCTTGTGAGTGTCAACCCGTCTCATATGTGTTTCTTGAAGACAACATATGGTAGGGTTTTGTGTTCTAATCCAATCTGCTATTTGTCTGCGTTTTATGGGTGAGTTCATCCCATTCACGTTCAAAGTTATGATTGTTATTTGTGGATTCGCTGGCATTTTGATGTCTTCCCCTAGTTCTGACCTTTCTTCTTTAGCTTTCTCCTTTTGAACCAGTGATTTACTTTAGGTCAGTCCCCCTAGTCCCCTCCCTTGAGATGCTTCCCTTTCTAGCCCCTCCCTTTTTATGCTCCCTTCCCCTCCCCCCTCTCCTTCCCTCCCTTTTTGTACTCCCTCCCCCCTCCCCCTCCTTAATTTTCCTTTCTTTCTTGCCCTAATGGATAAGATAGAATTCAGGATCCCACTGGATCTAGATGTTCTTCCCTCTCAGATTTGATTTCACTGAGAGTAAGGTTTAAGTAATTCCACTTCACGCTCTCTTCCTCTCCTTCTCATATGAGAGTTCTTCCCCTCCCCTTCCCATGTGTATCTTTATATGGGAAAGTTTATTCTATTGATTCCCCCCCCTATTTCTTGAAGTTAATCTTAGTATTATCACGGTTCCCCCCTCCCTTTTCCTTTTTTTGCCCCAACTTTCCCCAAATCTTCTTAATTCCCCAATCTTTCCCTATGCATGTTTCTTCTAACTACTCTTATGATGATACAATTTATGAGAGTTACACAAAACATTTTCCCCACATATTAATATATATAATGAGATGTAAATGTAGTCCTTATAGAAGAGAGTTTGACTTAAAGAGAAAGATAAGATTTATCTCCTTTTCCCTTTCTTTCATATTTACCTTTTCATGTTTCTCTTGCTTTCTGTGCTTGGATATCGAACTTTCCACAGAGCTCTGGTCTTTTCTTAGCAAATGCTTGGAAGTCTTCTATTTTGTTGAATGCCCATACTTTCCCCTGGAAGTATATAGTCAGTTTTGCTGGGTAGTTGATTCTTGGTTGGAGACCCAGCTCTCTTGCCTTTCTAAATATCGTGTTCCATGCTTTGCGGTCTCTTAGTGTGTTAGCCGCTAAGTTATGTGTGATCCTTATGGGAGCCCCCTTATATCTGAAGCTCTTCTTCTTGGCTTCTTGTAGGATTTTCTCCTTTACTTGGAAGCTCTTGAATTTGGCAATTACATTCCTAGGCGTTGTCTTTTGGGGATTTAGTATAGAAGGTGTTCTATGAATCCTTTCTATTTCTATTTTGCCCCCTTGCTCCAGAACGTGGGGGCAATTTTCTTTTATAATCTCCTCTAGAATAATATCCAATTTGTTGTTTACCTCTGGTTTTTCTGGGAGACCGATGATACGGAGATTTTCTCGTCTTCCTCTGTTCTCCAGGTCCGTGACCTTCTCAGTGAGATATTTTATGTTTTCTTCCAATTCATTAATTATTTGGGTTTGCTTTATTGATTCTTGCTGTTTTATCATCTCACTTTCTTCGAGGTGCTTAATTCTGGTCATTAGGGACTGGATTTGCTTTTCAGCCTTGTCTGCCCTTCTATTGGATGCTTCGAGTTCTTTTTCCAATTGAGCAGTCTTATCTGTCAGACAGCTGATCTCTTTCTCCCATTTTTCTTTCCAGAAGGTTTCCATCTTTTGGATAAGTTCCAGTTTGAGATCTTCCAGAGCTTGTTGATAGTTTCCATTTTGGGAGGCGTGTTCTGAATTTTTTTGGATTTCCTCCTCATTCTCCTCTTTTCCTTGGGTACTTCCACCATAAAAGTTTTCAATAGTCACTTTTTTCCCTTTCTTCCTGGAGGCTTGATTTTGGGCCATGTGAGCCATCCCTTTGGTGGTTTTATTTCCCTTTCCTTTTTGGTCTGGGGTCTGGGTTATAAGAGTGGTATTTCTGTGAATTTAGGTTGCTTCAGACTAGTTCTTCCCAGCCTCCGAGCCCAGGTATTCAGCTCCGCCCAGATAATCAGCGCGCGTTGTTCAGCGCAGCCCGCCCCAAGTCCAGGTCCACTGGATTCTCCAGTGAAAGCGCCCTGAGACGTTTTTTCCTGGCAGTCCCCAGATCCCAAGGACCCTGGAGTGCCCCCCCAGACAGAGACGCTCCCCACTCACTCGCTGTCCCGGTGAGCGCTCAGGTAGCTCACTCTGGTTTAGTGGGGGAGGTGGGGTGGGGGAAGGGCGGCTCAGTTCACTTTTCTGTGCAAGCTTTTCCTTCTTATTTTAGTGTGGAAATGTTCAAGCCCCACGTACCTTTGCCTCTGTGGGGTCCTGGGGAGTCCTTCTGTTCCTCCAAAGGTGATTTTATGCTCCTTTGATGTAGTCTATTTCGTTCGGTGCTGGGGAGAGGAAGCGTGCGGCGTCTAGATTGCAGCCATGTTTACCCGGAAGTCTCTCAGGGACATTTTAGATGGAGGATTGAGCTGGTGAAGTCAGCTGAGATGGAGCTGGCCTGGTGTCACTAGAATCCTTGCTTGGACAGATCTTGTGGTGAGTGATTAAGGACTGACTGATCTTTTCTCTTAGGGCTTAGGCCTGGGTTGGCCAGGACTGGCCAGGGCCGGCTTATCCCTTTCTCATTATTCCCTCTTTTTCTCTCTTTCTCTCTTTCTTTAATTCCTCATTGTATTATTAATTAAATTCTCTATAAAACCCAATTGACTTGGGTATATTCATAATTGGGAATATTTCCCTGGGGACCACCTTATATATTGATTAAAAACAAGACACTGTAGTGAAAACAAATTTTCTGCAGTCACAATTTACTCACCCACTCTTATATCTACTACAATTTATGTCTTCCACTATTTTAATCACTACAGTTTAAGGCCGTCAACCATTTTAACTATTACAGTTTATGGCTCCCACTCTTTTAAATCTTACAGTGGCCAATTCTTTTAGAAAGTTCTTCTCTTCCATGAATTTTTGCATATCTCTTCTCATTTGGCTAATTTGGCTTTTTAAAGAAGTTCTTCTCCTTAGCTGACTTTTGCCCCTTTTCTTACTATAGCGACCCCCCACGGGAGTCCTATATTATTTATCTGTGGGTAATAACCTGAGATGGAGAGAGGAGGCTAAGGAAATGGGTGAATAATACTGACTCAAAGGCAAAAGTTGAAACACATGGGGAGTAATGCGAATTCCGAGGAAATAGGAGGAATAAGAGAATAGGTGGGAGTACCAAATCCTTGATACTCCTATAGATAAGAGAGTCTGCTTTGGGGGCGACAGCGTCAAAAGGGGGGAGTCACAACTTCTTGGTGCCTCCTATAGACAAGATAGTCTGAGCATTAGAAGGAGGCACTGGGGGCAACTTCATCACTAGGAAAGAGATACAGTGAAGCAAGAGAGGTGAGAGGAGAGGAGGGGAAGAGTGGGAAAGTAAGAGAGAGAGTAAGAGACTAGGAGGGAAGAGAGGGAAAGTAAGAGTAAAAGTAAGAGAGCGAGTTTCACACTAGTTCCCCAGTATTTATTAGGGGTTTTAGGAATGTGTATTGGGAGATGATCCATGAATCTGTAACATGACATAGGTTTTAACATTGGTTGAATTGACAATGGTGAGATCAAAGAGGTGGAGATTAATCCAACCCATGCTTTGCAAATGAATGTACTCTGAGCTGAGGCAGTGTGGCTATCAAGGTCCAGCCCATGAATTTGCCCGTCCTATGCTAGTGCTTCAGACTGTCCCTTTCCATACAATGAACATCAAGAGGTCTGACCATGTGTCTGGTAATACAATATCAATACATCAATCATACTTCCCAGATGCTAACATGCCTGGCATGCTACACTTACCAATTGGCCTGTTTTTTAAGGTTTTTTTTTTTATCTCCTTTACCAAGCTGCCAATTATTCTTTCATGATTTTCCTGCATCACAATCATTTCTTTTCCCAATCTTCCTTCCACCTCTACCTCTACTTTTTTGAGATCTTCCAATAATTCTTTTTGGGTTTGAGACAAATTCATAATTTGCTTGGAGGCTTTGGGTGCAGCAGCATTGATTTTGTTTTCTTTTTGTTTTTTGGTCTTTCCTCTCACCAAAATAATTTTCTCTGTTGAGTTCTTTTTTGTTGTTGTTTCCTTTGTTTTCCAGTATTTTTCTTGACTTTTAACTAAAAAAAAAGTGATGAGTTCAGTTCTTGTCGTGAAGTTAGCACTGCTCCAAGTTTCACATTCTTTGTGCAACTGCCTTCAGAGCTTGTTCTAGGGATCTGTAAGTTTTCAGTTTTCCTAAGGTAGTATGATCCAAGGAGAGGTTATTTCTTTCCTTAAATACTCTCCTGGCTGGTGCTCCACTCTCTGGGTAGCCACAAACACTCGTTTCTGCCCTGGAACTGTGGCCACAAGCTCTGTTGTACTAGTGTTCCACTTCACCCTGGGACTGCTGCTTGGAGGGCAACCTGGATCTGCATGTGGGCAATGCAACAATCTTGCACCCATAACCAGCAAAGGGATACCTCTAATCTTCTTCTGACCAGTTATATGATCCCCTTAATCTGTGACTGGGAGCTCAAGAAGCCTTTGCTAGCTGATTCAGCTTCCCCCCAAAGCCTGCACAGGCTTGCTGAGGTGGAGCCTACCTTGGGGAGCTGGTCTATGCTCTCCATTTTCATCCAGGTGTGACAGACCCCTTTGCTAGCTTCTAAGTTATCTTGGACTGAAAAATTGTTCCACCCTGTCCTTTTAGGTGTTTTGTCACTTCAAACTTTGAGGTGTGATACCCTCTCCTTCTATTGTGACCAAATGATGTCAATCCCAACTGGCCGTACAGATCCTCCTCCAACTCTCTTTCCCCCAACTATAGATTCTCAGCACCTCTCACCTCGTTCTCAGTCCCTGACTCAAGTTTCTCCCCACTCTAGTGCAGCCTACACTTGGCTGCCAAGTTTTCCTTAAATGCAGGTCTGCCCATGACCTCCTTACTCAACCATCTTCAGAGGTTTCCTATTGCTAGAAGCATAAAATATAAACTCTGTTTATAAATGTTGAAGTCCTTTCTGAGACTTCTTTTTAGTCTCCTTGGACACTACAATCCCATCTGTGCTCCGTGATACAGCCAAATTGATCCTTATGACATTGCTTCTTTCTGTATAGCACCCTATCTCATCTCTACCTCAGCACTGGCTGTTCCTTATACTTGACAGTCACTTCCTTAATCTCTGCCTCATCAAATTCCTCTTCCTTCATTATGTAGCTCAAGTATCATCCTCTGCATGAAGCTTTCCCCTGATATCCCTAAAGACTAGGGCCTCCTCCTCCTCTCCCAAATCTTTTTATGGCAGCTGGGTCAAATAGTGCATAAAGAGCTGGACCTGGGAGTCAGACAGATCTGAATTCAAATCCTGCTCCAGCGTAACCTTGAACAAATCATTTTAACCAGTCTCCCTCAGTTTTCTCATCTGTTAACATAGGGATAATAGTTGCATCTACCTCCTAGACTGGTTGGATCAAAGGAGTAAATGCATGAAAAGTACTTTGCAAACCCTAAAGGCATTTAGAAATGCTAGTGGGGGCAGCTAGATGGCACAGTGGATAGAGCAGCAGGCCTGAAATCAGGAGGACATGTCCAAATCTGGCTTCACACTTCCTAGCATATGCCTGGATGAGTCACTTAACTCCCCTTTGCTTAGCTCTTACCCTTAAAAAAGAGGCTATTAGGGGGCAGCTGGGTAGCTCAGTGGATTAAGAGTCAGCCCTAGAGACGGGAGGTCCTAGGTTCAAATCTGGCCTCAGCCACTTCCTAGCTGTGTGACCCTGGGCAAGTCACTTGACCCCCATTGCCTAGCCCTTACCACTCTTCTGCCTTGGAGCCAATACACAGTATTGACTCCAAGACAGAAGGTAAGGGTTTAAAAAAAAAAAAGAGGCTATTTACTCTCTGAAAGGTACTTATATATGTCTCCCCAGTAAGTAGTGGAAGCTTCCAGTGTGTTTACATCCTCAGTGCTCAACGTGATAAGAACTACTTGTTGACTGATCTTTTCCTAGGAAGCTTTCCATGGTCCACACCAGCTGGCAGCCAGCGCCTACCCCATTCACTTACGATTTTCTTTGTTCCTCTTTACCGTAGGGGCTTCCCAGATCGTTCATACCTCATGGCTCCCTACTAAACTATGGGATCTCCATTTCACCGGCACCACCAGGGCCTCAGCTTATCTCACCTTTCTACCAGTCTCAGTACCTGCCCACATAAGAGCTGCTTGGTGTGTAGTTGCTGAATCGTGTCCATCTGAAGCCTCCCCACAATCCTTTGAAACTTGCTTTCATAAGAACATGGGATTTTAAGGTCCAATCAAGGACCTCAAGGATCAGTCATCTACACCAATGCCTTTATTCGGAGAAGGAAACCTCAATTGAGCCTTACATCACAGCTAGTAAATAAATGGCAGGAGCTGGGCCTCAAGCCTGGGTTCTGGCCTCTTCTGACTTTTCCTTTTTTGAAAGCCTTACTCTTTCCTAAGAAAAGCATTCTCTGCCCCCCTAGGGGCCTTTCCCCTGGTACAGTACCCTTGTGGCCAGCTCAAGAAAGCTGGGGAAAGAATAGAACCCATGCTGCTAGCTTCACTGCTAGGTCTCTAACTGGACACTAACTTGTTTACTCGGGATGGAGGTGATTTGCAGGCTGTTCAGAAGTACCCATAGTACAGCTGTATTGCTGGGAAGGCCACTGACCCGCCAGAGGGAAACAGGAATGGAGTTATGGCCAACAGAACCAGGAAGGCTACAGTGAAGTAGACCTTCGCGCGATCAGTCCTTCCTAGGCCTCAGAAGAACTGTTCGTAATGCCTTTAATGCTCCAGAGAGCACAACTGGGGGTTAGTGGAGACGGTGACCAATCTAGGATCTTTATAAGGAAAACTCAGTTAGAACTGTCCCTGGAGAGAATGGGCTGCCTTATAAGGTCATGAGCTTCTTGTCACAGGAGAAAGAGCAGAGGGAATTCCTCTTCAGGGCCAAGTGCCTGCTGAGGTCTTTGCCCATTCTAAGGTCATTTTGTTAGGCATGTATGAATTGAAAACTGTTTCTGACTTGGTTTATCTTTCACTTAAAATGGCTCCTTTTGACAGTCAGGCCTGGAGACAGGAGGTCCTGGGTTCAAATTTGAACTCAGCTACTTCTTAGCTGTGTGACCCTGGGCAAGCCACTTAACCACAATTGCCCAGCCCTTACTGATCTTCTGCCTTGAAACATATCTAGTATCTATTCCAAGGCAGAAGGTAAGCCCTAAAAAATAAATAAAAGGGCTCCTCTCCAGATTTGTGAATCCCAGATGTGTTTTCAGGGGTTTTATTTTTAAAGGAAAAATGTATCAGCTGAAGAAATTCATAGGTGTTAAGAGGATTGGTAGACCGCCATACATGTTGGGGAAACTGAGTAAACTGAAGTAGTCAATATTGGACTTTATTACAGGAAAGTCAGGAAAACCTGAATTTAACTCTTACCCTTGATATTCACTCGCTGGATTTATTGAGAAGTTATTGCAGTGCTTTAAACAAAAATGTTACCTTCTGCCTAAGAATGTATAC
This sequence comes from Monodelphis domestica, assembly GCF_027887165.1. Taxonomy (NCBI): domain Eukaryota; kingdom Metazoa; phylum Chordata; class Mammalia; order Didelphimorphia; family Didelphidae; genus Monodelphis; species Monodelphis domestica. The sequence goes on from NC_077228.1 coordinate 26,562,176, forward strand.
CAAGTTATCAGTTCCAAGGCAGAACAGTTGAAGCTAAGCAATGGGGGCTAAGCTTCTTGCCCAGAGCCACACAGCTAGGAAGTGTCTGAGGCTAGATTTGATCCCAGGACCTCCAGGTATTGACTATCCACTCCAGGTATTGACTATGACACCAAGATGCCCATTCTTGCAGCTCTCTTGAGCCTCTATTTCCTCATCTGAAATAAGAACAGAAAGTACCTCCCAGAACTGTCAAGGGCTCTATATATCAGAGACCACAATGTGCCATTTTGTTCTTACTCTAAGCCAAGGAACATCGGCTTTACTTGGATGACATCGAACATTGTGTCCCAAACAAAAGCAAGTATTTTCATTTCTCCTGGCCAAGTTGTAAAAATACTTTTTAGGAAAATAAATACCATAGAAATTTACTTTCTAAATCACCTCCACGGTAAGTTTAGTGCCAGTGACTGGCCAGTATAAGGGTTATTCATTTCATCAATCTCTGCCTTAAAAGCATGATGCTGAAGATCACAGAACACAGCACTTTGCCAGCTGACCGCTGAAGGATGTTTGGGGGGCTTTCTGGGTCCCTAGCCCCTGTGGGGCTGACCTAGTGCCCAGGATCCTCAGAGAGGAGGAGGATTTTTGGAATAGGGAATATAGCTTTCCACTCCTTACTGTGGAGTCGCTTCCTTTTTTCATTTCGATGACATGAATTCATCTTAACTATCTCTTATTATTTCTGCCCCAGACATACAAGCTCTGGGTAGAAAGCAAAAACTTGGTCAGACTCCTAATAAAAAGGAATGACATTAAAATAAACATCTCACCATATCATTCTTTCCCCGAGGTTTTTAAAATAGCCAAATCTAAACCTGAAATGTAGGTCGCCATGGTTAATGGCAATGAGAGACATGGCAGCTCAGCTACAAACAGCGTGTATGGTTCAATGAAACATTACTGAGAAAAAACCATACACAGCCCGTGACTGGATATTCTTGTAAAAGCCTGTGGCATTCTTCAGTTAAAAATAGATTTAATGGGTACTTACAACATTCACTTACTCAGCAACAAAACAAGGTATTCAAGTTTTCTAAAAGTGTTACTTACAGAAAGAAAAATGGTCATGGGATATGTTAGGGGAGACCTAACCTTCTTGTTCCTAAATACAGACCAAAAAATGCCGTGGGTCAAGAAACCCATTCAGGACCAAACAACAGAAATGAATCCGTAAATCTATACTAACTTGTTTAGTAACAAGCAGTTTTCCACTACTACCAGTCTTAGGGACCCAGGCACCAACCCATGAACTTCTGTCCTTCTACACCAGGGCTACCTGCCCAGCCCCTCCATTCCTCCTTCTTTTCTCAGGGCAGGAAGGGCAGGGTTGGGTTCTCTGGAGAGCAGAGGATGGGCACATCCTTTACAGCAAAAAGTGGGAAATAAAATGAAAATGGCGACACCTTTCAAATGAGGCAGGTCATTAGAGGTGGGGAACAGGCCTGATGTGAGAGTATATCTGCAAAGTACATTTCTAATTTCAAAGTGCCATATAACTGCTATTTTTTTTGACAGCTGGACCAGCAATCAAAAAGATGGGTTCAGATCCTGCCTCAGATCCTTTATTAACTACGTGACCCTGGGCAGGTTGTGTAACACTCTGTCTCAGTTTCTCATCTATAAAATGGGTCTAATAAAGGTATCTTCCTCCCAGGATCGTGGAGGATAAAAAGAGATCCTATTTGTCAAGGCCTTTGCAAACCTTAAATAGCTTATGATAATGACAAAGGAAAAAAAGGAAGAATGAGGTAAGCAGAAGCAAGAGGGAGGCAGTCCCTCGAAGACAACCCCATAGACGCACAAGAAGAAAGCCCTTCTTTTGTATGGTTATTTTATTTTATAGTTAAGTCCATATATTATATAAAACATAACAGGAAAATGAACAAGTCTATAAAATCCATGGAGGAGTTTGGACGACAAACCACAAGAACTCTCTTGCTTTCTCTCTTTCTCTCTGCCAGTGTCGTCTCCAGACCTCCGGTGTATTCTTGGTCTCCAAAGCTATCCAGGTTCAGTCGTTATGCCAGGAAGGTAAGCCATGGCTAGTTTGGACGATGGATGGGTCAGAGAAGCCCTTGCCCCAGATCCTCACTTTTCCCCTCAACACCTGCTCCAATGAAGGTCAGATTGGTCACAATGCAAAGCTTTCCTCCAAGGCTTTGAGGGAAATTCTGGTGAAGGAACACAGCCCTGAGCCTTCAGAGGGGAGGAGCTCCAGGCAATGCTGCCTTGGGCCAGTGAGCCCACCTAAACACTGCTCTACTCTCTGCATGAACATTGGAGGGTCCTGTGAGCTATGACAACAGGGACATCCAACCCAGAGGTAGGTTTCAAAGCCAACAGCAGAGAAGTAGGTCAAAGAAACCCTTTCAGAGCCAGCATCATCATCTCATAGGTATCCCAGTGGATACAGGGAAAGGCTCTAGGCCCCATTCAGCTCCAATTCAACAGAAGGCTGCTAGTTCCAAACTTGCTGGAAAGAGAGCTGTGTCTGTCCTTCAGAACAGTGAGGACTGTTGGGATGTCAAGTGTCTTGGGAAAAGCATGCCAGCTCCCTGGGACTTAAATCCACTGACTGCCACAATCCAAGGCAAAATGGAAGGTCAAGAATGGGTCTGCTGTTCTCCAGGACAAGAGAAACAACATTTTACAAAGAGAAGGGTCTAGCAGTTCACATAACCCTAAATAGAGAACATCCTTCTTGGTCTAGATGAGAAGTGATAAGGAACACTAACAAAGGCTGATCAAACCATTTTAAGACAAAAGGGGATACGGGAACATCTAGGAAGAATGGAAGTGAAAGAGAATAGAATGCCTTCTAGGTCTGACTGGGGAGTCAGGCAGCAAGACCAAAGGTGCCCCCTAACCCATGCCCTAGCAGGAAGCCCATCCTCTATCTCTCAGAGACATCTTAAACACAGAAAAGCATTTGCAAATACAATAGTTAACACAGCAAATTGAAACCCAGTCTTGGATGTTCTGATGTCTTGTGTCCTTGAAGTATAGACAAGACACTCACTTTTCACTATTTCTGTGCACTATTGGGCAAAGATAAAAAGGAAGAGACTTAAAGATTTGTTTTATTTTCTACTGGGGGGAGGGAGAGGATCAATAGAACTGTTATCCAATTTGTTCTCCACTGTACACACCCCCACACGCTCGCACACTCACACATATGCACGCGAGCACACACACACCCACAAAACCCCTCAAAGCTGCACCAATACTTCGTATTTTGACAAAAAGAGTAGATCCTGGGAGAAGTGCAAAATGCAAAATCAACTGACAGAAAAATGCTGACCAAACAGCATCATTAATATACAAAATATTTCTATTACTGAACTATTAACAGGAGACGTTCTCTGCTGCTGCACAGCTCCGGAGCCACCTGCTCCTTTCTCCAAACTAGTCCATGCCGGCCGCCAAGAACCATCACTCTAGTTGGCTTCATTCTTTGAGGCTTCATCAAAATTTTCTACAAGATCTGAAGAAAAGCAGAGGAGAGGGATCATTGATGGATGACCTGCAGAGGAGCAGGCAAGGCCCCTCCCTACTGGGAAGTAGGCAGGAGGGATGAGATACGCACAGCAGTCAGCCCACCCCCATCATTTTATAGGGGTTAAGCCTTGCAAAAAGGCCAGCCCATTGCCACCAGTAGATAGCCAGCAGTGTCAAAAAGCCATTTCTGACTTTGAGTTCTAAATGTGGAAGGCAGGACTGTGGGTGTTTGTTTGAATCAAGTCTTCTAAGACCAGGGGCATCTATCATCCAAGAGAACTTCATGATTCCTATTAAACCTCAATGGCTGGGATTTTATTGGATGGATGCTCTACTAATAGACTGAAATACCCGCCATGGCCTTTGTGAAATAGTGGGGCTGAAAAGGAATCTTGTTAGCTAGCAGACTTCTCCAACCTTCACTGTGTGAGGCCTTGAAAGATAACCAATCCACCCATTATGGGCATGGCAGACCACTCCCGAGCTGGCCGGGGGAAGCCTACTTTTGGGGGTGTCAAGCAGCACACCCTGGGGAGGCCGACCCTGAGCAGTACTCAGCCCAACTGGAAGGAGTCAATTGCCCCAATCAAGAAGGAGGAACAAATGCCAAAAACCAGTCTTTGGACCTACCTGGCACATCATCATCCTCTTCATCAATGTCTTCAGGCTTGGGTGCTTTGCTATCCAACACTGAAAAGAATTTTAGAAACAATGAAGCCACAGAATACAAGGCTTTAAAACCCCCCAAACTGTCTCTTCCATAGTCCTCTCCTCCTTATCTAAATGAATCAGAAAATTCACAGTAACTTACTAAGAAATACTGTCAACTTGATTCCTGCAGATTTGGGCCCCCACATCAAGAAAGCATTCACCCTAAATCAGACATAGATCAATTCTAATACTGCCTCCAATCCTTCCCCATCTGCCAAATAAGGGAGAAGGACCAGGTGAACTGGGAGGTCAGTGACTTTAGACCTGATGACTATGGCTTTACTACAGAGCCAAGTTTTAAGTTAACACCATTAAATGAGGCTAGAGGACAAGTACTTCCTATTACAGCACAATCAACAAGTTTGTAACAAAATAGGACCTAGAGAAACAGCCCTCCTCTAGGCTGGCATTCCTGGACCCTAAGAATCATAATGAACCTAAAGATCATCTCTTCATAGCTTTTAAGGAACCTTGTGAGAGCCTTTGAGGGTTCATCTCAGTCAATAAAATGCCACATAATCAACACATTCTTTTAAATATAGTTGATTTCCCCTAACGGTACAAAATAAAATGACTTTAATCTGGGCAGGGTGCCCATGGCAATACTGGTTGAGAGGTCACCTACCTTGCCGAGGAAACTGTTCAGCTAACTTCCTAAGACTCGTTAAGCTGTCAGCACCAAGCTGGCTTAATATTCCAGGAAGCATTTCTGTGATTGGCTTGGCTTCTGCATGACCAGTGATTGCAAAGGTGTTAGCGGAGAGGGAAGCCTGGACTTTGGGGTTGTTGAAATGAATAACTGTCCCATCATCTTTAATCATGTTCACCTGTTAGAACACAAAATAGAAGAAGGTTCACAAGTTACCTCACTACCTTTTCTAAAAGTAATTTATCCAAACGGCACAAGGGTTGCAGGTTCTTTCAATACTTCAGAGGGGAATTTGTTCTTGGAAATGAACCAGCACTGTTCACCACCAGTGGGAAAAGGTAGCTGGTGAACTTCAAACCAGAGCAGGAAAACTGCAGGCTCCACCACCAACTCTGGTCCCATTTCTGCATGAATGCTTCAGTAACTGTCTACTGGGCATCTCAAGCACAGCTGAGTTTTCTTCCCAGGCCCACGCCTCTGCCCAATCCTGTCAAGGGTACCAGCATCCTCCTGGACATCCAAGTTCACAAACATAGCTGCCCTCTATTCCTCATGTCTAACCGGGAGCCAAACCTGGTAGATTCTATCTGCACATCTGGTCTCTATCCCCTGCTCACCACCCAAAGAGCCACCTTTGAACTCATTCCCCATTCCCCTCCGCCCTCTGGACTCCCTGGTGTCCTTCAAATTCTGTCCAAGTGCCACGGTAAAAATGCTTTGTACATAATTATACGTGTCTATATGATGTAAGCATCTTGGAGAACTCTTTTTTCCTCTGGAATGTGAGCTCCCTTAGACAGACATGATTTATTTCATTTTTGTCTTTGTACCCCTAGTACCCTAACACAGTGAGTGGCACACAGTAGGCTCTTAATAAAAGTTCACTGACTGACCAGGGGAGGGTGGAACAGAGCCACCTTTCATGTCCATCACTGTGGACACACTATGTGTTCACCTGTCAACAAGAGCCAATGATGAACTGGCAGTCTACTAAATCCGAAGTTCTGTAATGGTCCTCTTTTCTATATCACAGAATCCCACCCACAGTAGGGAGGGTCATCTGTTCAAATTCCTTCATTTTAGATGTTAAGAAACTGAGGCTAAGCGTACTTTGTTGTGGCAAAAAACACAGAAAAATGAGGGGATGCCCTCTGATTGGGGAATGGCTAAACAAATTATGGCACCTGATAGTGATGGAATACAATTGTGCTCAAAGGAATGGCGAAATGGAGGGATTCCATGTGAACTGGAACAACCTCCAGGAACTGATGCAGAGTGAGAGAAGCAGAGCCAGGAGAACATTGTACACAGAGACTGATACACTGTGGTACAATGTATGTAATGGACTTCTCTACTAGCAGAACGCAATGACCCAGGACAATTCTGAAGGACTTATGAGAAAGAACACTATCCACACCCAGAGAAAGAACTGTGGGAGCAGAAACGCAGAAGAAAAACAACTGCTTGATCACATGGGCTGATGGGGATATGATTGGGGATGTAGACTCTAAACAATCATGCTGTGAAAATATTAATAATATGGAAATACATCTTGATCAATGACACATGTAAAAACCAGTGGAACTGCTCGTTGGCTAGGGGAGGGGGAGTGGGAGGAGAGGAGGGAAAGAACATGAATCATGTAACCATGGGAAAATACTCTAAATCAACTAATTAAATAAACATTTTCAAATTAAAAAAAAAAGAAACTAAGGCTAGGAGAGGGCCCCAGAAGCCCACAAGTCTAATATCTTTTCAAAACATCATAGGATGTTTATTGGCTTTTCCTCCAAGATATGTGACATCTGCAAAAATAATTCCAATCATTAGTTTAGAACTGGAAGGGACCTTAATAGTCACCAGTCTAACACCCTCATTTTAGAGGGGGAAACTGAGGCAGAAACAAGTGACTTGCCAAAGTTACAAAGCTATTAAGTGAGGCAGAATTCAAATCCAGGGCTTAGTAGGTACTTTATAAATGTTTATTCCCTTCCTTTTCTGCCCTACCAAGAGAACCTTCAGTTTATCATAAGTTATAAAGATGAAAAAGGCAGGTCTGCCAATGTTTGATAACTCAGAAAACATGCCAGTGACCATAAAATCCCAGGTGGTACACACTGTTTCCAATAAATTTCAGGTAGCTTTTCTTCTCAACTCCTCAAATAGGAAAATGCAAGCTAGGAATGTGGATGTGGGCTCTAATAAAGCCGAGGCCAGGGGAAGAGTGGGAGGGTCTTAGAGGACAACGTGGTCTTAGGAATCAGGCTGTTCCTCCCCCCACCCTAGCTAAAGGTTCCAAGGGTTTCAGCACACAGTTGTGCAAACATACTAATATTCTTTGTTTCACACCAAACCAAAGGTTTCTTCTATTCCCAAATTTCTATCAGCTTTTTTAGCATTGGCAAAAACTAAGGAAATGTTTGGTCCCTTAATGACCAGGCATCCAGAGCTCCGGTTAGAACTAATTCCCAACAGTAAAAAATAAGTCTAACTGATGGGGTCTCCCCAGGCGGGCAGCCTGAACCTCTGCAGAAGCCAGCAGACCCACAAGCACCTTTAGACCTTGGTTAGGGAGACCTTCATTGAGGCTATAACGTTCCTCAGAACCTCAAAGAAATAGTAGGGGCAGTATTCCATCAATGGAAGGACTGGTCTTTTTTCTCTTCAGGGCCTGGGAGGGTAGGGATATGGCAAGGACAAGCAGATTAAGGGGAAATCTGCTTTCAAATTAGCAAGAGCATCAGTAACTAGAAAATGTGCAGAGAACCAAATAAAATCTGGGGTTTAAGCCCAAAGAACTGGTCTTATTTATGCTCATGATAAGCCTATGAAAAAGGATTCTCAAAATGGCAATCACTAATCGTGCATGTGTGTGTTGGGGTTTTGAAAGGGCAGCAAAAAAACACTGACTGCCATCAAAGCAGGATGAGAAGCCTCTTCAAGGAGGTCTAGAAATAGCCTCTTTAGAGAGAGGAAAAGCCTGACGAATTTATTATTTGAAAAAAATCCTCCATTATTTTTATGCTTATCCTTTATCCTTATTTTTATTAAATGCCTGAGCTGATTTACAACTAGTCCAGTACAATGACATCTATACCTGAGGCCAACCTTTGGAAAAGCCTGTTGTGACCCCACGGAAACACACCAAAGTTAGTTGTATGAACACGCAGCAGTTGCAAGTCTCTAAAAAAGACCAAGAACTCTGAGCTGAATAATTTTTTTCATTTGAAAAGTCAAAATGCCCTTTCAAAATAGCAGCCTAGTGACCTTACCTCTTCAATACCAGCAATATTATTCACAGCCAATTTTTTGAGAGAACTCTGGAGTTTCTTGTCATCTGCTGTGGCCGTTCTATGCACCACCTTCTTCTTTCTGCGAGCTGTGCCCTACAGGAGTCAAGACAATGGGAAAAGTCAACAGAGCCAAGGCCTAATGGCCACAGTCCCAGACTCCCACATTCACATCGTCTCACTAAAACCCAGGAAAGAAAAGTTGTAATTCTAATGGGAACTGAAGGGGCTCAGGAGACTGCAGACGCCAAAGAATCAAGGCCCATTTGGGGAGTTTCAGTTATAAAACTTTTTACCCAATTGTCAAATGGCACTATTTCAATATCTATGTTTCCTAATTCTGCCCACTAGTAAAAAAGCATCTGTGCCTCATGGCTAACTCATTGGGGGTTTTTAACAATCTGGATACATTTCAAGCAATGTTTGCTTCCAATACAATGTTATCTTGAACTCATTAAGTTCCTTCTAAAAGCCAGATGATTTCACTGAGGTAGGCAATTATTCCAATAGTAAAGAGTGCAGCCCATCCATGCCATAAAAATAGGCCAACAATCCATAGATTGCTCTCCATTTATTTCAAATGGATTCTTTTCTTTTTCCTCCCCCCTCCTCACCCCCCCATAAAAAAACAAACAAACAAACAAACAAAAACCCTACCTTACCCTTTGTCTCAGAATCTATACTGTGTATTGCTTCTAAGGCAGAGCAGTAAGAGCTAGACAATGGGGGTTAGGTGACTTGACCAGGGTCACACAGCTAATAAGTGTCTGAAGCCAGATTTGAACCCAGGAACTCTCCTCTTTAGGCCTGGTTCTCTATCCAGTGTGCTACCTAGCTGCCCCTGATTTTTTTCCATTCATTACTGTCCCATAAGTACCTACATACTTCTGCTAAGTATAAAACCTTTCTTAAAAACAAATGCTTATTGAATGACAATGTAAATAAACCAGAATACAAATACAAAATGAAAAGCTCACATTTGACTGGTTCACGTTATAAAGGGGAATCATTATTAGCCACCCCCAACTTAACAGACGGAGCTACAGCAATGGGATTTCCAGGCTCTACTGGAATAATGATATGTGTTTAGAGTTCCAGGATCAGTCACAATAGTCTACTTTATCAATAATGTAACTCAAGTTGAATAAATAGCAGTCAAAGCCCTGAGCCTTGTGAGCAGTCCCTCTATGCCTTGAGATCAAAGGCAGAATTCCCTTGCAGGTGGTGAGAAACAGGTGAAGGGAGGTATTTGTGTAGCAATAATGCAGAGGCCTGACCACCAGCAGGCATCTTTGAGGTCTCCATCCCTCTGGGGTTGAGTGTTATAAGTCGAGGCCTCTTTTTTACTGACAGCAGGCCCCTCACATGCTAGCATCATTAAGGCTTAAGTTGCTACATGGATAATTACAATAATTATTGATAATACCTGTTGTACCTGCCACACAGGGTTGTTATGGGGCTCAAAAGAGGTATGTGTGAAGCACTTCACAACAATTATTGTTGTTCAGTCCTGTCTGATTCTTTGTAACCCCATTTTCGAGTTCTCTTGGCAAAGACACTGGAGTGTTTTGCTATTTCCTTCTCCAGCTCATTTTACAGAGGAGGAAATTGAGGCCAAAATAAGAGTTAAATGGCTTGCCCAGAATCACACTGTTAGGAAGTGTCTTCTAGACTTCACATCCAGCACTCTATCCACTGCCATCTAGCAGTCCCTTGCAAGTATTAAAGCATTACTATATAATATTACAAACAGAATCTCATAGCTTTAGATATGGAAGAAAAGAATGTCAGAACACTGAACAATTAGAGCTATGAGTTGGAAAGGCCCTTAGAAAAATAAGATGGAAAAACCAATGGGCAGGAGGACAGATTGGGGGGGGGGGGGGGGGGAATCTCCCTCCTCCTCAGTAACTGCACTGGATATTTTTACATAATTGTTTCTGATAGAATCAATAACCGACAAGCATTTATTAAGCCCTACTATGTGTCAGGCCTCAGGCTAGGGATACAAACACAAGAAAACGAAAGAATCCCCACTCTCCAGGAACAAGGACATCTACAAATATATTCAGCACAAATATAAAGTGGATAAATACAAATACATACAAGGCAGTTGGGGAGGATCAGGAAAGGCCTTTTGCACAGGGAGGTACCTGAGCTGTAGCTCAAAAGAAGGGGGCTGAGGTAAAGTGAGAGGGCACTCAGGTACGGGAGGTCAGTACAAAGGCCCACAGTGTCCTACATGAGGAACAGAGAGAAAGCCAGCTTGGCTGGATCCCAGAGAGCCAGGGGGGAAGAGGTGGAGAGCAATATCCAGGGAGGCCAGTGCCAAATTGGGAAGGACTTTGAAGTTTAGATTGAATTCTAGAGGCAACAGGAAACCATTCAAGAGTTGACTGAGTAGGAGGCCCTAAGGCTGGCTTCCCCTTGTCCAGCCCTGGGGTAAAGAAGGCTGAGCAACTGGTGGTTGCAATCATCTAGGCCAGAGGACAGCTTCATTCTTGGCCTCTGTCTGGCCAGGGCCTGGCACATAGTAGATGCCCAATAAATGCTTCCTCAAAGACAGGAATCATAATTAATCTCTTCTTGAGTACTTGGGATTACTAGAACAGTCTGAGGCCATCCTCACAGGCTCCTGAGATGCTGACTCTCTCTTCAAATGGTCAGGGGGGCTGGTTTTGGGTTGCATCTTCCCCTCAACTGTCCTGACTTCTTCCTAGTCCTCACCTGTGCTCTCTCCCTAATATTAGTATGGTCCTATTCTAATTGGCTATTTTCTGACTTCTTCTCCACACCCTAATTTGCTGCTTCTGATCTGCTATGGGATGGGAAACCTGACCACCATAATTTCTAAGATTGTTTAATAATTTTTAAAAAGGCTCCCATGGGGGATAGGTAGGTGGTTAAGCAGCTTAATAGCCAGGCAGGTCCTGGGTTCAAATCTAGCCCCAGTCAGTTCCTAGTTGTGTGACCTTAGGCAAGTCTTCTGCCTTAGAACCAATACACAGTAAGGTAAGGGGAGGGAAGGAGGGGAGAAAAGGAGGGGAGGAAAGTAGGGGAGGAAAGGAGGGAGGGAGAGAGAAAGGATCTTCTCCTCCCCCTTCCTTCCCCCATGCTTGCAATGTTTTCTCTCCTTGAATGTCTATCTTTCTTTCAGCCTCCACTCAAGGGGTACCTAGGTAGCACAATGGATAGAGTACCAAGGCTGGAGTCAGAAGGACTTGGGTTCAAATTATGCCTCAAACACTTCCTAGCTGAGGCAGGGCAAGATACTTAATCCCAACTGCCTAGTCTTTTTGTCTTAAAATTGACACTGACTGAAGTCAAGAGCTTTAAAACAACATCAAAAAACTCAATCCAAATCCCACCCTGGGTAGACCTTCCCCCAGCTGGCTAAGACTCTCTTCACAGGAGCCTGCACATTGCTTCCCCCATTGAACATAAGCTCCATGAAGGCAAAGAATGTATTTTTATCTTTTATTTTATCCCATGATACCATGCTGCCTGGCACACCATAAGCATTAACTCAGTGTCTGCTGACTGGCTACTGAGGCCGGGCAAATAGCCTCAGGGGCCCTCTCTGATAACGTCTGCCAGGAGGGACTGTTTCAATTCTTGTAACCTGCCACCCCAGGGCCTAACCCACACAGAGGGTGGAATTCAGCATTAGGCTCTAAGAAAGGCCAACAGGTTGGGAGCTGCTGAGAACTGTTGTCTGCATCTCTGGATGTGCCCTGGATTCTAATCTTGGCTCTGACACTTCCTGAGTCCCATTTTCATCATCTGCAAAGTTAGGGAATTGGATTAGATGACCCCAAGGACCCTCTCAGCACAAACTCCATTTATGAAGTTCCTACTATGTGCCAGGCAATGCATTAAACCTAAGAATAGTTATAAGAACATTCTAACAAGGAGACATTAATTCACATCTGGACGCATAAAGAGCATGTCCAAATGAACACAAGGCAGTCTGGGAAGTGAGAATAAGAGCAGCTGGGGGAGGGGGGGAGGTGAGGGAAGGCTTCAGGTTAGAAGGTGATGCTGCTTGGGCTGAACTCTGAAGGAGACTAAAGACCCCAAAAGGCAGAGGTGAGGAGAGGACAAGCCAGGCACAGGGGTCAGTCAGGGCAAATGCATAGAGATGGGAGATGAGTCCCTTGGTGTGAGAAGCAGCAAGAGGAGGATATATGAAGAGCCAAACAGGAGTTTCGGTTTAATCCTTTTACTTCTGATTTCTCAGCCAAGTTTTAGATAATTCCAGATACAAGATGTCACTACATTGAATACTATTAAGAGAATTGTCCCCCTTCCACAAGTAACCAGTCTTAGAGGTATAGAAACTCTGCCTTTATCATTTAAATGGGGGTCTGGCCTAGGGCCAGCAGTGGGGTTCTCAGAGAAAGGCTCCTTCACAAGTAAGCTGAGGCCCTTGAAGATTTCTGTTGGTTTACAATAATACATGGCAGGCATGGGTCATTTTGCTTAATGGAGATGATTAATGGTCCAAGAGTCCCATGGCTGTCCCACTGCTCCAGCGGAGACAGGAAAGAATGCTGGTTTTAAAGTTTGAGGACATGGATTCTAATCCTGTTTTGTCCCTTACTACCCATAAGAAGGGACAAATCACTTCAACTCTCTGGGCCTCAGTTTCCTTAGATATAAAGCAAGGGTACCAAGCTGCCCTCTAAGCTCCCTTCTCATACTTCTCAAAAACTCTAAGTTGTAAAGTGACTTTCAAGTTGAAATGTGACATCAATTCCCAACCTTTACAGCTTTTGGTGGATAAAAAAGATGATGACTAGCTGTGTTTTATTCCACACTCACCTTGCCTCCTATCCGGACCTGAGCCTGAAGCTTGGCTAATTTTTCTTGATTCATGCTTGGTAGTTCTAGAAAAGAAGGAGATTGTTTCAAGTCTCTGGCAAGGCTTCGATCTCTAGCAAAATATGAAATATGCCCCATGGGGCACCTGGAGTTTTCACCCTCTCTGGTGTACCCCTTGTGTACTGAGTGATCAACAGTCATCCTGGTGTAGCCCCCTTCACTGTGCCCTCCAGCCCCCCATTCCAGCAGGGAACTGGAAGCCAGCTCCAGCAGGTCCTATGCCAAGCTGTTCAGGCTCTCAGAATGAGGCTTAAAATCAGCCTGGTGAAGTTTCAAAAGACTTCAGGGATGAGCCCAGAAAGCTGCCCACTTGGTTACAAACCCTGATACTGTGGCCACTCATAAAGACCATCTGCTAGCAGAGACCAGGAGAGTCGGGGGATGGAACTGGCCATGTGGGAGAAATCTCCCACAATACTAACTTTCTGCTCAAATTATGTAGTAAAGGTTACAGATTAAAATGATCCTGAAAAGCAGTTTTAGAAATAGAAAAAAACCAGGATGACCCTGAAAGTTGCCAGTCCCAAGGCACCTCCTTTCTTTGGTTTCAATGATGAAACAAATGCTCGTGGCCAGTTGCTGCTGGCATTTAAGCAAAGATCTTTTTGAAAGTGGAGCAGACATTATTACAAAATGCATAAGCAGAGAAAAATCTCAAAAAGAGACCACACTCTCAAACTATTTCCTATTCCTTTTGTAATAGATTATCCATGTAAACACAAAAAGCCACCTGGGCAGAGATCAGATGCAAAGAATGGCTGGATCTCCAAGTGTTGAAAGAAGTGAACACAAAATAATTAAATCTTTGTTCAAGATGAGATGAAGTATGTATCAACAAGAGGGAGAGGCCCACGCCGCCTGCTACAGCAGCCACCAAGTTCCCTCAATACCTCCTCCAAAGGCTCGTTATTTTCTGGGGTTCAGAGCACTTTCCCACACAATATCTTCCTTGATCCTAATCTCCACACTATTTGCAGACTATGGAGGAACACACTGTCACTACCAAAGCACGTCTCCTTCTCTGGTGTCCATCAGCCCTTTGTCTTTAACCTTGTAAGGCACAAAAGAAGGCAGCCTACGAGTCAACCTTAAGTTTGGGAAACCACCAAGTTATGAATCTCTGAACCCTCTCTGGTTGTTGGAGCTCTCCTCCTTTCTCACATGATCTGGTATTGACTCATCTTCATCCCCCCACAGCATCCAAGATCAGTGGTTAGTTTTGTCTTTGTGCCCCTGGTGCCTACTCTAGTGTTTCACATATAATCAACACTGGGTACCAGGCCCTGTGAATTGCAATCGCCTCTGCCCTTCCTAACTCACCTTCTCTCAGGGAAGAGGCAATGTACATACCTAGGCTTATACTAAATAAATACCAGGTGAGAGGAGTGGCACTGGCAGCTTGGGGAGGAGAGGGAGGGGGTGACTCAGGAAAGGCTAGAAAGGGGCTAGGAAGAGGCATCTTAGCTGAACTGAGGGAAAAGAGGGTTTCTAAAAGGCAGAGATAAAGAGAGTGTGATTTCTAAGCATGAGGAAGAGCCAGTGCCCAAGCCCAGGGACAGACTTGGGAGATGAGAGAATCGTGTGTAAAGAGCAAAAAGGAGGCCAAACAGGCTATGTAACTAAGGTGGTCAAGTGTATATTATGAGGTTGGAAGAAATAGGTTAGGTCAGGTTAGGTCTGTTTTCAGGCCAGATAGGGAAGTTTCTATTTTACTGTACTCAGTAGGGTAAATGGCACAATCAGACCTGTGCTTCACAAAAATCAGCAACGTGGAGGACAGATTAAAATAGGGAGAGGCTTCAGGCAAAGAGACCAATGAAGAGGCTATCATAGTCCAATGGAAAGAAGGCTAAATATGGATTGGTTGGGGCAGGGGCACTGGAGAGAGAAAACGGAGAGGAAGAAATGACAAATTCTGGCAAATGATTGCATATGTACAGTGATGACGAGTAGAGTATGGCATGCTACTGAGGCTGTCAGCCTGTGTGCTTGAGAGGAGGATGGGGCCACTGGGAGAATAGAGAAAGTTGAAGGGTTTGGAGGGGAAATCCCCTCTCCCAAAACAAGGTGTTTTGTTCAAGTGGAGGCTGAGATGCCAACAGGACACTCTGTTGGTAAAGCCCAAGGAGCAATGCATATGGGACTGGTATATGGGATTGGAACCCAGAAGAGATCGGGGAGGGATACTGAAATCTTGGAGACGTGCACAGAGATAGATTAAACCCAAAGGAGCTGACAGGTCATCAAGTGAGGGGAGTGGAGAAAGAAATGAGGACTCAGGACAGACCTGAGGGTATGCCCCCAGTTAGGAAGAGTGGCATGGATAATGAACCAGCAAAATGGCAGAGAAGGAACAGTCATAAAAACCCTGAGAGGAGAGTATCCGGTCATCTTGTCAATAAGTATTTATTAAGCTACTCATGTATGCCCATCTCTGGGGATGGACAAGACTGAGCTGTTGGGAAGACTAATTCTGCAAAACCTCAAAATGCTATCAAAGTAAGAGTTATTAATAAATGCAAAGAGAACCAAAAGCCTTTGGAGAGAGCTGAATAACAAAGTGAGAAGCCAGACTGCAATGAAGTAGGACAATTAATAAGTAAGTGGAGGATATAGCTGAACGCAGCTTTTCTAGGGATTTCATGAAAGGGAGACATGCTGTAGGCCAATAACTAGAAGGGACTGTGGGGTCTGTTAAGTCTGGGGGAGGCAAGGGTACATTTGTAGGCAGCAAGGAAAAACTCAATATAGAGGAAGAGACTAAAGAGAGAAAAAGGGGATGTTAGTGGGGGCAACCTAAGAGAAGGGGTAGAGAATCAAGGGAACATGTTGAAGCCTCAGCAAGAAGCATCTTCTTTTCTTCAAACCCTGAAGTAAAGAATGAAGGATGATGCCAAGGGGCTTCTGAGATGCAGAGAAGTGGAGACGAGGAAGCTCACAGCAAATAATCTCTTATTTCAGTCAGGTATTATGGAAGGGGGGAGGGGGCTGAGAAGAGAAGTTAGGATGAAGCAGTAGGGAAGGAAGACTAAAAGGACTGCCTTGCCTTACTACAATAAGGACCCAGCTAAGAAGAGTCAGTCAGTAAACACTTACAAAGCACTTACTATGTGCTAGGGACATACAGAGGAAGAGCATAAACAGTGCCAGAGCTCAAGGATCTCACACAATGATGGAGGAGACCATATGTAAAGCAAAGAAGATCCATACTGAGTAAATGGAAGTTAGTCTGGAAGCAGGATGCTAGCAGGGCCCAGAAAAGGCCTCATTCTGGAAGGAAGCCAGGGAGGCTGAAGATGAGCTACCAGGAGAAATGGGGAGGGGAGAGCCAGGGCTGGGCATGCTAGGGTCATAGCAGCCTCAACAGACATGAGATCTGCTTCTGTTCTATTTAGCAGAATGTGTGTAGGAGTGGAAGAGGTTGGTGGTGGGAGTAAGCCAGGCATTTAAGAAAATTCTGATTGTGTGAATATTTCTACTCGATTTTTAAAATCTTTACAAGATATTGCTACATTGTCTTTTACTTAAATGAAGAAAATGCAGTTTTTAAAAGTCACTTGTCCTTTTGATTCTGGGAATGGTACAATAACAAGGGGAAGGCAGGGATCATAATTAATACTAAATTACATTTGCTTTCTAGCTTGTAAGACTAGATCTCAAAGCACTTCACCTTTGCCAGCCTGAGAATGAGGAAATGACACCAGATTTGCAATCAGAAGTCAAGTGTTCCAGTTCCAGGCCTTAACCTGTGGGACCTTAGCTAAATCACTTCCACTGCCTCAGTCAGTTTCTTCCCCTTAAAATATGGTAGACTAGAACTAGAAAATACTCAAGACCTCTTTGGCCAATGTCAGGTGCCATGGGGAGTTTGGATGTTGACAATCTTCAAACTATGCCCTGAATGAGATGGCCAGAATAATATGGCACTCTTGCTCAGGGAGGAAGGAACCTGGCTAGAGAACAACAGGGCTTGAAAGCCCAGGATGCCAATCCCAGCCCTGCCACTGACCTGAGTTCTTACTGGACCAAACCCTAACATGATCTCCTGGCTGCTAGCTCCCTTCCCTCCCTATCTAAGCCAGCCTTCACAAAGCTTCCCAAAAAGTCCTGTACACACACCCAGGTCAGGTAGAGGTGCCCCCAAAGCCTTCCTGAGCTCCCTAAAGGCCAGGACACAAAAGTCTCAGCCTAGGGCTTAAGACCTCCCACAGTCTGGTCTCATCTATGCCCTGATTTTGGTCAACGGCACTCAATGAATTCTAGGCATCAGTAAGACTGGCCTTACCTTTGTGAGTTAGTCCCATTTTTTCTTACCCTCTCCTTCCAAATGGCCCATACATAAAGAACACCCCACATCCACACTGACAAAATCCTTCTGTCCTTTGATGGTCCAAGTGCTAACACCTACACAAAGGCTTCAGAATCAGTACTTCAGTACCACAAACCCAATGCCCCAGTCCTGCTACACACCTCACCCCCAGGGATCTCTTTCTATTTCCCAGGGCATATCCTGTATCATCCTTATTGGTTTATGCCTGATCACCTCTACTAGAGTTCAAGCTCCAGGAGGCCATGGCCTGTGCATAATTCTACTGGAAAGCAATAGGTGCCCATCATTTGTGGAACTGAATGGAATATTTCTCTACAAAGAATCGTCTTACTAGAAACAGACCATCTGTTTGTTTTTTAGGGGGAGGAAGGGAGCACAGCACCTGACCAAAGGTGCTAAGTGAACTGAACTGGCTCCTGTCTCTGCTCTGCCCTCTAGGAGGTGGATAGAGCCTCAGTTTCCTTATCTATTACCCAGATTTGTTTCTAACCTGAACCCTAAATTCATTTCACAATTGTGAGCAGACACAATTCCCTTAAAAACCAAGGAGTTGAGCCCTACTAGTTTGTTGGGAAAAAAGAAGGAAAAAACCCACCAGAGACACAGAAATGTCTCTCAAACCAAACTAAGAGTCTATCATATAGTTTCAAAGAAGAGACCTTCCCAGCCTTCAACAAGGCAGAATCAGAGGGAGAAGGCTATTTGAGGAGGGAAAAGGCAGGGGGAAATGGAATGTCTCCTGAGCCCCAGGGAGTGAGGGTAACAAAAGAACCAGGCAGGAAAGTGGGGTCCCCTGAGCTCAGGATGTGTAGAGCAGGAGTCTTAGAATGTAAGAATGAGAACAAAGGTTGTCCAGATCATCAAGAACCGAACTTTTCAGATGCGTCCAGCACCTGGGAAGAAGGTGAGTCCAACAGACTCCTTTCTAGCAGCCCAGAGGAAAGTTCCAGTACAGAGGAGCCTGGAAGGAGTAAACTCTCCAAGGTCACTGGCAAGTAGTCTGTGGCAGCTTCCTCACTCCCAGGCCTCAGGGCCAGATCAGTGGCTGCTCTCTTCCTCATCCTCCTGCTCCTCCCCCCAAACCACTGAGGACTAAGGCCTGAAGGACCCAGGGTTCACCATCTCATCCCTTCAGAGGCCATATAGTCCAATCCACCCCTGAATAAGAGTCCTCTTAGTTTGTAAATGCCCATTATGTGAGGCCTTCCAAGAACCCCCGACAAGTTGATTTGAGTCCACCATAAAGAAGAGAGGCAGTCATGGTTCCTAAGGCCCATGATGAGCTGGTAGGGCAGAGTGGTGCAGTGGGCAATCCAGTGAGTCTGGTCTGGGAACCTGGGGTCAGTCACATTCCTGACCTACACAGTAAAACCTGAGTATCAGAGCTGGGACACTGGGCTTCACCTTCTTCCCCTACAGAATGAAGGGGACCCTGGACAATCCTGATGGTTCCCCCAGCTCTGCAGACTCCCAAGAATCTATGTTTCCCAGGTTCTTCTACTTCTCTCCAGGTAGGAGATGGGGTGCATGAGAGGAAAGCATGCTCAGCTTGGGGTACAGAACCTCGGCTTGGCTCCCTCCTGGGGATGTCTTCAGCTGAGTCACTTCAGGGCCTGCTTCTACCTGGCAAAGGTAGAAGCATCCTAGTCTGACTTATGGTGAGGTAAGCATTTTGCAAACCTCAAGCTGATGGACGTGGGAGCTATTATTATCATCAAATGCTATAATCATCACTTAGGATGGGGTCTGATCGCATGTTTTCATTTCATCAGGGAATTCCAGGGTGAACTTTTTGTCCTAAGGCAGGTCAGCACCTTCCCCGACAGCTGTCTTGAGCTCTGAGAAAGGACAGGGCTAGTCCAGGGCCACCTGGCCAGGAGGGGTCAAAGGCAAGGCCTGATTGGTGTGGGATGCCTCTTACCTTTTAGGCACTGCTGTGGGCAGGCTCAGTCATTTTTGTTCTTCCCAAGTGTTTGCCTAATCCTATGGGCTCAGACTTTTTTTTTTCTTTTAACCCTACCTTCTGCCTTATTTTTGATACTAAGTATAGGTTTCCAAGGCAGAAGAACAACAAGAGCAAGGTAATTGGGGTTAAGTGACTTGTTCAGGGTTAGCCAGCCTTTAAGTGTCTGAGGCCAGACTGTTGGGTCCAAAAACCCAAGCCTGAAGTTTCTTTGCCCCACTTCTAGGCCTGAATGGATCTAGTGACTGCTATCAGGGGACTGACATCCCAGGGGCACTCTGGGCAATCGGCTGCACAGGTCTGTGCCTGTTTCCTCCTCCCTTATAGGGATTCGGTGATGCAGGGGCCTTGGGAGGAAAATGCTTTGACCCACACCGGACAGTAGGGCATGCAGGGGTTGAGGAGGTGGTTAAGGGCACATTTTACAGAGGAGGAAACAAACTGGCCCTGGGTAAATAAATGCCGGGGTGCCTGCCACCCCCGGGCCATCTGTAAAGTGGGCACCATTCACTCAGAGCCGGCCGGGCTGGGCAAGGAGGCCCCTGGGGGCGGGGGGGGGGGGGATGTCGGACTTGGGAGGGGCCTCCCCTTTACCTTACCAACAAGAAACTGAGGTGGGGGAATGATCATTTAGTCTGAGGTTAGGAGGAAGGTCAGGGGCCACCCCTCCACTTTACAGATGGGGAAACTGAGGCTGGAGAGCGATCGTTCAGTCGGAGCCGGGAGAGACGAACCCCTCCACTTTACAAGGCGGGAAACTGAGGCCGGTGAAGACTTTCGGGGACCCCGGTCCTCGGCCTTCCTTGGACACAAGAGTAAAATGAGGCCGGGGTCCGTCCTGCCCCTCCTCTGATACACAGGAACTAGCCCGGCCCACGCGGGGCAGAGGAGAACGCTGAGGACTGGGGAGGATCAGCGAGGGCTCAGGCCTCCCGCGACAGAGGAGGAACCCGAGGCTCCGAGAGGACCCGAGCCGGGCCTGCCTCAGTCTCCCCCTCCCTCTAACGGCCGGGCTCCGGGGCCGGGCCCGGGCCTTCCCCCGCCCGGTGGAGCGGCCTGGGCCGCGGCTCTCTCCAGGCCTCGTTCACCAGGGGCTCCGGGGCCGAGGTTTCGGCAGCTGCCGCTTTACCTGGAGCCGAGGCGGGAGGTTCCTCCGACGGCAACACGCGGCGGCAGCAAGATGGCGGTCGCAGCGGAGGCAGAGAAAGGAGGCGGCGGCCGCGGGAGCGCGGACACGTGACAGCGCCCAGCCCACCTCCCGGCCCCCCGAGCAGCCAATCGTCGGACGCGCCCACGGGAGGGGGAAGGCCAAGTCCTCGCGTCCAATCGCGAGTCGGCGGGTCCGGAGACGCGCCGTGTATGCTGGGATCGGTAGTCCTCAGGCGGAAGACATTGTGTCCCGCGCTAAGGCGCCTGGGAGCGGGCAGTAAGAGTTTTTGTTCCGCAAGGAGCCGGGACTGCCCTGGGGACTGTCACCAGGCTGGGGAGCAACCCCGCGGGCTGTGTTTAGGAAAAGGTCAGGGTCTAGACACACGTTGTGCAATCGAGAGAACGGAATCCGTTCGGCGCTGATTAAGGTGATTTAAAAGCAATACTTTGTTTTAGGAGATCCTTAAATAAAGAACATATTAGGCGCCTACTCCAAGGTAGCCAACATCCAACTCAGTTCCCAGCTTTCCAATTCAAGCAATTCTTTATTAAGTACCAGGCACTGCTGCAGGTCAAGCAAGCATTCATTCGGTTCCTGCCACGTTCCAGGCACTAGAAATCGAAGAGTGTCTGCCCTCACGAGCTTACTTACACTCTTTGTCTAGGGAAATAACCTCTGCACCATGTATTAGATTGATCATACTAATAATCCCCCACCTCTGAAGAGGACAGATGTGCATCCCCCCCCCCCCAATTATTCATTCTAGTTACACAGAATTTAGTTAGTTTTTATTTTATTTTAAAAACACATACTTTCTGTCTGAGTACTATATCAGTTCCAAGGCAGAGGCAATAGGGGTTAAGTGACTTGCCTAGTGACAATTAGGAAGTGTCCAAGTTTAGACTTGAACCCAGGACCTCCAGGCTCTAGGCCTGGCTCTCTATCCTGAGTCACTCAGCTGCTTCCACAGCATTCAGTTTATTTTTTTTAATTCCATTTACCTTGCTGTCATTGTATATATTGTTTTTCTGATTCTACCTCCCAAAGCTTAGGTCTGACCATATCACCTCTCTACTCAATAAACTTCAGTGGCTCCCAATTGCTTATAGGATCAAATACAAAATGCTCTACTAGACATTTAAAGTCCTTCATAACCTAGTAGCTACTTACTTTTCCAGTTTTCTTACATCTTGTTCCACGACACATATGATCCAGTAACCTTGGATTCAGCTATTCCACAAATAGGTCATTCCATCTCACGGTACTAGACAATCTCTCAGCCTATCTCCTATAAATGTTCCCCTTTTTCAAGTCTACTGACTTCTTTTAAGTTCCAATTAAAATCCCATTTTTTCCCTGGAAACCTTTCTCAATCCCTCTTAATTCAAGTGCTTTTCTTGTTAATTTATCATATACATTATATATTTATCTCATATATACAGCTCCTTGTCTCTTTGTATGTTCCCAGCCCTTAGCACAGTGCCTGCCATGTAGCAGTGGCTTAAGAAATCTTGGTTGTTTGACTTTGCACTGCATCAATTCATGTCTTCCCATGTCTCTCTAATTTCTCATCTTTTCCAGTTTTTAGGATACAATAACAGTCCATCATATTCCTGTTCCACAAATTAGTTAGCCATTTTTCAACTGATGCAACTCCCTCATTTTGCTGAAAACCTAAAAGCTTAAATGATGGGTTGAAGATCATTCACTGCTACCAGAGAATTGAATTGTCCCTACTGCCTCAGGCTGTGAGAACTCCAATCCCCTGAGTGCTACTTGGCTATAGGGACTCTAATTTCTGTCCTTGTATCCTCAGGGTAGAACTTTGGACTTTTGTTTTTCTTGACATGACTGCTGACCTCACAAAAATTATTCATTTAAAAAGTATTTGCTTCTAAAGAATGGGGAAAACAGGAGAATCTGATCACTTCATCTCTAACAAGTCAGTCAAATGGCCCAGTTTCCCCCCTAAATTACAAAACACAATAGGTCAATTCAACTCAACAAATATCTGTTTTACAGAAATGAAACTAAGGCTCAGAAAAAGTAAAAGTCATTTGTCCAAAGAGACACAGATAGGAAGTAGCTGAGCTGGGATAGGAGCACACTTCACTTTCCATTATCCTGTGGGGCTTTTCAGGCACTTCCTACCTCTTAGAGTTGTGAGGAAAGGCTCTTTGTAAATGTGATGCACTACAGGAGTGGGAGTTATTATAAGTATTATTATTATCCATCCTCCCAGGCAGACTCTAGATCTTGTTGATGTATGTGTGTATCAGTGTGTGGGTGTGCAGATGTGGGAGGATTGGCAGAACAATAGAATAAAGATTTAGATTTAGATTGGGATGTCCTCCAGAAAAGGAGACCAGGATCTTCACAGCCACAACCCAGGGAGAAGGTGCATTCCTATTGGCAGATGGGGAATTATCGCCCCCAAACCGGTTTGGTCAGTCTCATTAGTGACTCAAGCAGTTGACCAGAGTCTAGAATCCTGTTTCTGTGGGAAGAGGGATGAAGGGCAGGTAGGGAGAGGTGAGCATACCATGCAAGATCAAATGTTAAACCATTATATAAACAAGAACTTCACTCTTTGTTTCATCTCTATAACTCAGTTTCTTCTTCTGCAAAATGAGAATTATAACCATGGTACCTTCTTCACAGAGCTATTCCAAGACCTAAATGAGATATTATGAAAAGTGCCTTGTAAGCCTTCAATTACATATGTAAAGGGAGATTGTATTAGTATATGACCACTTTAGTATGACATCAATATTACCTACAGCACCTTCTTCTTTGGGTATTTGGTTGAGAAATTCAAATGGGATAATTCCTGACATTAAACAAAAAGAAACCCTTATCTTCTTAGAATGGATACTAAGTATTAGTTCCAAGGCAAAATAGTGGTAAGAGCTGGGCAATGGGGGTTAAATGACTTGCCCAAGATCATAGTCCTAGGAAGTGCTGCTGATATTTCTAAATTCATTCATTATACACTGCTTTGCAAATTTGCAAAGTGCTTTCTATGATTTCATTTGAAAGGAGAAAAATCCTGGGAAGTAGGTGGGCACTGAAAGTATTGCTATCACCATTTTATAGATGACAAGACTGAAGTGAAGAGGTTAAAGTGGCTTGTCCACACTCACAAAGCAAATAAGTGTCTGAGGCCGGATTTGAACTTTGACTTTCCAAACACCTGGTCAGAATATGCTACTTAGCTACATTCTGTCAGAAATGGTTTTCCTGATACTAAATCCTTCCATCCAGTCATTCATTGCTATCTAAAAGTCAGTTTTATTCAGTTATTTTTAACAGATGTTTAAAATCCAGGTATCAAAAAAAAAAAATGGATTGAGTGTCTCATACCTAGGGCTTTCCTTGTACTAACTTGCCTTTGGGGAAAGAGTCCCACCAAACCCAGTAACAAGTTATCCATAACTTCCAGGTTTTAGGAATTTAAGATATAATGGGCCCGGAGATGATGAAAGGAGCCCCAGAGAAAAAATAGAGACGAGGTTTAGTGAAGGCTGAGAGGTTTAGCGAAAGAGAGCTGTCATTGGATTCAGGAAAACCAGAGTTCAAATTCAGCTGGACATGAGTAACTTATCCTATCAATACGCCTGGGAATCTTTCCAAGGCTTTAAGTTACATGTGATTTAAAGCGGTCCAGCATTGCTAAAAGTACTCAGCTCTACCATTTCCTTTGACTCTCAGCCAAGCCTACGTTCTTTGTGTCTCATTTTCCTTTTCTATACAATAGCCCACATGGGTCCGAGTAGGAAGGGACACGAGCAGTTGGCAATTCCAACCTCCTCATTTGACAGAAAAGGAAACTGAGGCTTGGGAAGTAGAAATGACTTGGTGTGTCCCACAGCAGGAGGGCAGGAGTTCAAAACCGGTGGTCTGACTCCAGAGGCAGCCTGGGCTAATCCCACTACCTCCCACTGTACACCATGGAGTGTTTGGAGAGTTACTCTGTATTTTATCGTACAGAGTATCCACAAGAAGATATTGTAGCTTGTTTAGCCATACCCCATTGGATTGGAAGTTCCTTGAAGCCTCTCTTTGGATCCCCAGAGCTTAGCACAGTGCCTGGCATATATAGTGGGCGCTTAATACATGTTTACTGATTGATATCCACCTTTCCGCCACAACTCCCGTTCGGGTTCCTAACCCAAAGCAGCTCTACAAAGCCGCCCAGCCCGACAGATAGAATGTAAACTCCGGGAGGGCAGGGGCTGCTTCGCTTTTGTTCTTACAGGCACACTCCCTCCGTTTCATAATTGCTCTCTGAAGGAACAAATGATACCAAGAGTTAAGGGCGACCTAGAGATCTAAAGGCTCAGGGACCGGAGAGGAGGCGCAGAGGCTCGGAGAGCCCAGCAGGGTACAAGAGAGGAGGACCCCGGCTCGGCGCCCCAACCCCGCCCCCTAGATTAGGGCCCGCCCCCGCGCTAACAGCCGAGGCTCTAGGCCCCGCCCCCGCCCCACCCCCCCGCGGCCTCGGAGCCCGGCACGGGCCCGGTTCCACCGGCTGAGGCCCCGCCCCCGCTCTAACAGCCGAGGCCCCGCCTGCGGCGCTCTGCACCGCCCACATCCGTTCGACTTCACTTCCTTCGAGGTCTGGCTGCCGGGACACAGCAAGGAGGAGGAGAAAAAAAAAGGGAGGAGGAAGGGGAGACCGCTTGCTAGCGCCTCGCGCCGCTCCCGCTATGGGACCCCCGCTAGCGTTCCACTTCGCCCTGGGCTGCTGCTACTTCTGCCTGCTGCTCTCCGTCGTCTCTGCCTCCGTGGGAGAAGGGCTCGGAAAGGGTCAGACTGCCTGCCTCCCCCTACCCTGCTGGACCTCCCTGCACCTCCTCCTGGGGCCCTGAACCCCCCAAAACTCTTGGGCTCCCCTGCACCTCCTTCTGGGGCCCTGGACCCCTTAACACTCCTGGGGCCCTGAACCCCCTACCCTGCTGGAGCTCCCCTTCACCTCCTGCTCAGGTCCTGGTTCTCCCAAGCACTCCCGGGACTTCCCCGGCCCCTGCAGTTTTGGATCATCCTCTCTGCTTCTGGAGCCTTTGATGCTAGAACCATTTTGTAGCTTCATCCCACCCCTGCTCCGTGCAGTTCTGGGCTACTTTGAACTCTTGAGACCCTCCAACTCCCAGATCCCCCCTCCCCCAGTCTCTCCAACATCCCCTGCTTCTCCACTCCTTCATTTCCTCCTCTCTACACCTTTTGCACTCCAACTCCCCTGTGAACTTCAAGATGTCCCCTGGTTTCCCAGACTCCTTCTCCACTAGCTTCCTGCATCCCTGCACGCTCCCTTTCTGCTCACCCTGTGCTCCTCCCCCAGCTTCTGGACTGAGCTCTTCTCCCATCCCCCTCCTTCCCTACTAGGAGAGTTGGACCAGATCGTCTGACATCCTGCCCTAGATCTGACACAACCTGGCTGTGTAACCCTGGACCAGTCACTTAACCTCCAAGTATTCTAGACAACTCTCTAAGCCTATACATTTCAGAGAAGGTAGCAACTTGCTTTGGTGAAGAGATTTTCCTGATCAGGGAGTTCCCCATCCTGGTTCAATCTCAGTTCCAGTTGTTTTTGCCTTGGTATCCCTCTTGCCTAGTAAACAATAAGTTCTTGCCATTTGATTGACTCTCTCTGTCCTTCAATTTAATCCTTACCACACTCCAGAGGGAGGTGCTATTATCCTTATTTTAAAGACAAGATAACTAAGGGGGGAAATTTAAGTCACTTACCCAGGGGCATATAGCTGATACATGTCTGAATCAGGATTCAAGCCCAGTTCTTTCTAATTCTAAATCTATCCACTGTCCCACTGGACTATCCTTGACCTCCAGAAGGAGCAAGCTCCTTGGATTTGAGGGAGAGCTGGTCCTGAAGTCAGAAATACCTGAATTCCAAGCCAGCTTCAGACACTTAACTGAAGGCAAGTTTCTTAAGCTCTTTCTGCCTCAGTTTCATCAACTATAAAATGAGGATAATAATAGCAGTGACCTCTCAGGGTCATTGTGAGAATCAAATGAGATAATATTTGTAAAGAAGTTTGTAAGCCTTAAAGTAGTGTGTGTGTGTGTGTATACATATATATATATATATATATATATATATGCTAGCTATTATATTATTGTGAATGTAAATCCTTGAAGTATTTTTTACACAAACCCCTCTTAACCTTAGAGAAGTCCTTGCACAGCAGAATGTAGGAAGGAGTCCTTGACATGGATGGCATTTGGTGAAGGCTCTGAGAATAATATAGGATTCTTTTAGGTTGGTTTGCTAATGACCAGAGCCATTTAACCTCTGGGCAGGTGACAGCTTGGCTAGACTTCTCTGGAGGTTCCATGTGGGCATGAAATTGCATGGGATCTCAGCAACTAGACAAATATTGCTTCTTCCTAGGATTGGCCCTTCCTGGGAAAGAAATAAACAGGGCCTGAAGGACTTCAATAGAGCCTGGATCTGAAACTGTGAGGAGACAGTGAAAGAGGATAGGATATTACTGTTGTTAGATCTTAAAGGGACCTTGAATCTACTAGGTTATCTAGTAGAACTTTGTTATAGCATGAGAAGATAGCTTTTCTTGTGGGCTTTTCTCAGACAGGGACAGATTGGATCAAGGGATGGGATAATTTTGTGTAAAGTCCTCTTTTAAAAAAATAGGAATAACTCACATTTATATATCTCTGTGAGAGTTTGCCTAGTAAAGTACCTGATTACAAGTCTGACTTTCCTCATTCTAATACAAATAGCTGGCATTCCTATGGGTTGTCTCCAAAGTCTTAATGTGGTTTTAAGCTTTAATAGATTAAAGGTCATGCAGCTAACAAATGACAGATAAAGAACTCAATCAATCAGTAACCATTTTATCAGTAACCATTAGGTACTTACTATATTCCAGGGGCAGATACAGTGGTACAGTGGATAGAGTGCTGACCCTGTAGTTGGGAGGGCCTGAATTCAGTCTGGTCTCAGATACTTCCTAGCTGTGTGACTCTGGGCAAGTCACTTAACCCTGTTTGCCTCAGTTTCTTATCAGTAAAATGATCTGGAAAAGGAAATTACAAACCCACCCTAGTACTTCTGCCAAGAAAACCCCAAATGGGGTTATGAAGAGTCAGACACAACTGAACATCATCTTCATCATTATGTGTCAGGTCCTGTGCTAGGCACTGGGGTTACCAAGGCCAAAGTGAAATAGTTCTCCCCTTGACTTGTTGATCACTGTGGATAGCTCAGAGGAGGAGGAATCTTGGATCAGGATCCCTTTTGGTGTTTATTGGTTCAGTCACTTGGTAATGCGATGTGTAAAACTGCTCTTCTACAACTTTAGTGAGTAGTGGATCCTATAGCAGAATTTTCAGCTTGAAGATAGAAAAGGATGGCTGGGGACAGTCACAGCATCTCTGACGGGAGGGACCTCAACCCTACATAGTCTTTCTTCTTTCAGTTTCCTCTATAGTATCCCCAACAAGTGAACATCCATACCATGTTTGCAGACCTCCCAGGAGCCCACCACCTCTAGAGGCAGACAATCCATTCCTCTCAGAGATAGCACTTATGTTTAGGAAGTTCTTCCTTAATCCACCTCTTTTGCAACATCACAAAATTTTCCCATTGTTTCTCCTTTCTAAAGCCAAATTAAAGAACAAAATCCAATCTCTCTTCCATGTGACAACCCTTTAGATGCTTGAGGACAGCTATTTCCTGCTCCTCCATCCCAAGACTCCTCTTTTCCAGTCTAAACAATATCCCTGATCCCTTCAGCTGGGCCTCTCATCACATAGACTTGAAGCCTATCACTTTCCTGTGCTGGGCAATCTCCAGCATGCACACTTGACTTAGTTTCAGGAAAACCCACATGCTCTCCTCCCCCTCAGCTCACTGACTCTGTGGCCTTGGGTATGCCTTATTGCTGCTGGGAACTTAATTTTTTTGTGTGTGAAGTAACAGCAATTATCTGCCTACCTGATGACAATAGAGGTCAGTGTGAGGGCCCAGAGAAATGGGATCATGTGACACTTTGTAGATCCCCTGTGACTGCATCAATGTCAGCCTCATGGTTGCTTTTCACAATGGAAAAGTTTATTTTAAGCCTTTGTCTTTCCAGGTTTTGGGGATCACATTCATTGGAGAACATTAGAAGATGGAAAGAAAGAAGCAGCTGCCAGGTAGGTGGGATCACTCCAGGTGATCTTGTTGGAAAACTCAGGACCCACCCTCCAGAAGGGCTGGGGAAGGTGTGCTACCATGGAAAAGATTCTGGCTTTAGATTCTGTGTCTTTACTGCCTGCATGACCTTGAGAGAATCACTTCCCTGGGCCTCAGTTTCCTGATCTATAAGATGAAGAGGTTGTGTACTAGGTAACCTCTGGGGGACCTTACCAGCTCCAAGTTGGTGATCCTTCTTGACTCAGATTTCAGGAAGGGGTATAAGGCTCTACTGGAAAGCAGGAGATGGAGCTGAATGATTGCCCAAGCCTTTTTTTTTTAAACCCTTATCTTTTGTCTTAGAATTAAAAATGTGTATTGATTCTAGGGCAGAAGAGTGGTAAATTACCCAAGAATTTTAAACTGAATTGGATTGGTTAGCATGGGGTAATGTTCTGAGTATGATAAATTAATTTGGTAGGTTAGCAGTGACCAATAAATTGGGTCAATGGCCTTTCTCAATGACCAAAGACCCCAGGTAGGGCTCAGCAGCCTTAATATAGTTTGAGGGAGTAAGTAGTTGGGTAGGTAGAGAAGACAATACTATTGATTACAGGGTAGACAGCTGGGATTGTGGGGAGAATGTGATTTTTTAAAAAGGCTAGCACACCCCTGGAACTAATGACCATCCCTTTCTGACAATTAAGGACTGTGAATTGTTTTATGGAACCCATCAGCATCTTGCTGACCATCTTAGTGGATCCAAGTGAGTTTGTTAGGGAGGTAAAACCTTCCTTAATTGTACAAAGACAGGCAGGGATGGTTTCAAATGCTGGCTTTGCTCCTTTGAAGTTCTGGGAGCCTCAGTTTCCCCACCTGTAAAAGAAGGGTTCAGACTGGCAGAAGTCTGGGGACTCTCTCAGCATTTAGTCCTCTGACCAGTTTTCTGGGGGGAGGGGGATCATTATTCCACATTTTTCTGGAGCAGAAGCCAAAGTTTTGGAGAAAGTGGGGTCTAGATAACTCAGCCCCCGCCCCATGGCCGGAATTAGTGGTTTGGGGTACAGTTATCCAGACTGGAGCGAGAGGAGAGTGGATTTTTGGACACTGTGGCCCCTTGGAGCTACTCCTTCCAGTGCTCTCCTGAACCCTTTCCCCTGCGTGAGACACGTGAGACACTTCCTTGGCCCCGCGCCCTCAGTTACCATAGCAACCCGGCCGGTTTCCGGCCCACCCCTTCCCCTGCTTCGATGTTGTGCACTGATTGGCTGGGTTAACTGCGTACCGATTGGCCGAGAATGTCGAGCGGAAGCTCGGATAGCGCTTCCGGAGGCTCGCGTTGGCTGCCCCGGCAGTGGTCTTGCGGATAATCATGCCGCTGGTGGTTTTGTGTGGGCTGCCGGACAGCGGCCGGAGCCGGCGCGCAGATGAACTCCGTACGGCGCTGGAGGCCGAGGGTCGCCCAGTAACGGTCGTTCGTGATGCCGACGTGCTGGGGCCCGATGGACCGGCAGCACTGCTAGAGGCCTACACAGACCCGAGCCGCGAGAAGGCGCTGCGTGCGGCCCTCAAGGCGTCGGTGGAACGCGGGCTGGGTCCCCGCTCCGTTGTCCTCCTCGACTCACTCAACTACATCAAGGGCTTCCGCTACGAGCTCTACTGCCTGGCCCGGGCGGCGCGCACCCCGCTTTGCCTACTGTACACCCTGAGGCCGCAGCCACGAGCACTGGGCTCGGGGGACAGCAGCCCAGCTCAGGCCAGGTCACCGACCCTCAGCTGGAGGCCCGGGGCAGCGGCCCTGGATTCCCTGGAGGAGTCATTGGATCAGGGCCCGGAGCCTCAGACCAAAGGAGTCGAGGCAACCCAGAGGCGGAAGGCACTTGGACCAGAAGAGAGGCTAGGACATGGGGTTGTGGGGGATGGAACTGCTGATGTTTGGGAGTTGGAGCAGATCGGGGGGCCGGGAACCCCGGAACCTGGGAGCCAGGAGGCGGCACCGGACCCCTGCTTTCCTCCGGAGCTCCTGGATGCCCTGGCCCAGCGGTTTGAAGCCCCAGACTCCAGGAATCGCTGGGACCGGCCCCTATTCACGGTGGTGGGCCTTGAGGATCCCCTGCCCTTGGCCCAGATCAGGGCAGCCCTCTTTGAGAGCCAGGTACCCGCACCCCATCAAGCCACCCAGTCCCAGCCTCTGTCATCCACCAATTTCCTACACCAGTTGGACCAAGTCACAAGTCAAGTTTTGGCAGCCCTGATAGAGGCTCAGAAAACTGCTGTTCCTGGGGACTGGTTGACTATGCCAGGGACCACAGAGAGGCTGCTGTTCACTCGACCCCTTTCCATGGCTGAACTGAGCCGCCTCAGGCGCCAGTTCATCTCCTACACCAAAATGCATCCTAACAAGGAGAACCTGCCCCAGCTGGCCAACATGTTCTTGCAGTACCTGGGGCAGAGCCTCCACTGAAGGGAGGGAAGGAGCTGGAAAGCCTGAAGCTGCCCCCCCCCCTTCTCCACCCCATCAGATGGTATAACAACCTCATGATTTGATGACAATCTTAATTAACTTCAGATTGTGGGCTGTGAAGATGGGAAAGTGACCTGAAGGCTGATTGAATGTGACTCCTCCAGAGAAGAGGGCTTTAGGTGGACAAGGAGGGGGGTGAGGAGTGGGTTTAGCTTGTGTTCTTTTTTGGAAGTAGCAGATTTTTGCCCTTCTCAACCTTGGAGGCAGCCAGGGAAGAGAATCTATAAAGAGCTGACAGAATTCTGCTTGTGAGTCATGCAACAATAAAGGGTTTATTTAAAAAAAAAATAGGAGTCACTCATTACTAGTACCAGGTTCAAAGGGAGCTAGAGGCCCCTAAATTCAAAAAGAAATGTTTCTCTGGATTGCTGTGTTCTATGGTTGGTGATGGTTTGGTTTATATTGTATGATTGGCCTTGAAATAAGAGAGATGATAGCCTGAAAGAGTCCTGGACATCTGTACTCACTGTGACCTTGTAAAATATTGGTGACCCTTGAAGCCGGCATTTTTATAGCCCTGAGCAGGTGGTGTAGTGAAAAGGACATGACAGTGAGTGACTGGGTCCCACTGTTGTCACTCAAATCTGGGTGGTCTTGGATTAGTCACTCACTTTTTCTGGTGCTTAAACAAAAATGATGGGGTTTGTGAATTTGGATGGGGGGAAAATAACATCTTTATTTTAATATTTGGGCTTTCTTGTTATCTTTTTTTTTTTATCTATGCCTTCCAAATTAGAATCAATACTAAATATCAGTTCTAGGCAGAAGAGCGTTAAGGGCAAATAGGGTCAAGTTACTTGCCAGGTCAAGTTACACAGCTAGAAAGTGTCTAAAGTCAGGTTTGAACCCAGGATCTCCCATCCTTAAGCCTGGCTCTCTATCCACTATGTAATCCTATTGAATGCTTTTAAGTGTCTTGAGAAGGGATATGTAGGCTTCATCAAATTGCCCAAGGGATCCAGGATACACAAAAGATTAGGAACCCCTGGATTAAAGGATCAATTAAGGTTTTTTCTAACTAATTTTCTATTTCTGGAGGTCCTCACATTTGGCTTTATGTGTTCTGGCTTCTATGTTTTTAACATTTTGAGTTCTATAATTCTAGCATCAGTGCCAGTGGCTATTATGAAAATGCCAGAACCAGAAACTACCTGACACATTCTTTAAGTTCCCTGGCTCCTTTTACAGATGAGGAAATGGAAGACCAGAAACAAGAGGAATTGAATTGCTCTAAATTAGAACCCAAGAGTACTGAACCCAATAACTCCAGGGCTTTATTTCCTCACAGTCAATGGAAAGACCAGGAAGTTGAGTTGGAAAAGATGAGAGGTAGGGCTTGGAGCAGGACTCAGCTACTTGGCAATGGAAGTAACCTCCAAGGGCAATCAGTCGGGCCACAAACATTTACTAAATACTTGCTGTGTGCTCAGTACTATGAATGCAGAATCCAAAATGAAACAATCCCAGCCCTTAAGGAACTTATATTCTCCAAGGAGAGAAGACATGCAGAATTTTATCTTGTAGTGCTGCTATACTGAAGACCACTAAGCCTTTCCATCTGTTGTATAGCTGAACCTCCTCTAGGGTTGTACTCCCCACCAATGTGTGAGCTCTCTGCATCTATCTGCAGTTTTTAGCACAATACTTGACACAGACATGTTAAATACCTTTTCCTTCCTGATGAGTGGTCTTTCATCCTAGGCTAGGCTTAATTACCTCAAAATGAAGGAGAAAGCAGTCTGCTTCATGTTTGGACGGTCCTACTTCTTAAGACTTGTTACTGGAGCTGAAATTAGCTCCTGTGTGTCCCATCCCTACTTTTCTCTTCTCTGGATCCAAGCAGAGCAAGTAACAGAAATTAACTTGTTTCAAAAGAAATGAGCTTCTCTTAATTAGTATTCATGGAACATTGTAGGTGGGGGGAATAGGCCATTTTGGGAGAAGCAAACCTCAAAGGGTATATATGGGATTTTGATGTGAGATGAGTTTCCTGTTCAAGGAGTATGGTGGTAATCTTCAGTGTGCCAAAAGGTCTTTTGGTTCACTTGTTGGTGTTTGCTCCAGCAATGAAGCCTTAGACTGTTTTAGGAGTTGCTGTAGCCAAAATAAAAAAATCCCCTAGTGATCAGTGATGAGAGCTTAGGCTGGTTCTCGATACTGAAATATAGTTTGTCCACTTTGTTCTAGAGCCATGATGGTAAACTTATGGCACATGTGCCAAAGAGGGCATGGTTGCTATAGCCCACCAGAGTTAGTTACTAGAAAGGCAGAGGGAATTGAGTGGAGCTGCTTCCTTCCCCCTCTCCACCACACTTGAGGATGTTTTCTTTCACATTACCTATCCCTCTGCCCATCAGCCCAATGGGGGTGCTTTCTCTCTCCCTTCTGGAGTAAGGTGGGGAGCACTTGGTCTCTGGGAGTGGGGGAGGGAAACATGGCACACAGCCTCTAAACGGTTTGCCCTCACTTTCCTAGAGTTTGCACTCCATTGGCAAGGTCTTTTTGAACCCATAATTATCTAGATGCATCAGAAGACTATGTCCCTAGGGAATTCTATTAAAATGTTGATGCTTTAAAAAAAAATACTCTGGGTAGCTAGATGACTTGGTGGATTGAGAGCCAGGCCTAGAGATGTTTAAATTCAGCCTCAGACACTTCCTAGCTGGCTGAACCTGGTAAAATCACTTAATTCCCATTACCTAGCATTCTGCCTTGAAACGAATACTTAGTTCCAAGCCAGAAGGTAAGGGTTTAAAAAAAAATACTCTTGCCAATTCCCCTTGCCTTCTGACCAATAGGACACACTTTCCTAAATAGGAAATCTAGTTATGCCAAACAAATGGACTTTATCTAAGGTATATGTTTTAGTCCCTTCCTCTAGTCTGAGGTTTGTCCTGACCTCATTTCCAGGGAGGATTTTTAAGACAATCGAGAGAACAAGATGTATGAGAATTCATCCCTTTTGAGGCTGGATTAGTAAATTGTTCTCACTGTTCCCTTATTTTATTTCCTAAGTGGGCTGCCCCTGATGGTGATCATTCACAAGTCCTGGTGTGGCGCATGCAAAGGTATGTATACACATATGTGCTAGGTATTTTTGTGTCTATGAAGGATATGCACATCCTCCCTCCAGAAGGCATTTTTTTCTACCTTGTACTTTTTGGTGGTGATTTGGAGGTTCAGAAGAAAACCAGGATACTGTCCCTGTCCTGTGAAAGCTTATTGTCTGTCTCATCCAGACACTGTGCCAGAGGCACAGTGAAATGGCTCTGTGTGAATCTTGTCTCTATCCTTTATTGCCTGCATAACTGGGGCAAATTAAGTCACCTCTCTGCCTCATCTGTAAAGTGAACATCATTGATTTGTATGGGAAACTTTTCTGGTCTCCCATGACACTGTACTCTTATGTTCTACTTGAGAGGCAGCTTGATGTAGCAGAGAGAATGCTACAAGACCTGGGTTCAATCCTGCCTCAAACATTGAATAGGTGTAGAAATACAAGAGATAGCTGGGGTCTTAGAGATTATCTAGTTCAACCCCCTCACTTCACAGATGAGGAAACTGAGGCCCAGAAATGTTAAATATCTGCCCAAGATCATACAGATGGTAAATAGCAGAGCCAGGTTTAGCCTCAATTTTCTCATCTGTAAAATGAGGGGACTCGACTAACTGACCACTAAAGTTATTCCTTAACCTATGATTTCATGTTTTCTCCATTCCATCCAAACCTCAGTATTTTCCATCTCTTATTCTTGCATTGTCCTTTCCTTCCTTCATGCATCTGCTCATGCTGTCCTTCTTCCACTGTCTGAGGCCTTTTCTTACCCACATGACTCAGATTAGGTGCAGCCTCCTTGATGAACTGACTTTCTTATCCTTTTCTCTTCACTAGAGCCCTCTCCTCTACACTAATCCCATTCTGCCTCATATCCTAAACTATGTCTGGGCCTACCCAATAGACTGTAAGCTCCATGAGGGCAGGGTTTGTGCCACTCTGTCATCTTTGTACATCTTTCCCTGAGCATAATACTTTGTACCCAGTAAGTGTTTAAGAAATGCTTTAATGGCATAAAGACTGTCCAGTGCCCTTGGTGGCATCTTGTTATTTGGAGAAGCCACAGGATACCATGAAAACCCTGGGCTTGAATCTGATTCTGCTCCTAACCCAGGGCCTCATGTATAAAATAAAGGTTTGGACTGAGGGGCTTCTGAAGGCTCTTCCAGGCAGAGATTGAGGATCCTAAGAAACATAACTTCCCTCCCTCCCTGGGCCTCAGGTTTCCTCAATTCTAAAAATGAATGGGTTGGACTAGATGAACTTCAGTGGTTCTAGATCAAGGATCCTGATGCTGAGAAGCAGCCTGGCTGATTTGGCGTTCAGGAGTCTGAGACTTGAATTCTTACCTGAGACACGTGTTATTGATATTGGGTAAGCCACTTCTTTCTCTGAGCTTCAGTCTTCTCATGTAAATAGGGGTCATCATCGTAGCTCTAGCACTTATATAGTGCTTTGAGGTTTGCAAAGCACTTGGCAGACATCCTATTTTCATATAATATTTGCACAGGGTTGTTTGTTCTAAGGAGAGTGTCTTTATAAGCCTGAAAGCACTGTAGCAACAGGCACAGTTATGATAAAGAAGCTCCCTTGTGACAGGGGACAGGGTTTAAATTAAGTGAAGACAGACCTTCTTTTGAATCATTTTGTCCTTTTTTGTTTCTTTTTGTTTCTTTTTTAAATCAGCATTAAAGCCCTTGTTTGCGGAGTCCAAGGAGATCTCAGAGCTTGCCCACAATTTTATTATGGTCAATCTTGAGGTAAGGTTGGAGGAGGTTCCCTGTTTGTTGGGAGTAAAGGGGCCAAGATAGAACTTAGTACGTGAATTGTGATGGGGTTCCCCTTAACTTGTCAGAGAGTGTCAGAGTTGATGCTTTGCATGGTGCCTCACATACTGTAAATGCCTAATACTTTTTCATTCATTGGAATAGACTTCATTGGAGTGGCCATCTTCAACCTGTGTGGCCCAGCTTGGGTGCCTAGGGATGGATATTAGTCATAAGTCATGTATGAGGGTCACTGATCCTCCTAGAAATGTGTTTACACACATATAACTTCCTTTTGGAACTATAGGTGGGTTCTTACTATTAAATTTTTTTTTTAATTTATTTTTTCATCGCCTATATTTCCCATTATTGCATGTTCTCTTCTCCCTCCCAGAATCCCTTATAATGAATGAAGTATAAAAAAGAGGAGAGTTTTTCAGAATTGACCAAGTCATCCACCAAGAGTCTTACATAGTATAGTGTTTTTTATTTAGCTTAATTGTTTTCATTGAACAGAAATCTGTTTTCTCTTTCTTCTCCCCATTGTTAAAGGGGGGAGGCACCTTGAAACAAATATGCTTAGAACAAAATTCCATCAGTTGCCACGTCCCCAAAATATGTTTCTATTTATCAGTACCCAGAGTCCATCAAATCTGTCAGAGATGTTAGCTTTGTTAGCTGGTTGTGTTGATCAGAGTTCTTGAGTCTGTCAAGGTTCTTTGTCTTTACAATACTGTTACTATTAAAATCTTTCTTTCAATTCTATTCCACTCTGCATCATTTCATACAAGTCTTTTGAGGTTTCCTTGAACTATTCCTTTTATCATTTCTTGAAGCACAGCAATATTCCATTAGATTCACATACCATAATTTGCTTGGCGTGGATACTCCTATGAATATCTTTATACATATGAGTCATTTTCCTCTTTGTTTTTTTTTTATTTCGTTGGGCCTTAGACGTAGTAGTAATATCTCTGGATCAAAGGGAATACACAATTTAGTAACTTTGGGAACATAGTTCCAAATCCCTTTCCTGCATGGCTGGACATTATGTGTAGCTGTTGTCCATTGACCTCCAGTGCCTCCACCTTCCTTCGTCAGTCACTTCAGTGTCCCAGCATCTCTTTTCCTCCCCAGATCCTGCCCTCATATTAGTTTACTTCAACATACAGATCACTAGTCCTTCCCTCAGACATCTCAGTCTCTCAGTTCCTCAGCTTCCTCATTTCTCATACTCTGCTCCTCTACTCCACCTCAGCCCTACACAGAGATAGTCATACCTTTAATCTTGCCATCACACACAAACAGTCCATTTCCATGAATTCTGAAATTCATTGATCTAATCACAATATATTGGCTTTCTACCTTTCCCTCTGGCTTGCAACTTCAAACCCCTTCTTCATCCTCACTGTGACTTCCAGTCCCTTGACCCCTCCGTCATTCTCTCCCTGCCCATCACCACTGTCCTAGTCATACTTCTTTCCACATTTTAACCCCCTGGTGAACCCAGTTCAACTCTATCCTGTCCTCTTCTCTCAAGTTTTGTCTCCTTATCTTATTATTGTTCTTGCCCTGTCAGACCTTGGCCTCAGATCACTCCCATCATCTTTATTTTACTCACATGCTGCTGAATGAAGCTGGAGAAAAACTGCTGACTAGGTCCACTACAGATCTGGTCCATCATCTTGACTGGGCCCTCCCTGAGGCAAGACCTTCCTGAAGTTCCATCTCATAACCTTTGCTCTTCCATGCTACTTCACATCAGTCTTTGGGGCTGCTTTTTGTACCAAAATCTCCTGTGGATGTGGACAAGATGAGATACATGAACTCTGCTGCAAGTCAGTATGTTAGTGCTGGCTATTGTGCCCTTGCCATGCTTTGGGAAGAGGGAGCCTCCCTAACTAATTCACTTTCCCAAATTCATAGCAGCTTTTCCAAACTTTTTGTCCTCAAACCTCCCATAACCCCCTCCAAACCCTCTCAGCCAAGAAAATATTTCATCTTTCACTGAAAAAACTAAGGCTGTTTGCTGAGAGCTCTCTCTCTTCTCCCCTCCTCATCTCCCATCACCCAAATGTCTTTTGCCATTGTTTCCTCCTTCACCACTGGCTCACATGAAGAGGTGGCCATTCTCCTGAGGGCAAACCCTTTTGCATCCTTAAGTGATCCCATTCCATCCCAACTCTTCCCACAGATTGGCTCCTTTGTTATTTCCATGCTCTCACTTACCTTCAGTCTCTGTCTACTAGTTGCTTCCCTCTACCTAAAGACAAACTCATGTCTCTACCAGCTTCAAAAAACCCTCATTATTCCATCCTCACTGGCCATCATCTCACAGTTCTCTTTTCTGACTAACCTCCTTGAGGAGGCCATCTATAATAGGTGCCTTCACTTCTCATCCTCCTCTCTTGTAACTCTCTGTGGTCTGGCTTCCAAGCTCATCATTCCACTGAAACTTCTCTTTAAAGTTTCCAGTGATCTCCTGGCTGCCAAATCCAATGGTCTTTTCCTTCTTTCTTTTTTAAACCCTTACCTTCTGTCTTAGAATCACTCACTAAATATTGGTTCCAAGCAGAAGAGCAGTAAGAGCTAACAGTTGGGGTTAAGTGACTTGCCCATGGCCACATTTGAACCCAGGACTTCCTGTCTCTAGGCCTGACTCTCTATCCACTGAGACATCTTAGTGCTTCTCAGTCATCCTTCTTGACCTCTTTGCAGCCTTCGACACTAGATCACCCACTTCTCCTTGACACTCTTGTCTCTAGGTTTTGGGGACTCACTCTCTCCTGGTTCTTCTCCTCTTTTTGACCTTGGCTGTATCCTCATCCAGATCCCACCTTCTAAGCATGGGTGCCCCACTGGGGTCTCTGCTGGGCCCCTTTCTCTCTCCTTACTCCTACACTTGGGGATCTCATTAGCTTCCATGCACCCAATTATTATCTCTGCTAATGATTCTCAGATCTTCCTATTTATCTCTAACCTCTCTGCTGACCTCCAGTCTTACCTCTCCAGCTTCCTTTGAGACATCTCAAACTGGACGTCCCAGAAGACATCTTAAACGCAGTATATCTAAAACAGAACTCATGGTCTTTCCCCCATGCTTTCTCCTCCTCCTACCTTCCACCCTCCTCCCAGGCCTAGACTCCTGGCTCTCTCACCTCCTATATTCAAGCTGCTGCCAAGGCCTGCTGATGCCACCTGTGTAGTGTCTCAGATACACCCCCCACCTCTCTCCTCTGCCACTGCCCCCACCTTAGTGCAGACCCTCATCCCCACACCTGGACTGGCAGAATAGCCTGATGGTGGGGCTGCCTGCCTCAAGGCTCTCTCCAATTCAGCCCTATCTCCACTCAGCTGTGACTGATCTTCTGAAAGCACAGGTCTGCCCATGGTACTCCCCTACTCAAGAAATTTCAGTGACTCCCAGTTACCTTCAGGATCAAATACAAAATCTTCTGTTTAGTATTTAAAGCCCTTTACAACTTGCCCCTCCCCCTTCCAGGCTTCATACATCCATTCCCCACCTCCCCCATCTTATTCTCCAGTGTCCAGTAATCCTGGCTTTCCTCCTGTTCCTTGTCCTGACACTCCATCTCCAGACTCTGCCTAGAATATTCACCTTCCTCATCTCAGCCTCTTTCTAGTCCCTACTGAAATCCTTGCCCTTAATCCTAGTGCCTTCCCTCTGTCAGTTATCTTTCATTCTCTTATCTGTGTCTTGTTTGTACACAGTAGTTCACGTGTTGTCTCCCTCATTAGACTGTGAGCCCCTTGAGGGCAGGGACTCTTGCCTGGAGCTGCCTGGCACAGTATAGGTACTTAATAAATGAAAGAACTTAGTCTTTAACTACATGACTGCTCCCCACCCTCCATATCACCTCCCTATGCCAAGGGGAGGTATCTCCTCCTGGCTGTCCTGTGGTCGAAGCTTTGGCATTCATCCTGTAGCACTCTGGCCGGTCTCCTTTTTACATTCTTGTCCTTGTGTGCATTGTTCTCTTGGGCCTGTTCCTTTCTCCTTGTATAGATTGCCTAGTCTCCCCCCTCTCATAGTTCTTTGTGGTTTCTTTCCACTCCATCATGCTCCATTCCACCCAGGCAGCCTGTGCCTCCTTTCCGTTCCCTTCTTTCCACTTTTTCAGGACCTCAAAAAGTGCTGCTGTAATCCTGGGGGCTGTGTGGCAGCTCTTTTTTGAGTCAGCTCTGCCAGAATTTATGAGGTTTCTGCTGGTGCTAGGATAGAACAGACAAAAGTGGACTTCTTCCTGCCTTCAAGTTATTTGTAGTCTGCTGGGCAGCCTGCTGGCCTGGGGAAAGGATTGGTTTTGATGTTAGTGGGCTTGGATTCAAATCCTGGCACTGTTGTTACCTATGTGACCCATGGGAGAGGCAGAGGCTTTGACTTGAACCGGTTCTCTGACCCCCAACCCAGCACTTGTTCCCATGTGCCATATTGACCCCCACTATATTAGGCAGCACAGGAACTGTCTGGGAGGAGGCCTGGGACACATGCTCTGGGAGCCATCATGGAAGGGTGAGTTGAGAGGACCCTGAGGTCAAGAGCAAGGCTGTTCCTGAAGCTGCTGTGGATGAAGGCGCCTCTGGCCCCTGGGCCCCTGGGGGATGGGTCAGAATTCCAGAGCCCCTTATTCAGAAATCGACTCTTCCTCCTCCGTTGTCCCCAGGACGAAGAGGAACCCAAAGATGAAGCCTTTAGCCCTGATGGTGGTTACATTCCGAGAATCCTTTTCCTAGGTGAGTTCAGCACTTGTGCTCTGGAGGTTGGGCCAGTGGGTGCTTGGTAGTGAAGAGGAGAGGAAGGGAAGGAACATCTACCATGTGCCAGGCTCCATACGGAGCCTTTTTACAAAGATTGCCTCATTGGATGCTCCCAGGCACCGTTGGAGGTCAGCACTATTATTATCTTCATTTTACAGATGAAGGAGCTGAGACGGGCAGAGGGTGCTAGGGTTGGGTCAGCAGGAAGGAAAGGCCCGGGGGACGGGGCCCACCGTCTCCCAGGGCTGAGCACCGGTCAGAGTCCCGCACCTGCCCCATAGTAGATCCTTCCCCTCTCAGGCGGGAAGCCTGTTTTCAAATGTTATTTTTTTGCCTTTATTTTCTACTTAGTAACAACTCTCACAGAAGGGCAAGCGCTAGGCAAACAGGGAAAGGTGACTTGCCCAGGATCACACTACTAGAAAGTACCTGAGGTCAGATTTGAACCTGAGACTTTATCCACTGAGCCACCTCGCTGCCCCTTCTGGCAATTTTCTAAGTGCCTCAGTGGAGGGAGTTTCCTCCTGTGGGGATTCCTTATGCCAATGAAGTCATGGCTCAGCCCTTATTCCCTGTTCCTAGTATTTTTATTAGAGGCAGTGTGATGTTGGGGCTAGAGTACTGGTCTGGGATGGCCTGGATTTGAGTCCTCCTTCAGAGCCCTACCCTCAGTTTCCTCCTCTATAAAATGGGTATGACTTTGGCACCTACCTTCCATGGTGGTTGTGAGGATCAAGTGAGACGTGTGTAAAGTGCCTTAGAGACCTTCACGCACTCTTAGCATGTTGAGTTGTTGTTGTTGTTGTTGCTGTTCTTGTTAACAATAATAGACATTTGAGTTTTGTCTTGTAGATCCCAGCGGCCAGGTGCACCCTGAAATCACCAATGAGAAGGGAAACCCCAGCTACAAGTACTTCTATATCAGCGCTGACCAGGGTACGTTGGGGTGGGAGCATGGCAGCAGCCACCCAGGTTGGCCGAGAAGGAGCGGGTTCGGGATCTACAACAAGTGGAAGCTTTTCGAAGCACCTACTGTGTGCCTAGACCCAGGCAGCAAGCTGGAACTGTAGAGAGCACAGGGGGAAGGGGGGATAAATTCAGCAGCCATTGTATGACCAGACCCAGTTGTAGTTGGTTCCTCTCAAACTTCCCCAGAACAAATAGCTAGGCTGACTAGGCCTCCAGGAGCCTGCCGGGAAGCGCCAGGCCCTTATGTTCCTTGGTGCCTTTCCGGGAAAGCCACGTCACTAACTGGAGCTAGCTGGAGTTGGGGCACGGGGAGCAGCCGACCTGCCTGGGAGACGGGGCTGGGGGTGAGGGAGGGATATGACCCCGACCCTCCTGGAAGCTCCTGGGTGGTTAGCCAGCGCTCAGAAGCCTCCTCAGCTTCCTCCGACTGAATGGGCAGGGCCATCCGAGTATCGTGCCGAAGGCCAGCTTCCCAAACCCACAGGGCGCCCCTCCCTCCCACCTTGGCAGTACTTTCAGTGCTTTTTAGCAAGCTGCTGGTGGGAGTCTTGAAGAGGGACCTGGAGACCTTGCCTTTGGGGGGCCTTCAAGGATTTGCTGGGCTGTCTTGTGGTGGAAGGGTTAGTCTTGTACCAGCAGGTTCGGAGAGGCACTTTGTGCTCTGTGCCTTGAGAGGTCATCCCTGCAGGTCTCTCAACTGGCCTTTTGACACTCTTCTCTGGGTGGGGTGAAATGGACCTTGGCGCCCTTCCTAACTCTGAGATTCTCTGATTTCTTGATCTCATCCTTCCCAACTTTTAGGTTCTGAGTCACCATTCCTCTGCCCCAGGGATTATTGAGGTGTCACTCCCCTGCCCAGGTCTCTCCCACCTGTCGTGTTCCTGGATTCTTTTTCCCAAAGACTCCATGGCTCTCTTTTGTGTGTGTGTGTTTCTCTTCTCTTTTTTTGAAGCCCTTACTTTCTGCCCCATTAACCACTCTAGGACAGAAGGGCAAGGACTAGGCAAACAAGGTTAAATGACTTGCTCAGAGTCGCATAGCTAGGAAGTGTCTGAGGTCACATTGGAACCCAGGACCTCTCATGTCTAGGCCTTGTTCTCTATCCACTCAGCCATGTAGCTGCTCCTCAGGTCTAGCTCTTTTTAAAAGCAGTATAGGTGTTAAGTTTAACAAGGTAGAGGGAAGCTGGGGAGAGCCAGGCCTAGAGACAGGAGGTCCTGGGTTCAAATCAGACACTTCCCAGCTGTGTGGCCCTGGGCAAGTCACTTAACCCCCATTGCCTAGCCCTTCCCACTTTTCTGCCTTGGAACCAATACACAGTATTAATTCCAAGACAAAAGGTAAGGGTTTAAAAACAAAAAGTTTAACAAGATAGTAACAAGATTGTTCGTCTTGTAGCCCCGTCTGGGTTTTTCTTCTTTTTGCCTCTGTGTGATGTCTTCCTATTTTTCCCTTGTTTTTTTTAACAGTGGTGGAGGGGATGAAGGAAGCGCAGGACAAGCTGACAGGTGACTCCTTTAAAAACAAGCATCTGGAAGATGAGCTGTGATGGGTCTGGGAGCTTGTCCCACCCTCCATTGAAATAAAAGTGTTGGGAGGGGGAAGGGAGGAATCTTCTCATGGAAAAGACCAAGAACTGTGGCTTGCACTGGGAGGCAAGACTTGCCCTTCTGAGAAAGGGCTCTGTGCCCTTCAGAAAATCCAGTTTTTCCTTTCAGTTGCATGCCCTGGGATTTCTCCCCTCCTTCCCCACCTCCTTTTCAATATCAATTTGCCGGTTTGCTGTCGAATGTTTGGCCCAAGAATGGGCATCGGATTGCTTTGTGGTTGGGCCCCCCACCACGCAACTTCTTATCCCTTCTTCCCTGTCCTCTATGGCTCATTCAGTAAAAGTGTGGGTGGGAACTTGGACTTAAAGCAAAGCAGCCCATCACTTTCCATTTCCAATGGAAAACTGGAAGGTTGGTCAGTGGCTCTGACCCTACC
The DNA here is from genome assembly GCF_027887165.1 of Monodelphis domestica. NCBI lineage: Eukaryota > Metazoa > Chordata > Mammalia > Didelphimorphia > Didelphidae > Monodelphis > Monodelphis domestica. The sequence continues at coordinate 26,605,933 of NC_077228.1, forward strand.
GGGACACCAGGGAATGTTAGCTCCCTGCCCTTGACCTTCCTTCCTCCCTTCTCTCTCATTTTTTTCTGTTTGCTCCAGGAATTAAGTGAACTTTGAATCAGCTTCCCCCTCCCCCCATCCACCATTGTCGATGTCTGAGCAATGCCTCACATTCGACAGATCCATCCCGGGCATTTCTTCATACTGTATTTTTGTACTAGGGTTTCGAAAATGATTCGTAGTTTAATTAAACTTTTAAATAATACTTTAAAGGAAATAGTGCTGGTTGTTTTTGGTGTGGTTCGGTACTGGGAGAGGCAGACACCACTTCAGAAATGTCCCAGCCTGGTATGACTTGCCACAAAAGCTGGTGAGATTTCCCCATTCCTTGGAGGGTCTTCACATGAAGATTAGATGACCACTTGTTGGGAATATCTGAGAGGATTCCTTGTCATATTTGGATTGGACGCAATAAGGAAGTACGGTGTAGTAGGAAACACTGGATTTGGGGCTCTAGGAGACTTGGGGTTCAGCCCTCTCCTGGTGACCCAAATCTACGTTTCTCAGGGTATCAGTTGGTCTTCATATAGGTCTATATGTTCTCCAGGTGTCATCCAGCTCCAAATCCCATGATACTAAGAACCTGAACATAGTGGCTGACACCAAATTGGAAGTTGGTCTGGCTCTAAGAAGGTCAGTGAACAGTTGGAAGGGATCAGAAAAGTCCTTTGGTAGGAGGCGGTGATAGCTATGCTGAGCCTCAGGGATGCCAAGAAATGGGAAAGAAGGAGGGGGTGTATTCCAGGTGGGGGAAGGGGGCATGGAGATGAGAGATGGGACGTCTTGTATGTGGAGCAGCAAGAAAGCCCATTTGTCTGTACTCTGAAGGGGTAAAATCTGGAAAGGGAGGCCAGAGCCAGAGCGTGAAGGGTTTTAAGTGCCCAAAGGATGTCTGGAGGATTTGAACAAACAGTTCTCAAAACAGCCATTGCAAACTATGAAAGGATGCACCACATCACCAATAACCAGATCAACTGCTGTTTCATCTGAAGCCCAGCAGAATGGCAAAAATATTGGAAAGGATGTGGAAAAGTAGGCACCCCTGATGCATCGTTACTGTTAATCAGTGCAATCGCTTAAAAGGAATTTGGAAATCAGCAAATAAAGTGGCTAAAATGTCTATACCCTTTGACCCAGAGGCTTTACTTTGAGGTATAAACTCCAACGACATCAGAAGGGGGTGGGGGGAAGGCCTCTTCTACAACAAAATAGTTATAGCAACGTTTGTCCTCCTGGCAAAAAATGGAGAATAAAGTAGGTGCTCTGCCACTGGTTAATGGCAAACAAGACATTGTACATGAGTATATGGAATAAACAATGGATATGAATACAGAGAATCGTGGAAAGATTTCCATGAACAGATGCAAACTGAAATAATAAGCAGAGTGAAGAAGACTGCACAATTGACAATAACGTAAGTAGAAAAAAAATGAAACAATCAAATGTGAATGTTACAAAATTGCAAAGAACAAAGATGGGATATGAGAAAACATTCCAACCTTATCCTTTTGCATAGATGGGGATTCATTCCTCAGGTGAGAAATTTGCATATGTTTTCAGATTTGAGGGACTAAAAAAGGGAAGGGAAAAGGGAAAAGAACAAATTTATGAAGTGACTGCTCTATACCAGACACTGTACTAAGTAAGCTGTTTATAGATATCTCATTTGATCCAACAGCCCTGGGAGGTAGGCGCTGTTAGCCATGTTTTAGAGCTGACGAAACAGATAAATGGCAATTAAGTGACTTTCCCAGGGATACACAATAAGTGTCTGATGCTGGAATTTGAGTCCCAGGATTCTACCTACCATGTTACCTCTAAGTATTTGCTTTTTCCCCTCTTTTGAAAAGAAATTCATTACAGGGAATGGCTCTCTGGGAAAAATGGATTGGAGTATAGGGAGAAATTTAGAAAACAATGATCAATAATTTAAAGTATTCTTTAAAATTCAAAATTAATTTTTTAACCCTATACCATCCATCTTAGAATCAAGAACAGTAAGGGCTACACAATGAGGATTAAATGACTTGCACAGAGTCACACAATTTAGGAAATGTCTGAGGCCAAATTTGAACCCAGGAGTTTAGGCCTGGCTCAATCCCAAGCCTTCTTGTTGCCCCTAGAAATGAAGGAATTTCTATTTAACACTAGAGATAATTGGAAATGGAAGGCAGTTGGGTGGCACAATGGATAAGAGCCCTAGGTCTGGAGTCAGGAAGGTTCATCTTCATGAGTTCAAATTTGACCTCAGATGGGGTGGCTCTTGGCAAGTCACTTAACCATGTTTATCTCAGTTTCCTCATCTAGAAACTGAGTTGAAGAAGGAAATGGCAAACCACTCCAGTATCTTTGCAAGAAAATGCCAAATGTAGTCACGAAGAGTCAGACATGACTGCAAATGAGGGAACTACAACAATTGGAAGTCACTGGAGTTAACTGAGTAAAGATATCACAGCTTTGGAAATATAAACTCCTGTATGAAGGATGAATGGGTAGAGACACTCATGAGGAAGGGTAGACCTATTGGAAAGCTGTCACAGTAGTCCAGGCAATGAAAGCCTGAATGCAAGAGATGAAGAGCTAGAAGTGAAAAAACTGGGCTACTGACTAGGTACCTAGCAGGAGGGAATGAAGAGGAAGATGACTAAGAGGTAGCCAACCCAGAGAACTGGAAGAGTCATTCACCCAGACCAGAAGACCATCTAGACCTGGTCCAACCTATTATACAGAGAAAGAAACAGACTCCTACAGGTTGAGGGATTTACCAACCATCACATAGGCAGTAAGGGTCAAAGGCTAGATTTTGACTCGGGTCCTCTGACTTGGGAGCCAGTGTTCTTTCCACTGCACTTAAGTCAAGCCTCTCCCTCTCACAGTTTTACAGGGAAAACACCAACTGGTTAAGTAATTTTTGCTCAAGGTCACACAGGTTAAGTAAATGGCCATGTCAGGATTTGATTCCGGGTCCTCCCAAAAACAAATGCCATCCTTTTTCAAGCTTTTTCAATCTAAACTGTTTCTCCCCCTTTCTCTCACCAAACCTCTTTCCCCATTCTTTCCCTTCAATATGATTGTCTCCACCAATCCTTCCTTGTCCTAGGTTTGGTCTGCAGCTTCCTCACGGACACTAGAGGGCCACATCTGCTTGCCATTGGCTGGCTCCTCTGCTCTCTGGCTTTACAGTTCCCAACATGTTGGTCATTTGCATGTAATCAGACAGATGGCACATTTGATTACATTGATACCGAACATTACTTGTCTCTTAGTATCTCTGGAAACACATTTAAGATGAAAATCATTTGCAAGCAAACAATCCCATTCCTGCCTCTAATTCTTATTTTGATTGAGCATCTCAGAGCTTAGAGGCCATCTGGCTTCTGAGACTGAGGCTCCAAATGGGAAAGTGACTTGACCAAGGTCCCAGAGCAAGTATATTCCTGTTTGTTATATACTTTTATGATTGAATGAAATGCTAAATTTCAGTTAGAAGTCGGTGGAAAAAAAGATGCCACTTTTTCCTATCCAAATTCAAGGACCCCTTTTCCCCCTGCCAAAATCTGTCCATGGACCCCTTAAGGACTCCAGGCACTCCAGGTAAAGGACTCCTACTCCAGTCTAGTTTTTTTTTTTCATTTTACAAAATGAGGAAACAGATTCAGAGAGGGAAAATGACTTACCCAAAATCATATAGTCATATAGATCTGGGATTTGAATCTCGATCATCTAGCTTCAGAGTCAGTGCTTTCTGAGACAGTTCCTCTCTTCCTGAAGGCTCTGTTGGAAGGAAACCCTAGTATGAGATTTTGAATCTATCCCCACTGAATTTGATGACTGATTGTTAATCCAGACCTCTCACTTGTCAAAGTCTTTTTGGATCCTGAATGTCATGCAGTGTGCTAGCTCTCCCTCCCAACTTCCTTCATCTGTAAACCAGATAAGCTTGTCATCCTCTACTACAAAGTGGTAATCATCAACAATCTGATATTGGCTAAGAGGTAGAGCAGTGGATCAGTGGCATAGGTTGGGTACACAGCATACAGAAGGAAATGAGAGTAATCTAGTGTTTGATGAACCCCAAAGATCCAATCTTTTGAGGATGAAAAATTCTGGGAAAACTGGAAAGCAGCCTAGCAGAAAGTAGGCACAGGGGGGCAGCTGGGTAGCTCAGTGGATTGAGAGCCAGGCCTAGAGATGACTTATGGTGGACCGGCCCCAAAGAAGAAAGAGAGACAGGGTAAGCTGGCATTCAGGGTTAAGCAGATGGAGCAGGAGAAAATGAGGTACTTGCAAAGTATTAACCCATATGTGAAGGGCTTGGATGGCATCATTGATAAAAGGAGCTTCAGAAAGAGTTCTCTCCATATGGTGTGATTACTGGTACTGCCAAAGAGTTACAGAGGGTGGCCACAGCAAGGGGCTCAGCTTTGGGTATTTTTTATCTCCTCCCTAGAAGAAGGCTTAACAAAAGACAGAGGTGAATGGGCAGATTGCCAATGCCAGGATTCTCCTCAACGTAAGGAAGGACAGAAGGCCATCTTCACCACCACACACAGCCCATCTCTACCCTCCCGAATAGAAATGATTCCATCTTTCCACAGCCCACTGTTTCCTGCCTGCCTCCTGCTCCCTAGATGGCTGTGATTTTCCAGCCTTAGACCCAAGCAACCTTCTATAGTTCTAGCACCGTGGCCCCACTCTGCCTTGTCCTTACATGACTAGATGTTCTCATAGGTCTTCATTCACATCCCAGTGTCCCTTCTCCAACATCACGATCATCAGGTAGACCTCCACTTGGGTGCCCATCCAAAAAGAGTGGCCAATGTTGGGACCCAGACCGTGGACATTAGGTGTTTGTGCTTCCTAGCCTCAAGCTGTAGAAGTACTCTTCAGGAATGCCTAATATGATTAGGTGAGAGCCAGCTGTTTACATCCAAAGGCAAGAACCTGAGCTATGCCCATGTTGGCTTCAGCCCCACCCAGGAGAGCAGAAGCGGGTGCTTGGTAAGAGACTCTACTCCTCATCTATGGGATCTGTGCTCACTTAGCTGGCAAAATGGTAGACTGGTAGAAGATGGACAACTCAGCATGGCGGGCCTGGCTGCTGATGCTCCAAAGCCCCTCCACTCTCAGATTGAAGGAATAGGTGCTGAGCTTCAGACATTAGAGATTTCTGAACTGCTCCAGGAATAACATGAGATCTGGAACCTGACTGGATCCCAGCGTACTTGGCTTTTACCATGAAACACTGGGGACTCTACCACAAAAAGTCAGGTAGATGGCCCCGTGGGGGTAGAGGATGGGGTCACCTGACTTCCTATCTGGTCTCAAATGGTTACTAACTGTGAGATCCCGAGCAAGTCGCTGTAGCCTCTGTTTGCTTCAGTCTCCTCATCTATAAAATGGGGATTCTAACAGCGCCTATCTCCCCAAGTGATTGTGAGATACTAATTGTAAAATGCTTAGTACAGGGCCTATATAAATGCTAGATAGTATTGTTTTTTCTTTTTACCTTTCCGGAAAACTAATCCAGAAATCTCATGGCTCTGAAGCATCATCAGCCATTCCTATTCTCCTCTCTGAGGCCATACTCAAACGATTTTTCCCTCTAAATCCTCCCCTCTTCCAAATTTCCCTATTTCTATGAAAGGCACTATCCTCTGGCTTGTTTCTACCATTTGCAATATCAGCATTGTCCTAATATCTGATTAGATATTATTAAATGATTAGATATTATTAAATGATTAAAAATTAATCAATTAAAATTATTAAATTAAAATAAAAAATGATTAAAATATCAGTTCTTTAATCCCCCCCAAACACCGGTACCCAGATTAGATGCCAAAAGGCGCTGGCCACTTTCACAATAGCCCACCCATTCAGCCGCTTCTCTCCACTCACCCAGTGACTACCTTAGTTCCTGCCTTCATTACCCCAGACTAGATCAAGATAGCAGCCTTCTAGGGACAGCTGGGTTGCTCAATGGATTGAGAGCCAGGTCTAGAGATAGGAGGTCCTAGATTCAAATCTGGCCTCAGACACTTCCCAGCTGTGTGACCCTGGGCAAGTCACTTAACCCCCATGGCCTAGCCCTTACTGCTCTTCTGCCTTAGAACCAATACACAGTATTGATTCTAAGATGAAAGGTAAGGGTTTAAAAGAAAAAAATATGGCAGCCTTCTCATTGGTCTCCCTGCCTGAAGCTTCTTCCCTGGAGTCTAGCCATCATACCTGCTGCCAATAGATTTTCCTTGTGATTCGCCTACTTCTTTATGCCATTGTGTCATTTTTCAGTCCTGTCCAACTCTTCGTGATCCCATTAGGGCTTTTCTTGGAAGCTGCTGGAGTGGTTTGCCATTTCCTTCTCCAGCTCATTTGCCAGATGAGGATGCTGAGATAAACATGGTTAAGTGACATCCCCAGGGTCACACAGTGACATTCCCAGGGTCAATTTCTTCATCAGTAAAGTAGGAGATGATAATGGTATTTACTTCCCAGCGTTATTGGGAGGATTAAGTGAGATACTATTTCTAGAGCACTATAGAAATGCTAGTTATTAGCTATTATATTATTATTTGGGATACTACCCACATCCTAAGACTTCCCTCCTTCTGCCTTCTGTTGTTGTACAATCATTTCAGTCGTGTCTGATTGACTTTGGGGCTTCCTTGGCAAAGATACTAGAGTGGTTTGCTATTTTCTTCTGTGCATTTTACAGATGAGGACACCGAAGCAAATAGGGTTAAGTGTCTTGCCTAGGGTTACACAGCTGCTAAGTGTCTGAAGTCAGATTTGAACCCAGTACCTCTGGACTCAGGCCTGGCACTCTATCCACTGAGCCATCTATCTAGCTGCCCCAAGATCCCCTGATTCTTAATCCAACCCACTTTCCCCACTAGAAATGTGAGTCTCTTTAATTCTTAAGAAGCTGAGCCCCAGCAGAACTGAAGGGCCCAGGACTCAGCGAGACTCTTTCTGAAGGATGGGGCAGGATCTCAATACTCAGAGAAGGCCAAGCACCCAGTAGGCCTGGCCTAATGACTGCTACAGATCCCTCCCCTGATACTAGCTTCTGCTTTCTACCTCAGTTGCCAAGGGGCGTAGCTAAGACTTGGCCCCCTGAGATCCTCCTCCCTTGGTATTTTTACTGATATTTTTCTCCTTTGGATATAAGCAAGTGTTTTGTTCTGGTGATCTTCCATATCGTAGAATATAATGTCTCTCCCCCTTCAAGAATTCAATTCAATGAGTTCTTTTTAAAAGCACCTACTATGTGCTAAGGGGGAGCTAGGTGGCACTGTAGTGCATATAGTGCCAGGCCTGAAATCAAGAAAACACATCTTGATGAGTTCAAGTCTGGGTAAGTTACTTAACCCTGTCTGCCTCAGTTTCCTTCTCTGTAAAGTGAACTGGAGAAGGAAATAGCAAACCACTCCAGTATCTTTGTTAAGACAAGCTCACTTGGGCTCACAAAGAGTCAGACACAATTGAAAAATGACTGAGCAACAAAAAATGGGCCAAACACTGGTTTAAGTCCTAGAGACACAAAGAAAAAAACAAAAGCAGTTCCTGCCCTCAAGGAGTAGAAAATTACAATGTGGCCACAAGTAACTTGATACAAGATATATATATATGCATTTTTTTTAAACCTTTACCTTCCATCTTGGAATCAAGATTGTATATTGGTTTCAAGGCAGAAGAGTGGCAAGGACTAGACCATGGGGGTTAAGTGACTTGCCCAGGGTCACACATCTGGGAAGTGTCTAAGGTCAGATTTGAACCCAGAACCTCCCATCTCTAGGCCTGGCTCTCAATCCACTGAGCTACCCAGCTGCCCCCCTACAAGATATGAGGAGTGGGGAGAGAAAGTAATAATGACTTAGAATCATCAGAAAAGGCCTTCTGAAGGAGACAGCATTCAAACAGAATCTGGAAAGAACCAAACAAGTGGCTCTTGTATAATTCTTTAAGGCAAGTCAAGATATGATTAGCTACTCTGCTTTGAGTACACAGAGGCATCTCTAGCAGATGTGTGGGTAATTGAAGTGCCTAATCAGTACTAATCAAAAGGGCCTTAAATGAAAAGGGAGGGGGGGGCAGAGAAAACTTCCACTGTTTATCCACCAAGCTAGACACCACAAAGAGCAGCTAGAAGGAAGGAAGGAAGGAAGAAGAGCAGCTGAGACACCCAGAAGTTCACGGGAGGCAAAAGTCAAAAAAGGAGATAGTAATAATATTTGTTATTGTCTCTGTTGAGTCATTTCAGTTGGGTCTGACTCTTGTGACCTCATTTGGGGTTTTCTTGGCAAAGATATTGGAGTTGTTGGCCATTTCCTTCTCCAGCTCATTTTTCAGGTGAGGAAACTGAGGCAAACAGGGTTAAGTGACTTACCAGGGTCACACAGCTAGTATGTGTCTGAGGTCAGTTTTAAACCGAAGAAGATAAGTCTTCCTGACTCCAGACCTGGCACCTAACTCCCCTACTAATAAGATAAACAGCCTTGAGATTCTAAAGAAAAACATACAAAGCGTAGGCAGCAAACAACAGAAACCAGGGAACCTAATTCCGGGTGGCCAATCTGATCCATGAGTGTCCCAGCCCATTTCTAGGAGGAATCATTTCATTCTTCCAGCACCGATTACAAGATGGGGCTTATAGAAAATGTTTAATAAATGATTCATTCCTTGATTCTTGAGAGGCAGAAGGGATCCCATGGCTAGACTTTGGCTCTGGACCAACATGCCGCCTCCTTAAGAAGAAACAAGATTGGTAAAGTGTGGAGAGGGGTAACGTTGTATGTTAAGGAGACATACTTAAGTGAGCATATCCAGGCAGCAGGGTGGGGAAACATACTGGAGGGAGGAATAAAAGTCATCTGAATAGACCACAGACCACCCAGCCAGAAGGGTGAATAGATGAGGTGTTCTAAAAACAGATCACAAGCCTGGCACAGAAGCAAACATATTAGTGGTAGAGGGCTTTCGATGTCTCTTTATGGTCTTAAAGATAACTTCATTTGTTTTTAAACCCTCACCTTCCGTCTTGGAATCAATACTGTGTATTGGCTCCAAGGCAGAAGAGTGGTAAGGGCTAGGCAATGGGAGTCAAGTGACTTGCCCAGGGTCACACAGCGGGGAAGTGTCGAAGGCCAAATTGGAACCCAGGACCTCCTGTCTCCAGGCCTGGCTCTCAATCCACTGAGCTACCCAGCTGCCCCCAAAGATAAGTTCATTTTTCAAGATGAGGATAAATTCTATTCTGAATCTAATTCTTACTAATGAGGAGGAACTGTTGATGGAGAAATGATGGGAACCCTGGGGGCAAGTGACCATTCTCTCCTAGAATTCATGAGAAGACAAACAAACTGGTTCTTTGGACTTAGAAGAAACAGATTTCCAAAGGATTGGCAGAAAGGTCTAAAATTCTAGAAGGGAAATCAGTCAGAAACAATAGGAAACTCAAGACGGAAATTTGGAAGACACAAAGAGAAACAATTCCAGTGAGAAGGAAAATTAGTAAATATTGGTATGGATTCACAGAGAGCTCTCCAATCAGCTTAGTTGATGGTTTTTAAAGAAATGGACATGAGCCTGGCCTAGAGATGGGAGATCTTAGGTTCAAATCTGGTGTCAGATACTTCCCAGATGTGTGACCCTGGACAAGTCACTTAAACCCCATTGCCTATCCCTTACCAGTCTTCTGCCTTAGAACCAATACACAGTATTGATTCTAAGAGGGAAGGGGAGGGTTTAAAAAAAAAAAGAAACTTTAAAAAAAAGGAAATAGGGGGGGCAGCTGGGTGGCTCAGTGGATTGAGAGCCAGGCCTAGAGATGGGAGGTCCTAGGTTCAAATCTGGCCTCAGACACTTCCCAGCTGTGTGACCCTGGGCAAGTCACTTGACCCCCATTGCCTAGCCCTTACCACTCTTCTGCCTTGGAGCCAATATACAGTATTGACTCCAAGACGGAAGGTAAGGGTTTAAAAAAAAAAAGGAAATGGACAGAGGATGGGAGCCAGAGCAAGGAACAGAGTGTTCTTTAAAAATAGTGAATGGAGAACTAAGATTGAGAATGAATTGGGGCTAGCAAGAGAAGTTAAGGACAACAAAAAGGGAATTGTTTAGGGTTATACTGGGGGGAAATGAGACCACAAAGGGGATAAGAACACTGCTTGGTGTGCATGAGTTAATGATAAAAGACAATGGAATGCCTGAAGATAGGAGGTCCTGTATTCAAATATGACTTCAGATACTTCCTAGATGTGTGACCTTGGGCAAGTCATTTAACCTCCATTGCCTAGCCCTTCCTTGGAACAGATACTTAGTATCAATTCTAAGACAGAAGGGATGAGTTATGTAAAAAAAAATTTTTTTCCTGTTAGTACTAAATTGGCTTCTTTTTTGCTTTCATTTTTGTTTTTCTCTGCCAAGGAGAATGATATTTGCCATAGGAAGGACAGGAGCAAAGTAATTAAGAGGAAACTGAGACCCAAGATTGAAAGGAAAAACCTAGTGATGTTTGTAATGATTTCAGGACAACTAGACCGTGCTGCTGGTATCTGTGATTGTTGAGCCCCCATCAGTGATAGCTGCAAGACTGTGGAGAAGTTTAGGGAAGGGTCAATATCCTTATTTTCAGGAGAAAGAAGAGAACTGAGTCTGCAAATAGACTAGTGAGCTTAACTTTGATTCCTGGAAGAATTTCAGAATGGATTATTAAAGAGATGTGTAACCCAGAGAATCTCTGGACTTACTCTCCCCATATCAGATTCCTAGAGCAATATTACATGTCCCCCTGTGGATTCTGGGGCAGACCTCAGGGATTAGAGGTTTCTTTCTAGAAATATCCACCACTAGCCCTTGTCCAACATCGTCCCCCAATATCATGACCAGTTCATATCTAACCAGTGGTGATTTCCCCAGGTCAAACGAACATCAAATCATCTTTACAAAGGGATATTTACTGACAAAGTATAGCAAGATCAAAGTACAAAAACCTTCTTTCTCCCCCTATTTCCCCAACGAGTCAGGACACACTCTTTCCTTTACACACCCACTGGATCCCTTCAGAGAGTGGGCTCGAACTTAACTGACTCCCACAAAGTTAACCACCAAGTTCACTTCTGTTGATGGCATTGACAACAAATGAGCCATTCCTGGGCTTACAAGCCAGAGTATCTGGGTAGCTGACTGGACTCATTCCTGGGCTCAGGAAGATTGTTCCCCAGGGCTGGCTCCTCAGCATCTTCAGCTATTGCATCTACCAGCAGACACGCTGCCATGGACTTCTGTGGCTAGACCTCTGGTTTCTCTTACAACCTTTTAAAGTCTGCAAGTGCTCTTCTGTCTAGATATTCATTCATCCAAGAGTGGGAAAGAATAGACATAACAGTAATAGAAGAAACAGAGGTGGCAAAGGATTCACAGCCACATGGCAGCCTGGAGGAAGAAATAAGGCAGATAAGGAGATTGCCATCTCTCTCTCCCTACCAAGAGGCTTGCAACTGTTCTTGCCTCATTTGACATTGAAGCAGAAAGAGTATGTTCAAGCCGTTTGTATACATTGAGTTCTAGCAGAGCAGTCGGGTAAAAACTTTTCCCTCTTCCCATATAAATGACAAGAAACCATCAGAGAATACATGTAACTCACCAAACTTCCAGTCAATTGTCAGCACACAGTACACATGAGCACACTGCTCATGCTCTAAGCCTGAGCCCCCACTGGTGGGTCCCCATTACAGGGAATTGGCAAACATCTAGGAAAAGAAGCAATGGTCACAAGGAGCCAGCCTGCCTTCATAAGAACATATTATTTCATACACACTTCTTTCCCTTTATTAAAACTGTACTAAAGTAGAAAGTCAGAAGAATGCTATATACCTAGATTTTTAGCAAAGCATTTGAAAAAGAAGCTTATACTATTTTTATGGAGAAGATACAGAGGCATAGATTAGATAGTGAAACAATTAGATGGGGCAGATAGGTAGCCCAGTAAATAAAGTGCTGGGGCCTGAGTTCAAATCTCATAGCAATATTCTTTGGCATCCTTTATAGTTACTTACTTGCAACACACACACACACACACACACACACACACACACACACACACTGATTGAATCAATTAGCAAACATCTATGAAGTGCCTTGGATGTGCTAGGTTGTATGCTAATTGACTTACAAATCTTCAGGGAAGGAGACTTAATGACTAGAAATGTCCTAAGTACTAGAGAAACAAAGGTAAAACTGAGACCCAGAGATTGGGAAGTGATCTCCTCAAGGCCCCATGGGTGTTAGGTGGCAGAGTTAAGATTTGAACTCAGGTTCCAAGACTCCAAATCATCTGAATCCACAGATGAATGAGAGGCCTTAGGCAAGTCACTTCTGAGTCTCAGTTCTGCTAAGAGCCCTCCCAGGTCTAAGGTTGTATAACTGCTCTAGCTAGCTCTTCTTAAGAAGACTAGCCTAAGTGTGAGGTGGGGGCACTGGCAGTTTGGAAATCACACATAATATTCTTTCAGAGAGCAGGTGGCCCAGCATTTCTTTCTCTCTCTCTCTCTCTCTCTCTCTCTCTCTCTCTCTCTCTCTCTCTCTCTCTCTCTCTCTCTCTCTCTCTCTCTCTCTCTCTCTCTCTCTCTCTCTGTCTCTCTCTCTCTCTGTCTCTCTCTCTCCTGTGTGGGAGGAAGAGGCCAGCAGCTGGAAACTGGCCCAGGTCTGATGCCCTTAAATCTCTCCGACCAGTCACCACCAACTCTGACCCAAGAGAAATAGAATCTGCCTGTACTCTCCTGCCCCAATTATTTACTTTGGTCTGTAGTTGGGAAGATTCTTGGGCTCCTAGTTGGGAAGATTCAGCTTATAGTTTTGGTTTAGCTACTTACTGTGTAACCTTGTGTTCTACTGTGGTAGGATTTGCAGTCAGTGGATCTGAATTTAAATCCAACATGTGACTGTGGGCAAGTCGATCAACATGTCAAGATCTCAGTTTTCTTCTCTGCAAAGGGTAGGGATTAGTTTAGGTGGTCATTAACTCACTCTACCCTTTCTAAGTGTTAGATGTCAAAGTGGATGAAGTGAGTGCTTGGCCTGAAATCAGGAAGACTCATCTTCATGAGTTCAGATTTGGCTTCAGATACTATCTGTGTGACCCTGGGCAAGTCACTTAACCCTGCTGGCCTTGGTTTCCTCACCTGTCAAAGAAACAGAAGAAAGAAGTGCAAACCTCTCTCTTATTTTTGCAAAGAAACCTTCCCAATGGAATCAGGAAGAGTCAGACAGACTGAAAAAGCAAGACTGAAGGGCATCAATGTATCCTGGGCACTCTGGGAGACAAAGAAAGAAGTGACACGGGAACCAAGGATGTTTTCCTTGGAGCAGGGAAGAGCTAGGAGAAGCATCATATCTAAGCTTGATGTGGAAGAGGAATGGGAGGATCAGACTTGGAGATCAAGGACTAAACACTCATGTTGCAGAGGAGGAAACTGAGGCCAGAGAGAAATGACCCTGTGGAAGGGAGTGGCCCAGCTGGGATCCCAAGCCATGTTCCCTGACTCTCAGGCCAGCTCTCCTTTCTCTGGGTTAAGTGCTAAAACTCCAAGCCCTAAGCTCGTGGATCCCAGCGGGTCCATTGGGGCCACGAAGGCACAAGTCATTCTTCCCAAAGTCTCAGCCCCCTCTGTTCCCGGGAGCCACAGAACCTGCTAGCTAACCCCCGAGGGCCCTCCTGGGACTGAGCACCTGGCAGGGATGAGAGCTGGGGGGCGGGGGGAGGGGCTGCGGGAGGGGCGCTGACAGGAGGGGACTGGTGGGCCAAAAGCTCAAGGTGGAAAGGGAGGGGAGGGGAATGGAGATTGGCTGGGGAGGTGGGAGAGCTGCGGGTAGAGAAGGTGAAGGCTAAGAGGCGGAGTCTGACCTAAGCCAGTTTAGAGTCTGCATGGCCAAGAGGAGGGGGCTGGAGTTTGGGGAATTAAGGTGAGATCTGACAGTGATGGGTTGGAGGGTCCAAGGGCGGGACCTGTGTAGGCTTGCCAGAAGGGGAGGGGTCTACAGCACGTGGGCGGGGCTAAACTGCATCCGCCCCCTGGGCGGGGTTAGGCACTCAGCTGCTGACCAGTCCCAGCTGCAGCCCCAGCCCCTTCCCTTCCGAGCCGGTCCGGAGAGCCAGAGCTGGGCGCTCGGGGTCCGCGGGAAAACGAGCTTCTGCCGCCGCCAGAGCCAGAGTTCCCTCGGGGACCAAGCGGGTTCTCTCGGGTCCGTCCAAGGCCACCAGGGCTGCAGCCGCCGCCGCCTTCTTCCTTACCCAGCGCTGCCAGTCGTTCGGTCCCATCCGTCCAGCTCCTCAGAGGTGCCGGCCCCCAGCTCCCCGCCCACCCGGAGCCTTGACCTCGAAAGCAGCGTCCCGAGCCACCACCACCCTCAGCTGAGGTAAGGGGCGCGCCAGGGCAGAGCGATCTGGGGACAGACCCGGGGGCTTCGGGAGGATGAGCCGAGGGGTGGGGGTAGCAGGGTCAGGAAGAACTGGGGGCAGCAAGGCGAGCGAAGGATGAGGGTCCCAGGCACAGGGGCGTTGGGGAAGAGGGGCGCTGGCTGGCGGAGAAGATTGGGGGAGTGGGAGGTGCTGGCAGCAAACCGACCGTGTCCGATCGTACTGGGGGAGAGGGGAAGGCACTACTGCAGGCGAAGGGGCTCCAGACCAGGGTAACCTGAGGGAGAGGCCATATGTGGTGGAGCTTAGGCTGAAGCAGCCCCAGGCTCTGGGAGCAGGGGCTGGAACCTTGGGCTAGGAGCGGGGGGAGGAGGCAGCGCTCTCTGTACCTTGAGTGGGGCGGGTTCGAGCCAGACACTGACCCGGGTGGGCTGTGGGGAGAGAACAGTGGTTGGATCCGAGTTCTAAAATTGGGCCCCCCAATCCTGGCAGGGAAAAGAAGAGAGAACCCTGTGCCCTGAGGGGCGGGAGGGTGGAAGGACAGCTTGACTCCCTTTTGCCTTGGTCTTGGGAGTGGCCCCATGGGGAGTTGGGGGGGGCGGAGCTGCCTCCCAGTGGAGACCTTCGGTGGTCCATTGAGGTGGGTGTGGGCGAGACTTCTCTGGGCAGAAAAGGAGGGGAGTTCGCAGTGCCAGAGGAGGGGAAGCAGTGATAGAGGGGGTCGTAAAAGGTTTCTGGGCTGTCTGGGTATTATTGCTTGAGTGTCTGTGGCCCTATGAGCGTGTGTGTAGATTTATCCGCATAGAGGCGACTGTGTGTGGAGGTTGATGAATTTCCCAATAGGGAAGGGTGGGGTGGGGGCAGAGGTAGTAGCAGCTCCTCGTGGGGTGAAATGGGGGGGGGGGCGGGTTGGTGAGTTTCACAAACACTATTTCTTCCAAATAGATAACCATTTAATTGGCCGAGAGGACCTCTGGAGCTGCTTCTAGCTCTGAGGTTCTAGGGTTCTAAGTCACTTCTCTCTGAAACTCGATTTTCTTATTTGTCAATAGGATTAATATAATTTCTGTCCTGCTCGCTTCTCTCCATTTCAAGGCTTTTGTGAGGATTATCAGATCATGGGACTTAGAGCTGGAAGAGCTCTTAAGAGATTGGGCAGCACAGTCTGTCAGCCTGCAAGTATTAAGCCCTTTCCACGTGCCAGACACCATGCTAAACGCTGGGGACTGTTTCTGTCCCTGCCTTCATGGAGCTTATATCTGAATGAGGAAGCTTCCAGAACCTCTCATGTCTCTCCTAAATAGGGAAAACTGCCTTACAGAGCAGGAAACTGAGGTCCACGGAGAAGGAGAGTGTTTTGTCTAAGGTCACTGGGCAGTAAATGGCAGAGCTGGGGGTTCAAACCCAGGGGCCTCTCCTTCCAGAGCCTGGCCTCTTTTAGCTGTATATGATGCTTTGGGTGAGGCAGAAAGGAGCTTCCTTATCACCCAGGGAAGGTCATGGCTGCCTTCCTTTATCAGCCACAGGATCAGGTCTGTGCCGGTCTTAGAGTTTCCTCTAATAGCTCCTCGTGAATCTTCCATCTAGGAATCCCACCGGATCCTTTTTGGAGAAGAGACTATAATGGCTCAATTACCTACAGGTCACTTCTCTGGCAACCTTAATTCATCCATCAATTTGGCTAAAGCTTTTTGGATCTATTGGTATTTTTAGCCTGTGCTATATCTCAGGACCGTACTAGTCTATTAGAAGGTTGACTTGCCTTTCTGATTTTTCATTTCTTTTTCTTAAAGCTCAGCTCGATTTCTTTCCCAAGTTCAGGGACTTGGTGTAGGGTCACAGTGTATGTCAGAATTGGGAGGGACCCCAGAACTCATCATGCAAGTTAGTGGCGATCAACCAACAAAACAATGTGAGGAAGACTTGTGAAAACCAAAAGGGATATGAGGAGGCATGGAGTCCAGGGAGCAAATGGAATAGGTTTTTGTCAGGTCAGAGAAGAAAAAGATGTTTTCTAACCTTCTGATGGGGTTATAAAGAATTATGGGTTAGAAGTCTTGAAATCTTAGAATCATAGAATGTGAGAGATGGAAGGAACCTTAGAACCTAGAAGGTCAAAGTTGGAAGGAAACCTTGAAAAACATCGGGTCCAATCCAATTCACTACATTAGTCCATTCATTTATTCATTCATTCCTATATTTAACAAATATTTATTAAATATCTTCTAGGCACAGAATCTTGAGGAAGGTGCTAGGGGAGAGAGAAAGTTTGGGAAAGAAATTTGCCTGAAAGTGCTTATATTCTAGTTTGGGGTTAAAGCACAAACAAATAACTATAGTGCCCAGAGTTACAGAATTAGTCCATAGAAGAAGTACAAAACTGTGTTCGTGATTTGTGGGCTGAGGTGTGTACGTTTGGGGGATTATCAGGCAGGGCATCCTGGAAGGCTGACAATTGATGTGAGCTTTAAGGGATGGTTATTAGGGATTCTACTGGTGAAAAGGAAAATGAAGATGTTGCAGGTGGAAAGAACAACCTTGAGAAAAGGGAAGATGAAATCCAGAGGTGGAATTTTTCATTCAAGGTCATGGAATGAGAGGGAGAGCTCACACTAAGCCGAGAAAAGATTTGAGCTGATCTTTTTACCCTTCCTTCACTGTTTTCTAATCCCTCATATTACTGAATCCTAGAAGGATCCATTAGATCCTTTTGGCAGTGTCAGCTTGGCAGCAAAGTGGATAGAGATCTGTACTTGAAGTCAGGAAGTCTAGAGTTCAAATCCAGCCTCAGAAATGTCCTAGTTGTGTGATCTTGGACAAGTCACTTAACTTCTGCCACTGGGGAAGGAAATGGCAAACTAGGATGAGGAAGGGTCTAGAATCTGTGTTATATGAGGTCAGATGGAAGGAACTGAAAGAGAAAACTTAAGGAAAGAGGAAGGACTTCATAAGTGCCTTCAAACATTTGAAGGACTGACCTGTAAAAGGGGGATGAGAGTCTATCTGTTTGGTTCCAGGGGCCCTGAACGAGCAATGGGGAGAGGTAGCCAAGAAGCATTCGCTTGGGGCCTGAAAAAACTTTCTAACTAGAAGAGTTGTCCATTAGTGAATGGGTCACTCTAGGAGTTGTGTCCCGGTAGGAAGATAGATGGGTTTCAAGCAGAGTTGGAATGACCATTTGTAGGGTATGTTTTTGAAAGGATTCCTGGTCAGATGGGCTGGGTCAGACTAGATGGCCTCTGAGATTCATACTAGTGCTGAGATTCTATAATTTTACTTAAGCAAAACCATTGAGAATATTGGTCAGTTGGTCATAAATCATTAAGTGCTTACTATGTGCCAGACACTGTGCTAAGCCCTGGGTCTACAAAGAAGGGGTCTGCTCTAGAAGAGCTCACAGTGTCATGGAGAAACAACATGTAAACAGTGATGCATAAGCAAACTATAAATGGAATAAAGTGGAAATTATAGGGAAGATATTAGAATTAAGGGGGATTGGGAAGGGCTTCTTGTAGAAGGTGGGATTTTAGCTGGGATTTGAAGGAAGCCAGGAAGTAGAGAAGAGAATGGAGATAATTCCAGGCTATGAGTAACAGCCAGCAGAAATGTCCAATTAGGAGATGGTATGTCTTGTGTGAGGAGCAGCAAGGAATCACTGGATGGTCAGTGGATCACAGGATATGTTGGTGGAGTTAGAGACTTCTTGGAGAGAAGGTAGCCCTCTGTCTTAGAACTGGTGATAGATGACTCCTGAAGTCCCTTCCAGCTGAGATTTGGGGGTCATTCCTATCCATTAACCCAGGGGCTCCCCAGAGGGGGTGTCCATTCTTGACCTCCAAGGCTTCATTTGCATTAATGCCACTACCAAGCCTCCTTATTTATGGGGCCAACGAGAACTGACGACATGATGCTGGTAAGCGATGTTTATCTAGCACCTGGGCTTTCAAATTCACAGTTGGACAGTGTCCTGCCTGTTCTAATCTTCCTCTGCCTGTTGCCTGCCAGCTAGCCTGGGCAGCCCCAGGGATGCTTGCTTTCTCAGCTGGCTCTGGATGCCTGAGTAACTCCTGCTAAATTGTCCCCTTGTAATAAAGAACCCCTGGGGAACTTGTCCAAATGTGTTTCCTCAGTCACCTGTATTCTGTGAAAGGTCTAGAATTTGATCTTTTCTCACTTGGCTTCAGGTTTTTTTCAAGTCAAGGCCAGAATCAGAGAGCTAGAAGAAATGTGTGTGTGGAGGTGGTGGGAGTGCTACCTGGTCCAATTCACTCCTGAACAGCCCTACCTTGGTCTCTACAGCATCCCTTCCTAGCCCCAATATCGTCATCTAGCTTCCACTGGTTTCTTATTCCTACTTTTTTCCCATTATTTTCATTGAGAATCCTAGACCTTTTGTTCTTCTAAATGATTTTTGTTATCTGGTCTCTAATCAATATAAGACTGAATTCGTACATTTAATTTAGATAGTGTTATCATTTTTATTCTATTGGCAAGGTCCAATCACATGTGCTGACAACTCCACTAGTTATTTAAGCTATTCTTTATCGTTTTCTTACTTTTTTTTAAGCCCTCACCTTCCATCTTGGAATCAATACTTTGTTGGTTCTGAGGCAGAAGAGTGGTAAGGGCTAAACAATGGGGGTTAAGTGACTTGTCCAGGGTCACACAGCTGGGAAGTGTCTGAGGTCAGATTTGAACCTAGGACCTCCCATCTCTAGACCTGGCTCTCCATCCACTGAGCTACCCAGCTGCCCCCCAATTTTCCTACTTTCTCTTTTTCTCAGTGTTATCTCCTTAAAAATTATTTTAGCAAAAGAAGAAATAAAACATTCAGCAAAAACAACTTTTAAAAACCAGATGTCATATGGAGTATCCCACATTGATGGTCTACAGTTTCTGCAAAGGAGTCTGGGGGATGCTGTTTTCTTCTATCTTTTTTAGGGCCAAACTTGGTTTTTCTAATTTTGCAAAATATAGTTTCAGTTGTTTTGTTGTGCTTATTCTTTCCTTTTACTTTAGTCATTTTATATATTGTCTTCCTGATCCTGATAGGCTTCTAGCTTTCCTCAGAAATTAACTTTAATTTACTGTGTATATATTTACTGTTAAATCTATCAATATTTATATTGATAGATAGAGCCACATGTACATAGTCATTTCTATACTCTGTTGTTTTTCCATATATTAGAATATGAGTGAAGATTTAGACCTTTCCTTGTGTTCCTACCATTGTAGAAGAATGTCTGGCACATAGTAAGCACTTAATAATGCTTATTGATCAGGGACAGCTAGATGGCTCAGTGGATAGAGAGCCAGGCCTGGAGATGGGAGATCTTGGGTTCAAATCTAGTCTCTGATACTTCCCAGCTGTGGGACCCTGGGCAAGTCACGTAACCCCAATCGCCTGGCCTTACCACTGTTCTACCTTGGAATTAATACTTAGTATCACTTCTAACATAGAAGGTAAGGGTTTAGGTTTTTTTAATGCTTGTTGACCCGACTTTGCATGCCTCTAAATGTCTTTTAAGAGTTTTTTATAACTATATACAAGTCTTGAGGATATGTTGGTAATTGATTTACAGTTATTTAGAATGAAACTTCATTTTCTATCATTTCCTCCTGGGTTTTGTTACTGCTAGGTATAAATGCTATTTATTTTTGTGGTTTTATTTTATAACCTGCTGCTTTACTAAAATGCTGCTAAATTACTAAATTAATAACTAGCAGTTTTGCTAAATATTTTCTCTTTCTTATTTATTTGTTAATTTTCTATTAGTTAACTAAAACATCATGTCATTAGCTAAAAAAGATAGTTTTATCTCCTTACATTTTAAATTTTTATGTTTATGCCTTCAATTTCTTATTCTTGTCTTATTTTTATAACTAGCATTTCTAGAACTATGTCCAATACTAGCAGGAAATGGGGCCCTCCTTGTTTTATTCCTGTATTTATTGGGGAAGCTTCTAGTGTTTCCCCATTATGTAGAATGGCATTAAATTTTTTTTAGATGTATACTTTTTACCACATTATAAAGGGCTCTTTCTGTGCCCGTTTTCTTTAGGGTGTTTAGCATAAGTTATTACTGTATTATGCCAAAAGGTTTTTTTTCATCTCTTGATATAATCATGTGGTTTGGGATGGTTTTCTTTGTGATATTGCTTTCCTAATATTTTTTTAAACCCTTACCTTCCGTCTTGGAACCAATACTGTGTATTGGCTCCAAGCAGAAGAGTGGTAAGGGCTAGGCAATGGGGGTCAAGTGACTTGCCCAGGGTCACCCAGCTGGGAAGTGTCTGAGCCAGATTTGAACCCAGGACCTCCCGTCTCCAGGTCTGGCTCTCAATCCACTGAGCCACTCAGCTTCCCCCTCTCTGTAGAGTTTTATTCCTTGGGATCATAACTATGCTTTCTCTGAATTGTTTGAAATCTCTGTTCTCCAAATTCACACTGGTAATGTCCCTTACATTCAAGCTGTTGTTGTTGAGTTGTTTCAGGCTGTTTGTCTCTTTGTGACTCTTATTTGGGGTTTTCTTGGCAAATATACTGAAGTCTTTGGCCATTTCCTTCTCCAGTACATTCTATAGATAAGGAAACTGAGGCAAACAGGGTTAAATTATTTGCTCAGGGTCATTCAGCTAAAATGTCTAAGGCTAGATTTGAACTCAGGTCTTCCTAACTCTAGGCCTATTACTCTACTGTGCCACCTACCTGTCCTTGTGGCCCAAGTGCTTGCTATGTGGCAGTCAGCGCTAGGCATAGAGGGTAAAAAGGCAAAAGTGAACAGCATCCCTGCCTTTAAAGAGCTCACAGTCTACTGAGGGGAATAGAGCATATTTGAGTTTAGTAAATACAACCTACACACACAGTAAGCGGAATAGTGGGAAGAGGAGAACTAATGCAGGGGGGCATCCTGAAAGGGTTCTTAGAGGCTGTAGCCCTTGGTTTGAGCTTGGAAGGGAGGGGGGTGGGTGGGGTGGGGGGGAGGTAGGTGAACATTCTAAGGACTGGCTGGTGCACAGAGGCAGGAAACAGGAGGGGATGTCCAAGAAACAGCAAGCAACCCAGTTTAGCTTGAGTGTAGAGCAAGTGAGTAGAGGGGCGGATGTGCCAAACAGAGGAGTCAGGTCATCTCCTAGAAACAAGACCAGCTCCAGGACATTCTCTTCAGTGGATGTTCAATAATTGTTTGTATGACAAATGCCTGACTCTGCTGGCAAGAAAAGAGGAGGACAGTCCAAACTCTAGAGTTGGAAGGACCTTGGAAGTCATCTAGTCCCTCCTCCTCATTTTACAGATAAGGAAACTGAGGCTCAGAGAAGTGAATTGTCCTTGGTCATAGAGGCGGTAAGTGGCAGGGTCAGTATTAGAACCTAGAGATGCTCTGCCGCTGCAGGAGCCTGGCCTTACAGAGTTCATCGGCTATTTGGGAAGATGAGTCGCATAAAAGAAATAATTAGAGACATTGCTTCAGTAGAATGAGAATTCTTTGAGGGCAGGGACTGTTTTCTGTTCATCTTAGTATTCACAGTGCCCAGTACAGTGTCTGGCAGGTAGTAGATATATTATAAATGTTTCTTGGATTGGGCACTCAAATCAAGTGCCCACTGAGCAAGCAGTAAACCTGATCAGGTTTGGAAAGGATTGGAGAAGGGAGCACTTGCTGCAATCAGGGTGGACATCCTGGAAAAGGTGGAACTTGGAGGATGGGCATGGTTGGAAATATATGGAATGGGAAGAGTGAGCCAAGCCTTAAAGCAGGTCTTGGAAAGGACAAAGATGGGTAAGAACAGCCTGATTGGAGCTGGGGCTCTAGGGAAGGGGCTATACAGTGGAAACCTAGAGGAGGGGAAAGGTATGGAAGGCCAGGTTGCCTGGGTAGAAGTCAAATGGACAAGGGCTCCAGGTACAAGTGTTGGGGCAGTCCTAGAGGAGGAATCATAGATCTGGAGTGTAAGGGACCTTGGAGGTCACCTGGGCCCTCATTTCACAGAGAAAGTGCCCGAGGCTCAAGGGAGCGAAGGGATTGGCTCAAGGGAGTGAAGGGATTTGCTCCATGCCACCTAGGTTTAATGTCAGAGGTGAGGTTTGAACCTGCCTCCTCTGACTCCACAACCAGGCTTTCCCCTGTGTGATACAAGGATGTTTCTCTGGATGATCTCAGATGGGGATATAAGCATCCTTGGGTGACAGGGGATGGTGTGTGTCTCTTGCAGATGGCTTCAGTAACAGAAGGAGGAAAAGCCGCGGGCAAAGATGCTTCAGACCAAAACTTTGACTACATGTTCAAATTGCTCATCATTGGCAATAGCAGCGTTGGGAAGACTTCTTTCCTCTTCCGATATGCTGATGACACCTTCACGCCAGCCTTCGTCAGCACGGTGGGCATTGATTTCAAGGTGAAGACGGTTTACCGCAATGAGAAGAGAGTCAAACTCCAGATCTGGGTGAGTCTTAACTGACTAGAACTAGAATGCTCCCCAAGGGCAAATTGGTCCCTTGGGTCTGGGAGACAGCATAACAACGGGCCATTGGGGCATCAATGATGAGAACGCTGACTTGGGTCTAGACTTTGGGGTCCTGTACCAAAGCTGTGATGATCTATCCATAATACCTGAGACACTCTGTTCACATATTCAGCCCTAGGAAAGCTATCCTGGATTTGAAGCACTCTGTGGGTCAATGCTCACTCAAGACCATAGCTCATGAGCCCCCACTGATATTCCTATTTTCATCAACCAGTCAGAAGATATATTAGCTCAGAACAAAAGACATTTCATCAAATAGCACAACAAAAATAAGATGACAAGAAAAGATTTCCCCCACCATGTGCATGTGGTATATTTCCTCAGTAGGTTAACACTCTACTAGTAGGAAATGTCACACATATAGAGAAAATAAACAACCAAGGAATATTTGTGGATAGCATATATGTAAGGAGCACATACCTAAGGAATATATAATGGAATACATGTAGAAATCAAGTCGCCAGGACACATGTAAAGGACACATATGTTGGGACATATGGTAAGAATGAATATGTGGTTGGGATTATTTATCCTTTTGATATTGCTCTAATATTCTTTGGCAATGTTATTGCTCTATTCTATTCTGGGTATCATGTCCCTAATATGTTGGTTGTTCCTTCTCTGATCTCAAGATTACCAAGCCATTTTCTGATACCATGTGCTACTCTTTATTCCTAGAAAGGCCTCCCTGACAAGCCAAGACTGAGCTACTTTGCCCAGTCAAACAATAGCCAGCAAGTGAAAAGAATGACTCAGTCTAAGATTATCTGTTTTTTTGACAATGCTTGTCTGGTGCCAATTCCAGGTCTCTGGTCCTGACAATTATCTGACTTTGGGTTAGAAAATTCCCTGTAGGAACAGCTAGGTTGCTCAATGGATAGAGAGCTAGGCCTGGAGATGGGAGGTACTAGTTCAAATCTGGCCTCAGATACTCCCTAATGGTATGACCCTGGGCTAGTCACTTAACCCCAATTGCCTAACCCTTACTACTCTTCTGCCTTGGAACTGGTGCTTAGTGTCAATTCTTAGACAGAAGTTAAGGTGTTTTTTTTTAAAGGAATATCTTCTGTAATTCTTATTAAATTATGCCTATAGTCTTTGTCCCCAAAATTCATTTCAAGAACTCTGACTCCCTATATTCCATAGGAACTGTGTGGAGACTGGGCTGCCAACATTAGCCTCACTCTCCAAGTCCTCTTTGAATGGCATTAGATAAAACTAGGGACCAGAGCAAAGAGATCCTAGAAATTAGAACAAAAGTAGCAAGGCCATCACCATCACCCCTCTGGGATGCTTTACCTGCTTTTCTTCTAGCAATCAAACCTTAATGGTCTTTCCATATTTGTAGCTCTAGACAGCCAGCAGAGTGCCCTACACATATTAGGCATTTATAAATGTTCATAGGATTGCATTTTCTGGCCTCTTCATCCTACTCCTCCCACCATCCCCCACTAGTGCCTTCCCTCTGAGATTCCCTCCCATATACCTAGTGATTTGTATGGTGTCTTACCCATTAGAATCCATGAGAAGGAAGCAGCTGGGTGGTTCAGTGGATTGAGAGTCAGGTCTAGAGACAGGAGGTCCTGGGTTCAAATCTGACCTCAGATACATTCTAGCTGTGTGACCTTGGGCAAGTCACTAGACCCCCATTGCCTAACCCTTACCCATCTTCTGCCTTGGAACCAATACACAGTATTGATTCCAAGATGGAAGGTAAGGGTTTTTATAAAGAAAAAAAAAAAGAATCCATGAGAGTTCCTTAAGGGCAGGGACTGTTTTGACATTCCTTTGTATCATAAGCATTTAGCCCAGTGCTTAGCACATAGTAGGCGCTTAATAAATGCTTTTTGACTGACTGGATTGAGAAAAGAAGACTGGTCAGGGGTGATGACTGACTTCAAGTGTTAGGAAGGATATCATGGAAAAATCATTGGATTTCATAGTCAGAATGAGGAGAATTGGAGGGGAAATGATATGTAACTTCTTGCTAACTGAGCTGTTCCAAGGTTCAAGAGGCTGCCTTTAGAGGCTATAAACTTACCCCTCCTTGGAGGTCTCCAGAAAGACCTCCTTGGGGGAGGTTGTAAAGATAATTGATTCCATGGATACCAGTTGGATTAGATGGTTTCTAGCATCCCTTTGAATGCTGAAAGTCTATGTGTCTGTGTGTGTGACTCAGCTTTTGAGGACCAGGCCTGAAGCTTTCACTGCTTCTCATCTCCCTCCTTCCATCCCCGCCCCCAGACCATCGCAAGTACCTAACAAGGGATGTCCATCCATGAGAAAGAACTCAAGTAATCCCAGAGAGGCTGATGACCAGACAGTCCTTGCCCTCTGGAAGTTGACAGTCTTGGGATCAGCATCGTTACCACCAGTTGTCACCAGGCAGCCACAGTCCAATTCAGCAAACCTTTATTAAGTTGCTGTGGTACCCAAAGTGCTTCCTGGCATGATATGGGAGTGTTTTCCCCCCTGTCCCTAGTATAAGTCAAGGGACCTTACTGTGACTCAATTTCTTCATCTCTAAAATGAGAGGACTGGACCAGGCAGAAACCCCTTCCAGCTCTGGACCCTTAAATCATAAAAACAAATACAATAATAAGTTCCAAAGTGCTGAGAACATTCAAATTGACTTGGAAACCATGGTAACCCCTAGTGGGATAGTCAGTGTTGTGCAGTGGTTAGATTATTGGATTTTTGGAGTCAGGAAGGCCTGAGTTCCAATCCTGTATCAGACACTTCATAGCTATGTAGCCCTGGAAAGTCACTTTAGCTTTCTGGACTTCAATTTCCTCATTTCTAAAATTGAAAGGGTTGGACTTTATGGCCTCTGATGAGGTCCCTTCTGGCTCTAAATCTAGGATCCACATAGGGTCCAAAGATAGAATGTCAATGCATGTAAGCCAAGGGATCAACCATCTTACTTTTGTTTTTGTATCCCCAGTATTTAGAACATTGTTGATGTTGTTTAGTTGTTTTTCAGTCATGTCAGACTCTTTGTGATCCCATTTGGAGTTTTCTTGGCAAACTGGAGTGGTTTGTCATTTCCTTCTCCAGTTTATTTTACAGATAAGGAAACTGAGGCAAACAGTTAAGTGACTTGCCCTGAGTCACACAGCTACTGTGTGTCTGAGGCCAGATTTGAACTCACAAAGATGTCTTCCTAATTCCAAGATCTATCCACTGTTCTACTTAGCTATCCACAGTACATAGTAGGGGATTAATAAATGCAAGATGATGACGATGAAATGATAAGGCGGAGAGGAAAGATCAGGAAGCCTTCTTGGAGGAGGAGGTGTTTGAGTTGCTCCTTTGCACTCCCATATCCCTACTACTTTATGATTTACAGAGTTTCTACAACCCTGCCTGATTACCTTGTAAGGGAAGAAGTGTATTGTTGACTTTTTTTGACAGTGGAGGACATTGTGCCCATGAGAGGTACAGTAATTTGTCTAAGGACACACAACTAGTAAAGGTTAGGGTTGGTTGGGTTTCAGCAGGCTGGACAGAGTCTGGAGGAAGAGGAGTTTGGGAGAAGACCCTGGAGCACAGAATGAGGCTTTGCATAATTCCAAGATTTGCTGCTAGAGTTTCCTGGGATGCTAGATTTAGAGTAGGAGATTACTTTAGAGGTCAGCGAATCCAACTCCCTCATTATACAGAAGAGAAAACTGAGGCACAGAGGCTAGATGACTTGCCCAAATCCATATAGGTAGTAAATGTTAAGTCTGGTCCTTGAATCCAGGTTCCTTGTCCTTTTTCCATTGTATCCTACTCCCCACATACATTTCAATCCCTTGTGTGTTTGTGGCTCTCCAGCATCTCTCCCTCCATACTGGCTTCCACTCACCTACAGGACTAGATATGGGCTAGTTCCTTCTATGAGGGCCAACTTTGCCCTCATTCCTTGATTTCCTGGGGCCAAGTTATTGCTCATTCTTACTTCTCAGGGACGGAAGGGTGAAAGGGAGTGACAGGAGGCTTCTTCTTCCTTCTAGCCCCCATTTGGATCTCAGAGCAAGATGGAAACAAGTATGGTGCCCCCAGGGAGCCATCACAGCTGCTCCCCACACTTACAACCTGCAGGCCCCTTGTAGGCTTCTAGCACCTCACCGTCTGCTCCCGGAGGGCTTGGCAGCCCTTTCCAGTAAATTGCTCAAGCCATTGATGCTCAGTGATGCTCATGAGCCAATTGTTCAACCAGATGACTTCATGTATCTCCCCACATAGGGTGAGGTTTCTGGAAAACTGGGGGAAAGAAAAAAGGGAACCTAGTGGTATTGAGGAAAGAACCAGGAATATGGAAATACATTACCCATTTTCGAATTCTCAAATTCTGACTATTTCCTGACTCTGGGACTCTGAGCAAGTCAATTCCCCTCAGTTTTGTCATCCATCAAATAGGGAGAAAAATATATGCATTTCATAGTATTATCATGAGGCTCAAATGAGATCATAAATGTGAATGATAGGGGATCACATAAAATGGTGGCCTTGACTATTTCTAGCTCTCTGTCTAGCCACCTCTGTTTATTTGGTGCTTTCATTCCTTTGGAGAATTTCCTTGCGTCCCTGGTTGGCTCTAACCATTCCATCACACTGCCTCTCATTTTCTTTATCATTAATTCATCCATCAGCTAGCATCATCTGCCATTAATGGATGAGGGTTACTTAGGGAAATTTTAGCCAGAAGTCCCCAATCACAGGTGAGGGGAAGAAGTTGTAACCATTGGTAGAAATTGAACAAATGGAAAGCTCATGTGAGAGAGGGGTCTGATCATTCCCAATGTCCTCTGCTCCAGAAAGCAACAGCATCTGGTGTACAGGGTTCTATAGTTTAGGAAGGCCACTGATAAGCTGGGCAGCATCCAGAAGATGGCAGCCCTCAAGATGAGGGAACTAAAGGTTGGGCCTTAAGAAAAAAACTCCTGGAACATGAGTGTCCTAGGAACAGTATTAGATTTCTTATGCTTGGCCCTGGAGAACAGAATAAAGAGCAGGGAGGGGCTAGGGGACAGAGGAAGAATTTACAGAGAGGCTGATTTGGGCTTAATTTTGGCAAAACAATGAGACATCCTGAAATAGAGTAGATTGCCCTGGAGAGAATGGATTGACCACCATGAAAGATCTTTTAAGTAATGATCACATGATAGGGAAATTTCCGCTCAGGTATGGATTGGAACTAGACTTTGGACAAGTTGCTTCCCTCTCGGGGCCTTAGAGGTTAGACTAATATTTCTTTCAACTCTATGCCTATGACCCTATGATGTTGTTTCTTTACTTCTCTTGGCCTCAGTTTCCTCATATGTAAAATGAGAGGGGAAGGGATTGAATTAGGTGGTCCCTGAGGTCCCTTTTAGCTCTAGATCTCAGATCCAATGAAATGTTCTCTTAAAGTCCCAATACTCTTCCACCTCTGACACTCTTTCCCCCAACCCCTTTGCCTCTGATGTTCCCTTCTCCCATGGGGAGCCCTTCTCTCTCCACCTTTCTCTGGCTACCTCAGTTCCTAGGGAAGTTAATTACATATCAGAGAAGAGAACATCCTCACCCTTGGGGCAGAGGGGAGGCCTCATTACCTGGGAGAGAGCCAGTGATTGGGAGACAGCCAGAGAGCACACATGAGGATGGAGAGAAGCTTGGCAACCCCTGTGCCATCAGCCTCAGCTCGGGTCTGTGTACAGGCTGCTTAGCAACAGGACAGACTTCCCACAGGGAGGGGAAGGAGGAGGGAGAGAGAAATTGGGAGATGGAGGGGAAGGGAGAGGTAGAAAGGGGAAAGAAGAGGAAGAGAGTGGGGGTGGGGGGAGGAGGAGTGATGAAATAAAGGAAGATAAAGGGAGAGAGGGGAGGAAGAAGAAAGCGGGGAGGGAGACAAAAGGAGCAGAGGAGGTGGGGCAAGGCTGCAGAAGCTTCTGAATAGTGCTGGAGTTGGCTACAGCTAGAGAGAGAAGGTTGCCCCTCCCTGGGAACAGGCTTCGCAGAATTAAATTACAATTAAATTTTAACAAACATGTATTAAGTACTGATTATGTACAAAGCTCTGGAGACTAAGACAAAACCAGCTAGATCATGAATGGTGTTCCATCTCCATGCTTCTGCCATTTCCTTCTCCATCTCACTTTAGGGATGAGGAAACTGAGGCAAAGAAAGGCAAGTGACTTATGCAGGATCATACAGTTGGTAAGTGTCTGAGGTCAGATTTGAATTCAGGAAAATGAGTCTCCCTGATTCCAGGGTCTGTGCTCTATCCACTCTACCATCTAGTTTCATTCAAAGCTCAAGTTAATCAATGTGAATTTATGAAGCCCCTACTATGTGCCAGGAACCGACTGCGCTAAGGGCTAGGAGTTCTCTTTCTAATGGGGGAGACAACCTACAAACAAGATCTAGGAAGGATAATTTAGGAGTAGCATCAGAGGGAAAGTATTAGGATTGAGGAGGACTGGGAGGGGCCTTTTCCAGAAAATGGAAGACTTTAGCTGAGATTCTAAAGAAAGCAATCTGTTCCATAAGACACATACTCTTTCCTAAAATGACTTTGAATGGATTTTGTGTATTATATATATTTGAGTACAAGTGGTTTCTCTCCCAAAAGAAAGAAAGCTCCTCGAGGGAAAAAGTTGCTTCATTTTCTTTGTATGTCTAGAGCATGTAGTATACATTTTAAATGCTTATTGGTTGATTGATTATTTATTTGTTGGTTGGTTGGTTTGGTTTTGGGGAAATTTTATTTGATTAATTTAGAATATTTTTCCATGGTCACAAGATTCATGTCCTCCCCTGCCCTACCCCACTCCTGTAGCTGACATGCAATTCCACTGGGTTTTACTATTTCCATATTATTGATATTTGCACTGGGGTGATCATTTAGAGTCTACATCCCCAATCCTATCCCCATCGACCCACGTGATCAAGCAGTTGTTTTTCTTCTGTGTTTCTATTGGTTGATTATTTAAAGAGCAGGAAATGAATGAGTTTGGACTACAGCTCTAAAAACTATGAGAGGGAAGGAAGAGAAAGGACTAAAGCCTCTCTAATCCTCTGATCCTTTGGGAGGTAGTGGGGTGAAGTTAGCTCTTTGAGCTAGAAGCCAAAGCAACTAGCATTTATTAAGCACCTACTGTATGCCAGGCACAGTACTAAGTGCCAGGGAAAAGCTAACTCCATCAAGGAGTTTGCATTCTTGGGGGGAGGGGGAAGATAGCATGCAAACAATGAGGTAGCTAGCTGTTGAAATGGATAGAGTGCCAGACCTGCAGTCAGGAAACCAGGAATATTTCAATCCAATCTCAGATTCTGACTAGCTGTGTGACCCTGAACAAGTCACTTGGATTCTTTCTGACTCAGTTTCTCATCTATAAATTAAGGATAATAATAGCACCTGCCTCCTGGGGTTGTTATGAAGATTGATTGAGATAATACTTATAAAGTACTTAAAAACCTTATGTAAATGTTATCTAGTATTATTAATTATGAACATTCAAGAATATATACAGTGTAAATATGAAGTAATCTCTGAGAGAAGGTGCTAGCATGAAGGGGGATTGGGAAAGGCATCTTACCGAAGGTGGGACTTCGACTTTCTTCAAAGCCTTACCCAGGAAGGACAGATGTAGCTAATTAAGATGAAGGCACTGTTAGCAAGTTAAAGGAGTGTTGGTGTGGAAACAGACAGGACCCTGGGAAATTTGTCACTTCCCTTCTTTGGCTGGAGTTTCTGCGAGGTGGGACAGACTTAATTGGGATTTGAGAGCAGCATTAACAACTGAAACTGTCCCAATTAGCTACCTGCCTCCTTCTTCCATCTCAGTCCCTACCTAGTATGGAGGGCATTAGTCTTTAAGGAATAAGCCATTTTCTCCTCCCACTTAGCCTTTGGCTTCACCTTCCCTCCTCAGGTGAGGGGAAGCAGTCACAAAGGACCTCCACTCTCTTCCTTATTAGGCAGGCAGTCAGCAATCCTTTATATGTTCTCACTAGATGTTAAGCACAGACCCAAAGAAAACAATCCCTTCCCCACTCCCAGCTCTGTCTCTGGCCTCAAGCAGCCTCCATTCTAAGAGAGGGGAGATGTGTAGAAGGTGGAACAGCCTCCTAGTAAGTAACTAGACCCATCCAAGAGACAGACTGTGTCAATGGAAGTTAATCTCCAAAGGGAGTCTGGGAAAGTCCTGTAGGAAGTGGGTGCTGGTGACTTAAGGAAGCCAGAGACTGCAAGAAGTAGAGGTGAGGAGGAAGAGGATTCTAGGCATAAAGGACAGCCAGAGAAGATGCCAGAGTCAGGAGATGGAGTGTCTGTGCTAAGAACATCAAAAAAAAATCAGTGTTGGGGGCAACTGGGTGGTGCATTGGATTGAGAGCCAGTCCTAAAGATGGGAGGTTCTAGGTTCAAATCTGGCCTCAGATACTAGATGTGTGACCCTGGGCAAGTCACTTCACCCCCATTGCCTAACCCTGACTGCTCATCTGCTTTGGAACCAATACATAGTATTGATTCTCAGACAAAAGGTAAGGTGTGTGTTTTTTTTTTTAAAAACCCTTACCTTCTGTCTTGGAGTCAATACTGTGTATTGGCTCCAAGGCAGAAGAGTGGTAAGGGCTAGGCAATGGGGGTCAAGTGACTTGCCCAGGGTCACACAGCTAGGAAGTGGCTGAGGCCAGATTTGAACCTAGGACCTCCCATCTCTAGGCCTGGTTCTCAATCCACTGAGCTACCCAGCTGCCCCCAAGGTGTGTGTGTTTTTTTTTAAAGTCAGTGTCACTGGATGGCAGAATTTATGAAGGGATTGGAGCAGGGAGGGAAAATTCCATAGCCTGGTTCCACCTTGTCTTTCCAGGGTTAAATCACCTTTCATTTCCATTCACACACTACAGTACCTTGGACAGTTCTCTGCCTCCTGAACATTCCCTGTGCATCTCATTTCCATTGTTCTCTATGCCTGAATCCTTCTTCTCTTCCCCATCCTTTAAAGCCCACATGAAATGGCGCTTCCTGAAGAGAATTGTTTTGATCTCTCATAAGTAACAGTTGCCTCAAATGCATTGATCACATCTCATTATGTGGGACAGTTTCCTTAGCTGCTCTACTGTCTCACCTCTCTATTAGACGATCAGCTTCCTGAAGTCAGGGACTGGAGCTTATCTAGACGTTCTACCTCCCCCAGTACTGAATAGTACTGTGCTTAATTTTTTTTGGTAAAAAGTATTTGTTGAATGAATGGGCCTTGGTTTCCACATCCACCAAATAGTCATAAAAAATCCCTGTCCTGCCTCCCATCCAGGGCTGTCATGAGGATCAATCAGTCAGTCAGTCAAGGGCTATTTATTCGGAATACAAATATAAATGAAAAGATAAGCAGTCTCTGCCTTCAAGGAGCTTATAATCGAATGAGGAAGATGATACATAAAAGAGAGCTAAAAAGTTATGGGAAGGGGAGAAAGTACTTGACTTGAGGCATGATGGAGAAATCCAGAGCAGTGCAGCCTGCTGCAAAATGAAGCCCTCAGGAGCCAGGGTGCCCTCTTTAAACAGATCAGTTGAGAGAAGAGATGGGAAAGCCTATTGCTAACCAAAAAAAGCATTTTATAAACTGTCACAAAGTGAGATATTTTTGTTAGTTTTCCTTTTTCAGAATGTTTATTGATCTCTTTTGTTCTTCTGTCACTTTATTTTCCATATTCCTTCCCTCTCCCCCATCCTGAGAACCAAAAGGAAGAAGGAAGAGAGGGGGAGCAAAGGAGCCAGAATATTCACCAAGAGGAAGATGTCTTTATAGATCTCTTCTTCAGGGCCAAATTTTGTCATTATAAATAAATTATTCATTTGTATTAATTCCTAGCTGTTTAATGCATCAAGCAACTACTATACCAGGCACTGTGCCACGTGCTGAGAGTACAAAGACAAAATAAGGAACAGTCCCTGATCTCAGGGAACTCACATTCTACTGAAGGGCTATAGCATGTAAGCAGTTAAGTATAAACTTAATTATTTAAGGAGGGAGAAAACACTAAACAGCTAAAGAGTTTTTAAAAATGCTTCTTGTAGAAGGTGGAGGGCAGGTAGGTGATAAAGCGGATAGAGCACTGGCTTAGAATCAGGAAAACTCATCTCTCCTTCCCAGAATCCTCTCTCAGGGCTTGTATCAAAATTCCCTTCTTTTAGCTAATCCTTGAAATCACTCTATCCCTAATTTATATTCCTACAAATCCAAATCTGTGCTGCAGGTACTTATTAGCTACATGACCTTGGATAAGTCACTTAATCCTGTTTGCTTCAGTTTCCTCATCTATAAAATGAGCTGGAAAGGAAATGGCAAACAACTCCATTGTCTTTGCCAAGAAAAACCCAAATGGCATCACAGAGAGCCGGAACTGACTGAAAACGATTAAACGCCTATCATTTGAAGCAAGCCAGGAATTCTGAGGCAAAGGGAGGTAAAAGGAACACACATATATCATGGAGATAGCCCAGGCATGCACAGAGGTGAGGTGGCAGATGGAATTCCAAGTTTTGAGGGGACTGGCAAGTGAGCTGCCAATTTGGCTGGATCATTAAATGTATGAAGGAGAATTATATGTAATAAGCCTAGAAAGGTCAGCTAGAACCAGACTGTGAAGGGCTTTGAATGCCAAGCTCAAGAGTTTGGTCATTTTGTCCTTGAGTAAACAGAGAGCTAGTAAAACTTTTTGAGATGGGAAATGACTATAGTTAGACTGATGCTTTGGAAGATTGTTTGGGCAGCTATTCAAAGAATGGATTAGAGATTTTTTAATATACTTTTACCTTCTCCCTTAGAATTGATACTAAGTACTGGTTTTAAGACAGGAGGCAGAGTGGTTAGGGTTAGACAATTGGGGTTAAATGACTTGTCCAGAGTCACACAACTAGGAAGTACCTGAGATCAAATTTGAACCCAGGTCCTCACTTTCCAGGCCTGGCCCTCGATCTATCGAGCCACCTAGCTACCCCTATTATGTGCCAGGCAGAGGCAGATGTGGTTCCCTGGTTAAGAGCACTAGGCCTAGAGTCAGGAAGACCCAAGTTCAAATCCAACTTTGGACATTTCCTAGCTATGCTACCCTGGGCAAGTCACTTAACCTTTGATTGCTTGACAAAGGAATCTACTAATGAAGAAAATGGCAAATCACTCCAATACTTTGCCAAGAAAACCCCAGGGATAGCTATGGTCCATGGAGTCATGAAGAGGCAGAGGCAGACACAGCTCAATGACTAAATGACAAAATGTGCCAGGCATTGTGCTAAGGGCTGGGTATACAAAGAGAGGCAAGACATGATCTTGTCTGTCAAGGAACTCAGAGTCTTGGTCATCATGTCTGTATCTCCAAGTACCAGGCACATAGTAGGCACTTAATAAATATTTGTTGAAGCACTTTGTGAGCGAAAGTGCCATTGTAAGTATGAACTGTTATTATTCTCTTTGACTTTGTCTAAGTTGTTGATAAAAATATTCAACAAAAATATTCTAGAGTTAAGCAGAGATCCCTCCGACACTTTACTAGAGACCTCCCTTTGTAAAAATTAAAATTAGTCTCAAATAATAAAAATATTATATTAAAAGGATTTATTAATGATCATTAAAAATCAGGGAATAAAGATCATGTGCCCATGGCTGATTAGCCCATTTAAAATCCCCATGCTTAGCTTACCACTGCCAC
This sequence comes from Monodelphis domestica, assembly GCF_027887165.1. Classification (NCBI taxonomy): domain Eukaryota; kingdom Metazoa; phylum Chordata; class Mammalia; order Didelphimorphia; family Didelphidae; genus Monodelphis; species Monodelphis domestica. Next base: position 26,640,596 of record NC_077228.1, read on the forward strand.
CATGCTCACTGCAAGCCAAAGAAAGCCCAAGAGATTGAGGCTTGACAAACCACTGGCTAATATCCCCTGTCTATAGGAAGTATGGAATGACAGGAAGTCAGTGGGTTCCTGGGAAATGTAGTTTTTTAGAGTAACAGATTTCCAATTACACACCCTAAACATTTTTTAAAATTGCTTTTAAACCCTTACCTTCCATCTTGGAATCAATACTGTGTATATTGGTTCTAAGGCAGAAGAATGGTAAGGGCTAGGCAATGAGAGTTAAGTGATTTACCCAGGATCACACAGCTGGGAAGTATTTGAGGCTAGATTTGAACCTAGGACCTCCTGTCATTAGGCCTGGCTCTCAATCCACTGAGCTACCCAGCTGCCCCCCCAATTTTTTTTAAAATTTGTTCCTTGTTACATTTGAATTCCAAGAGGTTTCCCTCTCCTTCAGCCCCACACTAGAGAAGGCCAACATTTGACACAGAAATATACATGAAATGAAACAATATGTAGTACCATATATTAGTTCTTTCTTTGGAGGTGGATACAATTTTCAACAATAATTTTTCTTCTTTCCCACCTTTCCCCCTTCTCCAAGATGACAATTAATATGATAGCAGTCATTACTCTACAATACATATTTCCACATTCATCATGTTGTGAAAGAAGACAGATATCTCTTACACTAGAGAAAAATTCATGTAGGAAATCAAGCAAAAAATGGTCCACTTCCATCTGCATTCAGGCTTTGTCAGTTCCTTCCACATTTACTCTTGGAGAAATTTTTTTTTACTGTATTCAAACATTCTCTTGGTTCTGCTTATTTCAGTCTTCATTGTGTCATGCAATTTTTTTCCAATTTTTCCCTAAAATCAACTTGCTCATCATTTCTTACAACACAGTAGTATTCCATCACAGTCATATACCACAACTTGTTCAGTCATTACCCAGTTAATGAGTGTCACTTCAACTTCCAGTTCATTGCCACCACAAGGAGAAATGCTATAACTGAACTTTCAAACAAATAGGTTCTTTTTTCCTCTGATCCCCTTGGGAAATAGATTTAATAGTGATATTGCCGGGTCAGAGTATATACAGGTTTTTTTCTTTAAGTTTATGTAATTAATTAATTTAGAATATTTTTCCATGGTTACATGAATCATGTTCTTTCCCCCTCTCCTTCCACCTCCCTCCTGTAAACCAACCAGCAATTCCACATGTCATTGATCAAGACCTATTTCCAAAGAGTATATACAGTTTTATAACTCTTTGGGCATAATTCTAGATTGCTCTCCAAAATGGTTGGCTCATTCACTGTTCCACCAACAATGTATTAGTGTCCCCATTTTTCCAGAGATCTCCTTCCATGCTGATATAGAACCATAAATGGCAAGTCTTGGTCCAGTCATTCAGTCTATTCTGAATCTCCTTAAGTGTACTCCACCACTTAGCCCACATTTCTGCATCTTTTCCACAGTAGCAAAAGGACAAAGGAGTACAAAGTACTCCAGGAAGTGTCCTGGGATTTGGAGAGAGGAGCTGGCCCTCAGCCTGGGTCTAAGGTGGAAATCACTTAGCCCCATCAGCCTTTCTGAGTATCCCATTTCTTTGTGTGCCTTGGGTGGTTCTCAGCTCTTACCTTCCTAGATCTGGTTGCACATGATTCTACCTCTCCCCCTTTATTTGTTTGTAGTGTAACTGCATCTATTTTGGGCTGTCAGGTGGCCAAGTATGACCTGATGCTAGGATGTTTTTTTTTCCTTTTTTGGCTTCTTCTGTGTGTGTGTTTCTGTGTGTGTTCTCTCAGGTGGGTGATGTCACTTTTCCTACTCAAAGTAGGGCTCTCTTTGTAAGTTCTCCAGAGAATCTCAGCTGCTCTTCTGCTGTCCTTCAGGAGTCCTCTGACTGGGCGTGAATCTATCACTAACACTTAGTTGGTTTTCTGTTGTGTGACCAGCCTTGTGCTGGGTACCCCAGGGATAGAGGATAGAGAACTGAAAGGGACTTTAGTTATCATTTGGTCCACCCCAGTCATTTTTTTAAACCATCACTTTCCACCTTAGTAATAACTCTAAAATGGAAGAAAAAGGACTAAGCAAATGGGAGTAAGTGACTTGACCAGGGTCATACAACCAGGAAGTATCCTCAGACAGATTTGAACCCAGGTTCTCCTGACTTCAGGCATGGTGCTGAGCCACCTAACTACCTCCATCCCAGTCATTTTTATAGAGGGGGAAAATGAGACCAGACATAGAAAGTATCAAAACTGAGATCTGAACTCTGATCTTTGACCAATGAATGAGTGAAAAACAATCATTAAGGACTCTGTACTAAGAAGCAGCCAGATGGCTCAGCACTGAGCCTAGGGTAAGAAAGATCTTTGTTCAAATCCAGCCTCAGATACTTACTAGCTGTGTGACTCCGGCAAGTCACTTAGCCCTGTTTGCCTCAATCCATTGGAGAAGGAAATGGCAAACCACTCCAATGTCTTTGGAGCCAAGTGGACAGTACTGGTTCGATATGGTCCACAGGGTCATGAAGAGCCAGACTCAGGTGAAGGACTGAACTGCAACAACTAAGTACTAGGAACACAGACAAAAAAGCAGACAATATCTGCCCCCAATGGGCTTCCATTCTAATAGTAGAGTGAGGAGTGGCAGCCAAAGAAGGGAGTTTTGGTCTGGAGAGTGCCAGGGGAGTTTATTGCTATGCCCTTTCCAGGAGTAATAGCCATGCTGATTTGATGAAGTTTCCAGTGTTGGAAAGGCATGAGGGGTCGTTGTCCTTGGCCCTGAGCACTCCATCCACGTTCCCATGTACTCAAAGCTTTGGGGACCTAAAGAATGGAGGCTCGATCTCCTACAGTACTTGTTACCTGAGCCCAAAGATAGAATCAAACAATGTTGGAGCTGAGCTGGCCCCTGTGATGGGAAATGACTCCTCTATGTGTTAAAGGAAAATTAGAAGGAGCAAGAACAATGCTACAAACCAGGAGCAGGAAATCCTGCAGGGCAGAAGAGCAAAATTCCAGAACTCTAGAGAAGAGACAGGCAATTTCTTCTGGAAAAGACAGTTAAGCAGCCTGGTTGGTTCTTCTGGGGTGGACCTAGAGAGCCAGATATTCTCTATCCTGTGACTTTTCTTGTAATTCAGCCTATCCCTGTAGATCCTGTTGATGCTGAGAGTGATTTCCAACAGAGCTACTCAAGATTCCAGAGGACAACTGTCAGTGAGACCCTTCCTTTGAATCCTGTTCTGCTACCTTCAATTTCCTTCCCTTTTATATATTAACTAAGGGGGTTTAATTTAACTAGTTGTAGGAAATAGATTTGTAGGTAGAAAAGTATTAGATAATGTAGATTTACAACTTGATTTGGGGTTTTGGATAGATCATCCCAATTCCCTTCCCTTCCCTTAAAATAAACTATGATTTTAGTTATACATATATATATATATATATTATTTCAGGTTACTTATTTCATATTTCACTGGAATTAAAAACTCAGCTCAAATGCTGCCTCCTATAGGAAGGCTTCCTTGATTCCCTCCCTGGTTCTTTCCTCCTGCCCCTATCCCTACTCCATGATATTCCTCCTGGGCTCTCACAGAGCATTCCCCCTCCACCCCCTTCAGTGTGCTTATTAAGTCTTATTTTGAATTAGAGTTATCAGTGGGTGTCTTGGATCCCTTCCTAGACTGTGAATTCTGAGAGCAGGGACTAGATCTTGTTTAAAAACGTTACCTTTCCAAGGTAGACCACTGGACTCAATAAACAGCAGATGCTCTAGTAATGATCTTGGGATTGTATTTTGTTGTTTTGACTTCATTTAACAAACATTAAGTGCCTACCATGTGCCAGGCATGCACCAAAAGGCAGTGTGGTATATAACAGATAGAGAGCCGGCCTCAGAGCAGGAAGGATGATTTGAGTTCAAGTCTTACCCTTGTCTTCAGAAAGCATTTAGTGACGTCTTTTATTGAATCCATCCCTTCTAAATGCGTGCTGATGGATACTTCAGGGAGGGGTTAAATAAGATGAGTGCTAGAGATTCTCTGATTCTGTGGCCACATTTGGAGAACTCTTCTTGAGCAGAATGGAGTGGGGGGGGGGGGAGCCAGGGAAGAGGCTGACTACAAACAGAATCAGAGCCTCCCAGGCCTGGAAAAGGCCTTCAATATCATCCAGTTCAATCTATTCATTTTAGGGATGCAGAAAGAACTCAACCAGGGAAGTGATTTGCTACGGTCATCCAGTTCTAAGCGGGAGAGCCATGAGTCAGATCTGGGCTTCCCATTCCAAGTCTGGGGCTCTTTCTACTCTCCTGAAATGTTTAACTAAGACAGCTAGTGTCCCCTTCCTCCTTTTTATTAGAGAAGTGGGGGCCTCTTGGTTTGGGATGCTGCATACACTACCAGAGGCTACTGCTTTATCCAGCAGCTTTTCGGTTGGCATGTTACTCCACTTTTTATTTGTCACAAGGAAAGGTAGGAAAAGGCTATATACAAAACTGCCAGTCTGTAAAAACAAGAGGCATGAAAAGGCCCTTAAGGCTGGACTGTCCTCCCTCTAAATAGAAATCTAACTTCTAAGAGTATTGCTTGAGTCTGCTGCCCTCGGGCCCCTTCTGGAGCGCTGTGTTTGGTTCTGGGTTTGGGACATGAATAAATTAATAAATGTGGCCTGCCATGGTGAGGGGAGCCTTTTGTTGTTCCATCATTCCCTACTCTTCATGACCCCATTGGGGGTTTTCTTGGCCGAGATACTGGAATGATTTGCCATTTCCTTCTCCAGCTCATTTGAGGAAACTGAGGCCAGCAGGGTTGAGTTTTTTGCCCAACGTCCCACAGCTAGTGTCTGAGACCAGCTTGGAACTCACAAAGATGAGTCTTCCTGACTCCAGGCCAGACTCTCTTCACTGTGCCACCCAATTGGCCCAGGGGAGCCTTAGGCCAGGCCATAGGAGAATCAAGTGGAGAAGTTGGAAATGTAATTTAGCCAGTCGTCTCTAATCACCTTGAGGGCAGGGACCACTTGGTTTTCTCTTTAGCTCTCCAGGGCCTAGCACTGTGCCTGGCACTTGGAAGGTAATCAATAAATTTTGAATTAAGCTGAATTTTAGGAGGGCCTGGAAGGATACACTAACTGGCTTCACATGTCGGAAATTCTGTTAGGTTGAAGAGCGATGAGGTTTGTTCTGCTTCACCTAAGGGGGTGAAAGGAGGGAATGTGGAGGGAAGGTCCAGGGATGTTAGGAAACACTTCCATCCAAATAGTGCTAGCTGCCCCAAAGAGGAAAAGGCTGCTCTGGGTTGTGGGAAGGGTAGTGGTGGACTCCCCTTCCCTGGAGGCTGCCCAAGTGGAGCTTAGAGACCTTCTTGAGATATTGTAGACATGGGGGAATCCTGCTGGACTAGAAGGTGTCTAGGGTCCTCGCCAGCTCCAAGACTCTGGCTGAGCCCAAGAGCCAGGATGGTGTCTCCTGCTTACCCTGTCTTCTCCACAATACCCAATAAAAGCAGAGTGTTTGAGCAAACTGCTGAACATTTTCTTGAAAAGCAGATCCAACTGTGTCACCTCCTCTACTCAATAATCTCTGATTCTGATTACAAAAAGAAAATGTAACAAAAGGAAAATGGTGGAGAATGGGTGAATGGAGAATGGGAGGTCCTGGATTCAAATGTGATCTCAGACATTTTCTAGTTGTGTGATCCTGGGCAAGTCATTTAACTCCCATTGCTGAGCTCTTGCCACTTTTCTGCCTTGGAACCGACTGATATTTACTATTGATTATAAGATAGAAGGTAAGGGTTTGGGGGGTGGGGGAAGATAGAGAATCTCTGGTGGCACCATACTAGATCTAAAATCAAATATCAACTCCTCTGTTTGGCCTTTGAAGCCTTTGATAATTTTGCTCACTTTACTTTTCCAGTTTGATCTCACGTTCATCCATTCTGTGCACTTAGGGGTTCAGCCTTGCTCATTCTTCCTGCTCCTCAGAGCAGCAGCTCCATTCTCTGGCTGTTCCTCCTGCCTAGAATGAATTCCCTCCTTGGCCAGTGCCCCTGGCTGCCTTCAGGACTCAGCGAAACTCACCTCTCTCCAAGAGTCTTTCCTGATCTCCCCTTCCCATCACCTGCTTTCTGCTCTGAGTGAATCATACATGTACACACACATAGACACAGGTGTCTCTCTATCTAGAAAGTCAGATGACTAAAGGGTTTGGGGGAGGGATGACTGTGCATAAAGATCAACTGGGTTAATCAGAGGAGGCTTTCCAGGGGGAAGAATGAATGAATGGATGGATGGACAGATGGGTGGATGGGAGGAAAGATGGATGGATGGATGGATGGATGGATGGATGGATGGATGGATGGATGGATAGATGGGTGTTCAGACAAATGGATGGATAGATGGATGGATGGATGGATGGATGGATGGATGGATGGATGGATGGGCGTTCAGGCAGATGGATGGATAGATGGATGAATGGATGGATGAACTAAATGAATGACAAATCATTTAAGAGTTCTATGTGCCTAGCACTGTGTTAAACTCAAGATACAAGAAAAGAAGTAAGATTGACATTCCCTGACTACAAGAAGTTTATATTCTTCCTGATCAATGGGGATTAGCATACTTGGGGGAAAGGGTCTTGGCCTGGAGAGAATGAGCTTCATTTCATCTTCTGTGTCTGTTGGGTTCAGAGTCTGATGGAGGGGAGACTTTGTGTTCTGGGGACTAGAATCTGGGTATCACCCCCAATAGGTGCCCACCTGAATGGCCAGTCCCAGGGATCCCTCTCCTCATCTTTTCTGGCACCTTGCTCTCCTCTTCTCTCCTCCCATCCCAATTCCCTAGGCTTGACAGCCTCATATATATTGTAGGTACTTAATACTAATTTGTGAAATTGAATTGTGGCAGTTCCTTTTCTGCCCCATCCCCCTTCTTCAGAAGGAGCAGGTGGCTCCCTATTGTCTCTTCTCCCCTCCCTTCCCCACCCATATCCTCTGAGAGCCTGGGGTGGCAACAGATGGCAGATGGGTTAGTGTGTCCTGATAAGTCCTGGTGAGTGTGTGTCTGAAGGGGGAAGAGGGAAAAGTCATCCTCAGTACAAGTAATAACAGCCCAAACCTACTCAGAATTCTCTTTAATTGCTAAAATATTGCATTAAACTTTTTTGCTTTTATATAATTCATTTCCAAATATTCCCTCCCTCTTCCCTGTCCAGAGAGCCAAACTTTGCGACCAAGAACAAAAAAAGAAACTGAAAATAAATACAGTTGAGTAAAACTAACTTACTCATAAATCTGACACTGTTCTTTTTTTTAAAAAATTTAAACCCTTACCTTTCATCTTAAAAATAAAAACTTTATTAATTCCAAGGCCGAAGAACAATAAGGGCTAGGCAATGGGGGTTAAGTGACTTGCCCAGGGTCACACAGCTAGGAAGTGTCTGAGGTCAGATTTGAATCCATAACCTTCCACCTCTCGGCCTGGCTCTCTATCCAATGAGCCACCATGCTGCTCCTGTATGCACTGTTCTTTACCCAAATCCCCCCACCTCTACAAAGAGGAGAAAGGGCATATTTGATCATTTCTTCTTCAGGACCAAACCTGGTCATTATAATTACATAGTAATAAGGATTGTTGTTGTTGGGGTTGTTGTTATATGTCTTTATATACATAGTATTTATTTATCAAGGGCTTGCTATATGCCAGGCGTTGTCCTGAATGCTGGGGCTACAGATACTTGTAAAAAAAGGAGAACCTTTACCCTCAGGGAGGTTATATTCTACGGGGGGAAGATGACACATAAAAGGAAAAGAATGGGGGAGCCAAGGCTGCCAGGGGAAGGAACGGGAAAGTCTGGAGAATGAATAGAACCAGGAACACAGTGAGGATGTCCTGGGCACCTTGGGAAATAGTGGTTCTGCTCAGGGATTCGCCAATCAAAAGAGGGGGCCTAATGACCTCATTTCCCAGTTGAGAAAGCTACTAAAGATGTGGAACATGGAGGGTGAGGAGTCGAGTCATTGTGTAGATTCTTTTCTTGGTTCTACTTGAAGCAATCTTTATTAGTTCAGAGAAGTTTTCTTTGCTTCTCTGTGTTCATCACATTCATCATTTCTGATAGCTTTAGAATATTCCATTAAAACTGGAGGGATTCCACGTGAACTGGAATGACTTCCAGGAATTGATGCAGAATGAAAGGAGCAGAACCAAGAGAACATTGTACACAGAGACTGTGGTACAATCGAATGTAATGGACTTCTCTACTAGCAGCAATGCAATGATCCAGGACAATTCTGAGGGACTTAGAGAAAGAATCTCTCCACATCCAGAGAAAGAACTGTGGGAGCAGAAAGACAGAAGAAAAACAGTTGCTTGATCACATGGTTTGATGGGGATGTAATTGGGTATGATAACTCTAAATGATCACTATTGCAAATATTAATAACATGGAAATGGGTTTTGAACAATGATACATGTATAACCCAGTGGTATTGCTCATCAGCTCTGGGAGGGAGGAGGGAAGAGGAAAGAGGGGAGGGAAAGAACATAAAGCATATAATCATGGGAAAATATTCTTAATTAATTAATTAAAAATAAAAGGGGGAAAAAAAGAATATTCCACTAAATTCAGCTACTTGTTTAGCCATTCCCCAGTTGATGCCAGCTAGGTGGTGCAGTGAATAGAATGTTTGGATTCAAGAAGACCTGAGTTCAAATATGACCCTAAACACTAGTTATGTGACCTTGGGTAAGTCACTTAACCATGTTAGCCTCAGTTTCCTCATCTGTAAAATGAATCAGAGAAGGAAATGGTAAACTACTCCAGTATCTTTGACAGTAAAACCCAATATGGGGGACATAATGATTTGAACATGACTGAAAAATGACTAAACAACATCTGTGTGCTAAGGATTCTGCTAAGCACTAGGAATAGTGAATAAAAAGCCCCCCCCCAAAAGGTTCCTCATCCCCAAGGAGCTCAGAGCCTAATGGGAAAAGCAACATACAAACAATGATGGACAGACTATATTTGGGATAAATTGGGTTTTTTCCAAATTCCATGTTGATATAAATTTCAATAATCATTTTCTGACATTTTGCCATCCATGTTCTCTCCCTTCTTCCTACCCCTAATCCCTCCCAGAGATAGCAAGTAATAAGATTAGGTTATACCTGTGTTATCATACATATATGAATACATATATATTTCCAGTTTTGTCATGTCGTGAAAAAAAAACACATATAGATTACACTAGAGAAAAATTCATGAAGGAAATAAAGTGAAGAATGGTATGCTCCAGTCATCATTCAACCATCATTCGTTTCTTCTATGGTGGTGGCTAACCTTTTTCATCATGATTCCCTTGAACCCTAGACTTCAATCCCCAGAAGTCTAGGGTTCAAATCTCCATTTTACAAGTTCTGGGTCCTTGCTTTGCTCATACCATCGAAGTCATTCACAGTTGATCATTGGATATTATTGTTGTTGCTGTATACACTTCTCTCCTGGTTCTGCTCACTTCACTTTGCATCGGTTCATAGAAGTCTTCCCAGGTTTCTTTTGTGATCGCCTTGTTCATCATTTCTCACGGCACAATCATATTCCATTACAACCATATACCCATCTTATTCAGCCATTCCCCAGTTGGTGAACAGGATTAACTAAATTAATCTCAGAGGAGAGGCATTAGCTTTAAGGGGAACCCAAAGAGGCTTCCTTAAGAAAGTGTGATTTAGCCATTGAAAGTACCCATGGTTGGGAGCTGGAGTATCATCTAAGAGAAGAAGCAACAAGGATAGTGTCCCTGGATCCAAGAGAATGTGGGGAGGAGTGGGGTTTAAGAAGACTAGAGAGGTCCTAGAGGGCTTTAAAAGACAAAGAGGATCTTCAATTTGATCTTGGAGGAAAATAGGGAGCCCTTGGAGTTAACTGAGTGGGGAGGAAGGAAGAGGACATGATAAATCAGCTGAGTAGAGGATGGACCGTAGTAGGGAAAGGTCTGAGCCAGAGGGATCAACCAGCAAGGGAGTACCATGGTCCTGTGGACCCTGCAGTTCTAAGCCCTTTGTCTACAGATGTCACTCCTGCGCCCCCCCCCTCCCCATCATCCAGGGTTGCTAGGTAATGGCTGCAGACAGGTCGCCAAACTCCAATCATGTGCTTTGCACCTTCCTCTGTGAAGTCTCTCGACTCGATGTGAATGACGAAGGTTGTTCTGGGCTCTGGGCTCAGGCCAGGAGGATCCTGCAGGGTCAGGAATTAGTGGAGCAACATCCAGAACTCTGGAGTCTAGCGCACAGGGCCTGGACAGCTCCCAGCTTGGACACCGTTTTTGACTTGGGCACCTCCTAGACCCCAGGCTGGAGTGGGAAGGGACTTCTGGGCCACCTGGTGCGACCCTGCCCTCATTTTACAGACTGCAGGCCATGGACACTCACACACGTAGTAAGTGTCAGAGATCAGAGTCCAGAGCCCTGGCTCCAGAGCCCTGGAATGTTCTTCCCACTAGAGCCCTCTGTGTCATCCCCTCACCAGGTTGTAAGGCCTGGAGGTGGAAGGTCAGTTAGGAATGAGAAGAATGGGAGAATAGCAGGAAGTAAGACCAGCCACCCTACCAGGGCCCAGCATGCAGGGGCCTTTAAATGTACAATGACCCGGACAATTCTGAAGGCCTTGGGACCACGAATGCTCTCCACCTCCAGAGAAAGAACTGGTGGAGGCAGACGCAGACCAAGCATCTGGTTTTTCACTTTAGTTTATTTGGATTTTTATTTGGGGGGTTTGGTTTTATGGTATTCTCTTACAACAATGGCCAATAAAGAAGTATGTTATACATGATAATACATGTGTAACCCAGATCACATTGCTTACTATCTTCAGGAGGGGGGAAAGAAGAAAGAGAGACACATAATTTGGATCTCATAATTTTGGAAAACCTATGTGGAAAATTATTATTGGGAGCAGGTAAGTGGCTTAGTGGCTTGGGAGCCAGACTTAGAGATGAGAGGCTCTGGGTTCAAATCTGGCCTCAGACATTTCCTAGCTGTGTGACCCTGGGCAAGTCACTTAACCCCCATTGCTTAGCCCTTACCACCTTGGCACCAGTCTTGGCACCAAAGCACAGTATTGATTCTAAGATGGAAAGTAAAGGAGAAAGGAAGGAAGGAAGGAAGGAAGGAAGGAAGGAAGGAAGGAAGGAAGGAAGGAAGGAAGGAAGGAAGGAAGGAAGGAAGGAAGGAAGGAAGGAAGGAAGGAAGGAAGGAAGAGAGGGGGAGGGAGGAAGGAGGAAGGAAGAAAGGAAGGAAGGAATTGTTATATATAGTTGGGAAAATAAAATATCTTTTAATATAAATAAATAAATAAATGTCAGAGTTTGTATTTTATCCTCTACCCTCAGACCACATTGGAATATTGGGTTCAGTTCTGGGGCCCAGGGTTTAGGGCATTGATAAGCCGGTAAATGTCCAGAGGAAGGTAAATGGAGTGGGGAACAGCCTTGAGACCATGCCAGAAGTTTAACCTGGATAAGAGAAAGGAAGAATAATTTGACTTGTTTTGTTGGCCTTTAAGGGTAAAAGTAGGAGCAATGGATAAAATTGAAAGGAAGTCATATTTAAGCTGGAATATAAGGAAGAATTTCCTGACAATGAACAGTGTGGATGATTTGATAAGTAGTGAGCTCTTTGTCATTGGAGGTATGTGAGGAAAAGCTGAAGAACCTTTCATGAGAGAGGTTGCAGTGGGGATTCATCTGGCTGGTAGGTTAAACTGAGTGACCCAGGGCTTCCTTTCCCATTTTGATTCCTTGTTTCCTTCCCAGAGATAGTTATTCACCTCTACCTAAATGAAGATTGGTTTAGAGTCCTTAGGGACCCTGACAGACCTTTGAAGTCATCTAGTGCAACCTCCTTTATACCTTTGAGAAAATGAAAGGCTCAGAGTTAAGTGACCTGCCCCAAATCACACAGGTAGCAAGTGGCACTTTGAGGATTTGAACCCAGGTCTCTTGTGTCTAAATCCCAACATCTTTTCCCCTGTATCAAACTGTTTTTCAAACCACTATTCTTGGTAAAGATTAAATGGTTTGTAGGAACCACTGAATTCCTTGCCAAGAGTGGAAAATTCCAGACTTAGGTTCTAATCCAAGTTCTGGTACTAAGTGACTGTGTTGTCTTGAGTAAGTCACAACCTCTCTGAGACTCAGTTTTGGTTGCTGGAGGGAAGTCCTCTTGTAGAAATTCTCTCCACAGATTCAGATCAGCAATTCATTTTTTAAAAAACCCTTACCTACTGTCTTAGAATTGATACTAAGTTATCAGTTCCAAGGCAGAAGAGCAGTAAGGGGTAGGAAATGGGGTTACGTGACTTGCCCAGGGTCACACAGCTAGGAAGTATCGAAGGCCAAATTTGATCCCAAGACCTCCCATCTCCAGACACCTCTATCCACTGAGCCAGCTAGCTGCTTTCTCATTTGTAACTTAAAGAGTCTTAGAGAGTTCACTAAGGCACAGAGAGATAAGGTGACTTGCTCAGGGTCACACAGTAGACAAGACTCCTCCCTCCATTGACTCTTCTGACTCAGAATCTTGTATGACTCTGTATCTTGCCCAGCCCCAGACTCACCATGATTCTTCTCCCCATGCCTTGCCACCTCACACGCCCTTCCAACTCTATCTCTGGGGACAATAATCAAATTAGCACAAACATTCCTGGAAAGGACACCCCAACCACTTGCTTTGGGAGACTCCCCCATCCTCCAGGACATCCCTTGCTGGCCCTCCTCTATTAGAAAACAAGGGTTCTTTCTCTACTAGCTGCCGTGCAATGACCCAGGACGATCCAGAGGAACTCATGAGAGAGAAAGAACGCTCTCCACATCCAAAGAAAGAACTGTGGGAGCAGAAACGCAGAAGAAAAACATAGGACTGATCACGTGGTTCGAAGGGAATATGGTTAGAGTTTTGGCATGAAAATATCGCTCTACTGCAAATATGAATATCACAGAAATGGGTTTTGAACAATGATCCATGTATAACTCAGTGGAACTGCTTGACAGCTCCAGGAGCTGCGAGGGATCGTGAATCATGTGATCGTGGAAAAATATTCTAAATTAAAAAAGAAAATTAAAAAAAGAAAAGAAAACAAGGGTCCTGAGGGCAACCCCTGCCCTCAGGCTTTTCTCAGGCTTTTCTCTGGGGGTTATTGCCAGGATCACAGGGGCCTCTCTCTGGAAGCTCTTTTAAAATCTGGAAGAATTGCCCCATGGGCAAAATGAACTGTCACTCCAGCTGTGACTGGTGCCAGGGTTCAACCAAGCCCCTGCCTGCCTTCAGTGGGGAGGGGCATCCGGGAAGTGCGAAGGGACCTCGTCAGCTGACCTTTGCTCAAGCCTCAGGAAGGTGAGGGGAGAGAAAGGAATAGATGTACCAAGGAGCAAGGACTTGGGGCTCTCAGGGGGTGGGTTTGACAAGAATTTCTGTTTAGCATCTCATCAAGTAGTGTTTACAGGGAGAGAAGGATTCTTCCCATTGCTGCCACAGCTATGCCAGGAACCTCTGATGGAGCCAGAAATGTACCACAAATCAGGGCATAATTAGCCACTTAGATGCTTAGCAGCTCATAGATAGAGCTGGGAGGGAGCTTAGATCAGGGAATGTCAGAACCCAGGGAGGAGAAGAGAGAGAGTTTAGAACAAAGAATGTCAAAGCTGGGTGGGAGCTTAGAACTGGGAATGTCAGAGCTGGGAGGGAGCTTAGAACTGGGAATGTCAGAGCTGGGAGGGAGTTTAGAACTGGGAATGTCAGAGCTGGGAGGGAGTTTAGAACAGGAATATCAGGGCTAGGAGGGAGCTTAGAACTGGGAATATCAGAGCTGGGAGGGAGTTTAGAACAGGAATATCAGGGCTAGGAGGGAACTTAGAACTGGGAATATCAGAGCTGGGAGGGAGTTTAGAACTGGGAATGTCAGAGCTGGGAGGGAGTTTAGAACAGGAATATCAGGGCTAGGAGGGAGCTTAGAACTGGGAATATCAGAGCTGGGAGGGAGTTTAGAACTGGGAATGTCAGAGCTGGGAGGGAGTTTAGAACTGGGAATGTCAGAGCTGGGAAGGAGCTTAGAACTGGGAATGTCAGAGCTGGGAGGGAGCTTAGAACAGGAATATCAGGGCTAGGAGGGAGCTTAGAATTAGGAATGTCAGAGCTGGGAAGGAGTTTAGAACTGGGAATGTCAAAACTGGGAGGGAGCTTAGAAAAGGAATATCAGGGCTAGGAGGAACTTAGAACTGGGAATGTCAGAGCTGGGAGGGAGCTTAAAACAGGAACATCAGGGCTAGGAGGGAGCTTAGAACTGGGAATGTCAGAGCTGGGAGGGAGCTTAGAAGAGGAATCTCAGGGCTAGGAGGGAGCTTAGAACTGGGAATGTCAGAGCTGAGAGGGAAATGGGAGGGAGCTTAGAACAAGGAATATCAGAGCCAGGGCAGGGTGGGGGGAGGGGGGCTTAAAACAGGAAATATCAGCCAGAGAAGATGCTCAGAGCAGAGAGAGAGTGTCTTTTTTATGGAGAAGCCAGTAAGTAGGAGCCACTGGATCAAAGAGTGCATGGTGGGAGAGAGGTGCTGGAGGACTGGGAAGGTAGGAGGGGGCTGGGTTATAAAGGTAATCTCCAAAGGTTCAATGATCTCAGCCTTCAGGTGGTCTAGCCCCAGTCTCCTCCTCATCATCCCTGGTCGCTCTCCAGTTTGTCAGTCTCTCTCCAAAAATAGGAAGCCCAGAACTGCGCCCTCTTTTCCCACTGGGGTCTGAGGAGGACAAAGCACCTCCTTCTCTAGTCTTCCTTCTCTAGTCTTCCTTCACAGGCCTAGTAGCTTTTGTCCACAGAAGCCACTCACCTCCTCACAAGATGTGCCATCTCGGAGCTCCACGCCTTTGCCCACTGGATCTGCGCTCTTCTCTCTGGAAGTCCTTCGAAGCTCCGCTTAGGCGCTCTCCTAAAGGAGATCTTTTCTGACCTGTCCTCCCTCCCTCCAGATCGTTAGTGTTCCTTCCTTCATGACGCTACATCTATAAACTCTGGATTGACCTATGTGTGTAAGGCTGGCATCTCCATGGTAGCATGTGAGCTCTTTGAGGCCAGGGACCATTTTCTTCGGGTCAGTATGCTCAGTGCCTAGCATAGCACCTGGCACATAGTAGGTGCTTCAGGAACGTTTATCAAACTTAACCGAATAGCCTTGGATCCTGGGCTTCTCTTAACATGACCTAGGAATTCTAGACAGTGTCATTGAACATTTGAGCTGAAGAAGACCTTAGATATCAGTCTGCCCCCTCGGTTTTACAGAGGAAGAGACTGAGGTTCAGAGAGGTCAAGGGATGGTTGCCACACCACACAGTTAGCAGAGAACAAAGACCTCTTTGTGGGGTAGCATGGTGGGTGGTCTTGAATTTGGGGTTAGAGGACATAGCCTCAAACTTGTTCAATTTTATTGAACTCTTGGTGACCCTATTTGGGATTTTTTTTTAAGGCACGGGGATTAAGTGACTTGCCCAGAGTCACACAGCTAGGAAGTCTCTGTGGTCATAATTTGAACCCAGGACCTCCCATCTCTAGGCCTGGCTCTCAATCCACTGAGACCCCAAGCTGCCCCCCATTTGAGATTTTCTTGACATAGATACTGGAGTGGTTTGGTCTTTTCTTCTCCAGCTCATTTTATAGGTGGGGAAACTGAGGCCAACAGGTTAAGTGACTTACCCTGGATCACATAGCTAGTAAGAGCCTGAGGTCAGATTTGAACTCAGGAAGATGAAGAGTCTTCCTGACTCCAGGCCGTCTAGCTGCTTCAAACTACCTGAGCTTAAATGCCATCATTGCCAACTGTGTCCTTGGGCAAGTACTCTGGGACTCAGGTACTCCTCTTGTAAAATGAAGAGGTTTTAGACTGTGTAACCTCTCAGGTCCCTTCCCACCCTGAACCCAGGACTCTACAGTCTTCTCCCTGGAACCAGCCCCATCTCTTTGAACCACACCCCATCCCCCCCCCCCATAATTTCTCAGGCGCGTGTTGTGCAAAAACGATTGCGTATCTTATTTTTAGAAAACTTTGGCACCTGTATGCAAATGCTCCCAGGAGGCATCTGCTGCAATGGGCCCATGGCTGGCTCAGTTCCCAGGAGTGTGCCAGCAGCGGTGAGGAGGAAAACAGCCCAGGGCAGGACGCCTGGTCGCTCCTCTTCTGGTCTTTGGTGTCCTGTGTGACCTCAGCCCAGGCCCTTCCCTCTCTGAACTGCTCCGCCTTTGCTTCCTTCTTTGGAAAATGGGGGGACAGTGCAGTGTTCCCCTCTTTATTGGGCTCTTGTAGGGAATAAGCCCTAGAAATGCTGTTGTCATTTTTATTGTAGACTTATGGTTTATTCAGCTTACGTTTTTATTAATATTGCCATTTCCCATTTATAGATTTTTTTGTTAACATAAAGGTGAGGGCAGCTAGGTAGCACAGTGAATAAAGTGCCAGGCCTGGGGCTGGGAAGCCCGGGGTTCAAATCTGACCTCTAGTGCTTCCTACCTAGATGACCTTGGGTAATTCACTTAACCCAGTTTCTGCCTTGGAACCAATACACAGTGCTGATTCCAAGATGGAAGGTGAGGGTTTAAAAAAAAGAAAAGAAAAGAAAATGAGCTGGAGAAGGAAATGGCAAACTGCCCCAGTGTCTTTGCCGAGAAAACCCCCAATGGGGTCACAGAGAGTCAGACATGACCGAAATGACTGAACAAGAAGTATAAAGCTTGTACCTTTGGCTCCCAATTAAGGCCTGCATGCCCTGCTGCTCCCCAAGGAAATCTTTGCTCTGCTTATGTGGCTCCCCAAATTGTGATTCTTTGGCTCTTTTTGGCCCCCTCCAGCATTTCCTCTTGGAAATTTAAAATCGAGCTAAAGGCAAGGTCTCCACAGGGTGGGCAAATTATCTCCAGTTCCTACACAAGCATTCAAGTTAATAAGATGTGTTGGGTATAGGGTAGCCTCCTAGCTGTTCCTTGAACAAGACACTCCATCCCCACACTCGTTGGCTGTCCTCTGGTGCCTGGAATGCTCTTTCTCCTCATCTCTGACTCTGATCTTCCCTGGCTTTCTTTAAGTCCCAACTAAAATCCCACCTTCTGCAAGAAGCCTTTCCCAATGCCTTCCCCCTGTGGATCATTTCCTATTCATCCTAACTCTAGCTTATTTGTGGAGATTCATTTAACTCTTCCATTGATTAGAACGTAAACTTAATTAGACTATGAAGCCAAGAGCAGGATTGACTTTTGCCTTGGTGTCTCCAATGCTTAGCACAAGGTCTGTCACATAGTAGGTCTTCACAAGTATTTATTGAAAGGAACATCTAGTAAGCCCATGGCATCCCGTGAATAATGGCTACAATTGTTCTCCCACTCTAGTGAGTCCTGCCTTTTCCCCAAGGCAGACTGATAGCATCCGTTGGATGGATGGGCTTACCTTGGAGGAGAATTTGAGATTGCTAGAGAGCAGCAACCTTGTATTCTGGTGAGTCCATCTTTCACCCTAGAACACATGGAGGCCTCCAGCTTTATGGTTCGATGATGAGGACTTGGATTCTCCAGAAGGAAGAGAACTTGGGGTTTCCAGAAGGGTAACCCCTCTTTTCATCAGACCTTCAATATCGAAAGAATTCACGGAAATAGCAGAGAGGACCTTCTAAGCCTTTTGCTTCCCCATCACGTGGCTCTGAGGGGCCGTATACAAGATTGTCTTCTCCCTGAGAGGGGCGAGCAGCCCAGGACCTCCTCTTCTCTCTTGAAAAGTCTAGACCCTAGAACTCTCTAGAAAGTCACCATTTTCCAGGAAAGCTCTCCTCTAGTCCTAGCTCTGCTTCTAACCCAAAGGCTAACTCAGAGCAAGAATAATGACAATAACTGACATTTTTTACCTGTTTAAAGTTTGTCCAGCACTTTATATTCATCATCTCATTTGAGCCTTAACATACGGTGAGGGAGGTAATTCCAACAGTTATTATACCCATTTTCCAGAGAAGAACCAGAATGACATGCCTGGAGTCATATAGCAAATAAGTAAGTGTCAGAAGTGGGATCTTAAGAGAGCTAGGTGGAACAGTGGATAGAACTCCTAGAGTCAGGAAGACCCGAGTTCAAATTCAGCCTCAGAGACTTACTATTTCTGTGGCTCTGGGCAAGCCACTAAACCATGTTTGCCTCAGTGTCCTCATCTATCAAATGAGCTGGAAAAAGAAGTAGCCAACCATTCCAGTGTCTTTGGCAAAAAAAAAAAACCCAAATGGGGTCACAAAGATAGGATAGGACTGAACCAACTGAACAACCACAGAACTTCCAGGCTCCCATGTCTGACGACTGGCCTTGGTTTTCCTTCTCTGTAAAATGTTGGGGTTACTCTAGGTCTAAAATGGGAGCTAATGCCCTTTTCAGCTATAAATTGCCTCTGTTCTGTGATTACTCCAGGACTGAGATTTGAAGATTTCAAAATGAGATGACTCAAGGTGGGAAGGAGTGAGTCTGGGTAGCCAGGGAGGGAGGAAGGGAGGGAGTGTGTACACTGGGGGAGCCAAGAGATCGGAAAAACAAACCGACACCTTCCCAAACTTGTCAGATTTCTCACATCAGTGGCAAAGGAGTGGGGGCTGATTCACGCCCAGGAGATAGTGTAATTCCATTCTATAAAAACGAAATTGTCTTTAGGGAAGTAGGACAGCCACTCCTCTCCCCCCACAGCTCTGGCTGGACTTAGGGAGCCGGTGCTGATAGGGATGGCTCAGCTGGGCAGGAGGTAGATCACCGTCCTGGCACTCTGGGACTTGCTCCAGCAGCCCCTCTGCTTTAAAGATAGCAGCAGAGGGGCAGTGAGAGCCAGGCCTGGAGATGGGAGGTCTTGGGTTCAAATCTGGACCCAGATCCTTCCTAGCTTTGTGACCCTGGGCAAGTCACTTGGCCCCAATTTCCCTTACTACTCTTCTATCTTGGAACCAATCCTTAGTATCCATTTTAGAACAGAAGGTAAGGGTTTAAAATAAGAAAAGAAAGTTAACAGTAGAAATAGAGAGTTTGACGAATTTGGGGCTCTGTTCCTGTCCTTTCATTCTCATAGGTATCCAACTGCCTCTTTAAAAAAAAACTTTCAACTCCCGTGGGAAGTGACTTTACAAACTTAGATGCTTTTAAATAGAATTTAAATCTGTTTGGAGGGCAGCTGGGTGGCTCAGTTGATGAAGAGCCAGGCCCAGAATTGGGAGGACCTGAGTTCAAATGTGGCCTCAGACACATATCCTAGCTGTGTGACCTTGGCAAGACCCTTGACCCCCATTGCCTAGCCCTTACCACTCTTCTGCCTTAGAACCAATTGATTCTAAGACAGAAGGTAAGGGTTTTGATAAAAAAATTAAATTAAAATTAAAAAAGAATTGAAATAGAATTGAAATTCTTAAAAAGAATTTAAATTGAAGGCAGGAGCAGTATGGATATACAGTGGGAATATATTTGGAATCAGAGAACCTGGGTTCAAATTTTATTTTGGTAGCTTTGTGACCTCTCCCTCTTCAGGCCTCGGTTTCCTCCCCTATAAAATGAGGGATTAGACTAAGTGACTTCTGAAATCTCTTCTGATATCCATGATACTGTCATTCCAATCCAATCTGGAATCAGGAAGACCTGAGTTCAAATTCAAAGGACTTGGACACTTATTAGCTGTGTAACCTGGGCAAGTCATTCAACCCTGTTTGCCTCTGTTTCCTCATGTGTAAAATGAGCTAGAAAAAGAAAAGGCAAACCATTCCAGTATCTTTGTCAAGACAACCCCAAGGAGTAGCAGAGATGCTCAGTGGATTGAGAGCCAGCCTATGCTGGGAAGTCCTAAGTTCAAATCTGGCCTCAGATACTTCCCAGCTGTGTGACCCTGGGCAAGTCACTTGACCCCCATTGCCTAGCCCTTACCACTCTTCCGCCTCGGAGCCAATACACAGTATCAATTGAAGAGGGAAAATTTAAACAGTAACAAGGAAGTTAAACAAGAAGCTTTGGAGGAATGATAATGAGTTCTGTTTTGGACATGACCAAATTGGGATGCCAAAAAGGAGGTTGGAGATTTGATCTTAGATTCCAGGAGGGAGATTAGGGCTGGATCTGGGAATCATCTCTGATGAGAATTGAACCCAAGGGTGTTGTGATCAACAAGTGAGAGGGTATAGAGGCAGAAGAGAAAAGAGCCCAGCGCGGAACCTTGGGCACCAGCCATGGTCAGTGGGCTCAACCTGAATGCAGAAGCAGCCAAAGGGCCAGGCAAGAGCAGGGACCAGCACTCCTAGGAATGAGAGAATGTCTAAAAGGGGGTGACTGACCAGCAGTGTCAAAAGCTACAGAAAGGACAAGACCCAAGATGCAAGAGAAGAGGTCATTAGATGGAGCAATGAAGGCTAAACTTCAGTGGGGATAGTTTCAGCTGAGGAATAAAGATGGAAGCTGAATTTCCAAGAGTTTGGAAGTTAATGGGAGGTGGGGAAGTCGAAACACCTAGTGTAGACAGCTTCCTCAGGGAATGTAGGGTGCTAATTCCATGGCATGGTGATGACAACTGTTTCCCAAGGTTAGTGACTGCTGTGTCCATGCAAACCCCTTCTGATCCCTTCCCTAGGTGGTCCTGGGGATCCTGACACTCAATGCCTGGACTCAGGAGTCCTCCCTCCAGTCATATTAGTCAAATCCAACTCCCATCAGGTTTCCCCCTCCAACCTCTGCAGAAGTCCTGGCAGAGCCTTTTTTTAAAAAACCTTTTCCCTCTGTTCTAGTAGCAACTCTAAGACAGAAAGGCAAGTGCTGGGCAAGTGAGGATTATGTGACTTACCCAGGGTCACACAGCTAGGAAGTGTGTGAGGTCACATTTGAACACTGATCTTTCCAACTCCAGACCTGGCACTCTGTCCACTGAGCTTCCTACCTTCCCCTGGCATAGTTTTTGAGCTACTTGGCTATGGAGTGGAGCCTTCCTCAGGTCCAGAGCCCTTTTTCCCATTTCTGAACAAATGACATTTTCACCACCTGACATCTTTCTGATCCTACAGGATCTGATCTGTGGCTCCCCGAACTCCAACCATTTCATCTCACTAACTGGTGCCTGAATTCAGTCTTTTCTTCTGGTCCCATGTCCCTTAGCACCTCCTACCCCACCTTCCCTCTCCACATAAACCCCCACCTTACCCCCTGCTGCAGCTCCGTTATATGGCAGACATGAAGGGAGCTGGGTGAGTCATACACTCTGGCAAAAGAAAATTAAGTGAACTTTGGTAGAGGGAAACTGCTCAGGAGGTTGTGAATGGCACTGATGTCAATTCGGAGGCAAGAAACGGGGCCAGTAGCTCCCATGAGCCAGAGATAATAACGATCGCAGTAATAATCCAGTAAACATTTATGAAACACTGCTCTGTTGAAGGCCATGATTGCTGTTAATGATTGCTGACATTTTGAAGACATTTTCTAGTTTATCTCTGCAATGATTTTCTTTTAGAATAGACTTCAAAAAAAATTCTCGTTGTCTTTTGCTGGGATATCATCTTCATTTCTGAATATCTTCTGTCCACCATCCCTCCTCACAAAGTTTAAAAGAAGAAAACAGTGTCTCATAGTGTATGGAGTACTCCACACTTTGGGCCCCCACTTTGACAATGAAGGGAAGGAAGGTTCATTTCCTCAACTCTTCTCCTGGGCTGAATCTATAATTTCACAGAATTTGGTTCCAACTGTCTTATAATCATTGGTGTTTTCTATTTGTGTTGATTAATAATGACTCTTCATGACCCCATTTGTGGTTTTCCTGACAAAGATACTGGAATGGTTTGCCATTTTCTTCTCCAGCTCATTTTTTTACAGATGAAGAAACTGAGTCAGATAGGGCTAAGTGACTTGCCCAGCATCATATAGCTAGTAAGTATCTAAGGCTGGATTTGAACTCAGGTCTTCCAGTTACTTTATTTTTCATTTATGTTGATGTATGTTGTTTTCTTGGTTCTGCTCACTTCATTCCACATCTGTTCATATAAGTCCTTCCATGCTTCTCTGAAGCAGCCATGATTTCTTACAGCACAAAGCTATTCCTTTCTATGCATGGAAATTGCATCTTGTTTAGTCATTCTCAATTGAAGGGCACCCATTTTGTTTCTGGTTCTTCACTTCTACAAAAGGGGCTGCTGTGAGTTTGGGGGCACATGTGGGATTCTTCTTTCTATCTGTGATATCTTTCTAGCCATATCATATATTACTCCTTCTCCTGCATTTTTTGATTCAGCCAAACTGGCTTTCTCTCTCTCCTTCCTAGATAGTACTCTATCCATCCCCCATCTTGGTGCCTTTGCACTGACTGTCCCCCGTGCTTGAAATGCCCTCCCTCATGCCCTGCACATCATAGAATCCCTCTTTTCCCTTCTTTTATACAACCAAGTTTCTCCCAAACTCCCTTGTATTTATCTGCTTTGTATTTTTTTTTAGTATCTGTATATATCACTTTCTGTCTCTGTATCTCTTGGAATAGTGCCAGGTACACAGTGGGCACTTAATAAATGCTTTTGATCATTGGTTGAGTATTTGAACAGAGTGCCTGCCTACCAGTGGGATTACTGTCATCAAGGAGCTAAAGGGTCCTATGGTAAAAGCAGGATTCTATTTATCCTGCATGGGCAGTGATGGGGGACAGAATCAGAGTTCAGTTCAATGTGTAAAAAATTGCCTAGCAAGGATGGAGGGATATCTGGGACACTTTGGTTTTTAGCACAATTCCGAATGGCAAAGCACTGCTCTTGAGAATCATCTGTCAGGGACCCAGTATGGGCATCCCTGGGAGCACGTGTAGTGTAATGGATGGGGCATAGGACGTAGGACCAGAAAGATGGCCCCAGAAGTGGGGCTGTGTTTATTCTGTTGATCTCCATCCTCTTCCTAGTGGGGAAGAACATTCAATTGAGTCACAAGACCCTGCCTTTCCAATGTTGAGTCAAAAGCTGCCTCTCTGTTGCTTTCTTTTCACCCTCCAGGGAGAATAAGTCTCATCCTTCAAAGCAATGAGCACAGCCCATCACATCCCTCCTGAGTCCTTCTTTCCCAGTTCCTTCAGCCAAACCATAAATGGAATCAACACAAATTTATTAAGCACCTATTATGTGCAAGGTACCATGCTAGGCACTGGGAATACAAAGACAACTAAGTTGAATTGAGGTGGTAAAATTCAGGAGTGGTCAGAGGATAGATAGCAAGTAGTTTGGGAGAGGGGCTGGAGCAGAGTATATGTGGAGGGAATCCATCAAGGGTCACAATTGAAAGACAGAGATGGCACCATTCATTCTTTAGTCATTTATTAAGATCCTACTATGCCTATAGCAGATGGCAGGGCTGGAAGAAGGAAGGGAGAGATTTCAAGACTCAAAATCCTTTTTAAAATGCTAGAAACTGTTTTTACATGTAATTGAAAATAAAATAAAATTAAGAACCTATGTTCAGGGCAGCTAGGTGGTTCAGTGGATAGAGTACCAGCCTGGAATTGGGAAGATTTGGGTTCAAATGTGACCTCAAACACTCCTTAACTGTGTGATCCTTGGCAAGTCACTTAATCTCAGTTACCTGGCCCTTGCCTTTCTGTCTTAGAATTGTTACTAGATAGAAGCAAAGATATTGTTTTTTTTTTAAAGCACCTACTATATGCCTGGCACTGTAAGGTGCTCAGGATACAGAGGTCAAAATGAAACAGCCCTGGTTTTCCATTCTTTTTTAATGGGAGGTGGAGGAAAGAAGAAGCAGAGATGAGATGGAAAGAAGACAGCCTTTATTGGGGGGGGGGTTAAATAATAAATAAACAAAAGGCAACTAGATGGCTCAGTGGATTGAGAGCCACATATAGAGGCAGGAGGTCCTGGGTTCAAATCCAGCTTCAGACTCTTCCTCGATATGTGACCCTGGACAAATCACTTAACCCCCCATTGCTTAGCCCTTCCTGCTCTTCTGCCTTTGAACCTTTGAGTTCAAGATGGAAGGTAAGGGTTAAAAAAAAGTAAATAAACAAGGTAGAATTACAAAAAAAGCAGAAGTCAAAATTAGAATAACGAGAGAGAGGGAGAGACAGAGAGAGAGAGAGAGAGAGAGAGAGAGAGAGAGAGAGAGAGAGAGAGAGAGAGAGGAGAGGGAGAAAGAGAGAGGAGAGAGGACAAGACAAGACAGAGAGAGAGACAGAGAGAGAGAGCAATCTCTGCTCTCAGGGAACTAATCTCCTAGTGCTTCCCCTTCTAGAGTTACCTTCCATCTGCTCTGGATGGATTTTATAGTAACTATGTACGTACATGAGAACATCTCCATTTCTCCATTCAGATGTCAGCTCTTAGAGGGCAAGGATTGGTTGTGCTTTGTCTTGCTATCCCCAGGGCTTAGCATAGCACCTGGTACATTGTGGGTCTTAATTAAATGATTGTGGATTGACCGAGTTAGTGTGTGTGTCATGATTCTACTAGGGGGTAGATATAAGATATGTATGAAGAAGCAAATTCAGAGTGTATATGAGGGAGGGCTTTGTTTTTATGTGGCTGTTGTATTTGCTGAGGGGGGGCAGAAACAGACATTTGTGGGGGAAACACAAAGCAACTTGAGGAGGACCCCAGATCATTTTGAGAGGATGCAAGAGAAGTCTTGATGGGCCCAAGTGGAATGGACATTGTCCCAGACAGTGACACACTCCTTCCCCAGGGCTCCTCTTCAGCCCCTTCTTATCCCATCCCTGGGGCCCTGAAATCCCCCCTCTTTCCGACCAAGCTCAGGTTTCCCCCTTCCTATAGCCCGATCATGTGTGCTCCTAAAGCTGGCTGGGGAAGGAGGCTTGGAGATGAAGGGGCCACGTCATCATCCTGGATGACACAGTTTCTTTCCCCAAGTAGCCTGTGACTCATGCCTCTTTCTCTCTCCCTGTTCCTGTTTCTTCCTGGGTTCTATTTCTGACTCTCATCAGGGGGGAGGGATCGATGCTCATTGTCAGTGGAAATTTAAAAATAAAAGGCAGACAGAGCTCTGATGTGAACTGTAGGGCTCTTTCTCCTCCCCGCCCCCCATACCAAGATCCACCTCCCCCCCAAGGTCCTGGGTGACAAGGCTCAAATGGGCTGGGCTCAGACTGGGACACTCACTCTTCTGGATTCTCCTTCTCTGACTTAGCTTTGGAGAAGGTCATCTACCTGCTCTGAGCATTAGGAAGATTTTCAGCATGCTGTGAGGATCTACAAGATGGCTCCTTTATCCCAAAGTGGCTGCCCTTCCCCACAAACCAGCCATCTTGACACAAATTCATTTGGTGCAAAGGGGAAAGCAATGACTCTAAAATCAGAAACTCTTGTTTGAAACCCTGGCTGTATGGTCTTGGACAACTCACTTGGTCTTCAGAGTTTCCTCATCTTTAAAATGAAAGAGTTGGGCTACCTTCTCTTTAAGGGTGTCCCAACACTAAATCTATGACAATGACATTCCACCTTGGCATATCAAATACCTACCATGTCCCAGGGCTTCTGCAGGCATGTGATCAAGTGAGACAAGGATGTTTGCCAGGGAACTCTGGGGATCATTGGATTTTTGAGTTGGAAGGGTTCTTGGAGATCATCTAACCCAGCCATTCTTAATCCTTTTTTGTGTCATGGACCCAACAGATGTCTTTTTTCCTTTCCTCCCCATATTTAGTTTTCCTCAATTACATGTAAAGACAAATTTTAATATTATCTCTAAAATACTTTTTTAAAAATCCAACTCCTTCTTGGACTCTCAAGGTAGCCCAACCCTCTTTGTTGTTGTTGTTGTTTTTAATCATGTTTTTATTGATATCTTTTGTGTTTCATTCACCTTCATTTCAGTTTAGATCCTTCTCCTCTCTTTTCTTCTCTCTATAAATCCTTCCCTTTGTTATCACAAAAGATAAAAAAAGAAAGGGAGAGAGGGAGTTGCTAGCTACTTGGCCACTGGCCATCAGCTGATGCTAATTTAACTTTTTATCTTCTAAAAAGAAAAGAAATAGAGAGAAAAGCAGTGTAAGTTGAGAGTTTAACAAAACCAACCAACATGTCTGCCATGTCTGGCCCTAGGGCCCCTTCATCTCTACAGTGAAGCAAGGGAAGTATGTATTCTCAACTCTTCTCTGAGTCCGAGTTTCTCATAATAACCATATGATATTCAGTTAATTTCTTTCTTAGTTCTTTCTATTTCTGTGGGTGGAGCCATTACGTACACTTTTTATGTCATTCTGCTGACTTTGCCTCAGTTCAGTTAAACTTTCTCATGCTTCTCTGATTTCTAAGACTTGGCTCAGGAACCATCTCCTTCAGGAGGCCCTTGTTGGCCCACATCCCAAGTGCTTTCCTTTCTAGGGCCACTTGCTGTCTCCTCTGTAATTATCTTCCATGTACTAATTTATCTATATTATCTTCTTCATTAGAAAGTGAGGCAGAGACAGATTTCTGGGGGGGGGGACAGTGGGGAGGGGGCTTTTTTTTCGTATCCCCACTTCTTCATACAGTGCCTGGTGCATAAAAAGCATTTAATAAATGCTTTTCAGTTGATTGAGTCTTAACATTCATTGTTAGGGCAGCTAGATGGTTCAGTCGATAGAGTGCCTGATCTGCACTTAAGAAGACTCTTTTTCCTGAGTTCAAATCTTGCCTCAGACACTTACTAGCTGTGTAACCCTAAGCGAGTCACTTAACTCTGTTTGCCTTAATTTTCTCATCTAGAGAATGAGCTGGAGAAGGGAATGGTAAACCATTTCAAAATCTTTGCCAAGAAAGCCCCAAATGGGGTCATGAAGTGTCGGACACAACTGAAAAACAATGGAACACCATCCATTGTTACTTCTTTACATTGTTATATCTCAATGGGCAGCTACTTGATTTCTAATTCTTTGGTCCTAGAAAAAGTGCTGCTTTGAATATTTTGTTATTTCTTTCCCTCTCCTTTTGAACTCCTTGGAGTGTAAACCTGGCAGTGGGATTTCCATGTCAAAAGGTGTGGACATTTTAATCACTTTTCCAGTTTCATTCCAAGCTGACCCTCAGAATGAGTGAACCATAGTGAGGAAAATCATTTTGTAAAGTTTCAAATGCCATGAAAATGAGTTACTTCCATAAAGGAACTGGGTCTTTCAGCTGTACTTACCCAATGATAACTTCTCTTATAGTTGTTTATTTATATGTTTATTATGTTTATATTATATATTATAAATAGATTTATAGGAAATAAATGTAAAGGATACATGGATGGATAAATGATGCATGAACGACTAGATGCATAGATGGATGCTTGAGTGGATGGATGGAAGGAAGAAAACAAGCATTTCTTAAGTATCTACTATGTGCCAGGCATTGAGCCAAGTGCTTTACAAATATTATCTCATTTAATAAGGAAAATGACTTATACAAGAATATTCATAGCTGCACTCTTTGAGGTGGCAAAAAATTGGAAAATGAGGGGATGCCCTTCAATTGGGGAATGGCTGAACAAATTGTGGTATATGTTGATGATGGAATACTATTGTGCTCAAAGGAATAATGAACTGGAGGGATTCCATGTAAACTGGAACAACCTCCAGGAAGTGATGCAGAGTGAGAGGAGCAGAACCAGGAGAACACTTACACAGAGACTGATACACTGTGGCACAATCAAATGTAATGGACTTTTCTACCAATAGCAATGCAATGACCCAGGATAATCCAGAGGAATTTAGGAGAAAGAAAGCTATCCACATCCAGAGAAAGAACTGTGGAACCAGAAATGCATTAGAAAAATATATGATCGACTACATAGTGCAATAGGGATATGATTAGGGTTTTGATGTTAAAGAATCGCTCTACTGCAAATATGAATAACATGGAAATAGGTTCTGAACAATGATACACATATAACCCAGTGGAATGGCTTGTTGGCTTTGGGAGGGGGGAACAATAAAGCAGGGGAGGGGGATCATGAATCATGTAACCATGGAAAAATATTCTAAATAACAATTAAAAAAACAAAAACAAATATTATCTCATTTGATCCTGATAACAATCCAAGGAGCTTGCCTTCTAAAAGGAGGAATGGTGGTCTGGAAGCCATCGATGATTCTCCTTGGTTGTTAATGTGCTCTCTCTTCTCCAATGTTCTCACATTCATTCATACTGTATACAAGTTGTAGTTTTCGATTGGAATGCAAGCTCCATGAGTGTAAATACCCATTTTATAATTGAGGAAACTGAGGTAGATAGAGGTTAAGTAACTTACAAAGGGTTACCCACCTAGTAAGAGTCTTGGGTCAAATTTGAACTCAGGTCTTCCTGATTCCAGACTTAGCTTTCTATTCACTGTGTCACCTAGCTGGAGGTGGGAATAAATGAAATGGATAGAAAGATGGATTCATGAATGGATACATAGATGGATGGGTAGATGGAAAGATGGATGGATGCTTCACAAATTAATGGATACACACATTGGTGGATGGATTTGGAATGTTTTAGAAAACCCTAGGGGACATCCTGGAGTCTAGAACTTCACTGCTTTTTCTCACCCTAGGACACAGCTGGCCAGGAAAGGTACCGGACCATCACCACTGCCTATTACCGGGGTGCCATGGGCTTCATCCTCATGTATGACATCGCCAATGAAGAGTCCTTCAATGCTGTCCAGGACTGGTAGGGAACACACACTCTCTGGTCTGTATATCCACACTTTCAGTGTCCAACACCACCTACTGCTCCCTTCTCAGCACTCCCTCTCAGCATCTTAACTTCCTTCTATATTGAACTTGAAGAACGGAAAGAAAAAGCACCTACGCTGTACTAGGAACTCTGGGTAGAGCTACAAAAGCAAGAGAGTCCTGGTTCTCATAGAATTTATATTCCCTCAAAACAGACATCCAGAATGAGCGAGCGAATGAGCATTTATTAAGCCCCCTTGAGCCAGGCATAATGCTAAGCTCTGGAGCCACAGGTATTAAAACAAGACAGTCCCTGCCCTCTGGGAGTTTACATTCTATCAGGGGAAATATCTTTACTTTTTTCTCATTATCATGAAGTTTATTACCATTAACTAAGGGAGAAAAACCCTAAATTCTTGAAACTAAAACATAAACTCAATATCTAGTTTACAAGTTCAAAATTTAATACACTAAAACATTGCTTCATACAAAATATTAAATGACCTTAACAAACAAATGCACCAACCCACACTGTCCTTTTCGTTTTGTAAAATTTAAGAAGAAATAAATGAAAAATCATTTAAGCATTTTCTACCTGCAAAGCTAGGCTGCTAGATGACACCATAGTGCACAGTGTCTGGCTCGGAGTGGGAAAGACTCTTCCTCGATATGTCCTCAGATACTTAGTAGCTGTATGACCCTAAACAAGTCATTTAACCTTTTCGGCCTCAGTTTCCTCATCTGTAAAATGAGCTGGAGAAGGAAATGGCAATCCCTTCCAGTATCTCGACCAAAAAAATCCCAAATGGGGTCACAAAGCATTGGACACGACTGGACAACAAATGTTCAAAGCACTGCGCTAAGTCCTCAGGAAACAGATAGAAAAGCAAAACCCTTCCTGGCCTCTAGGAACTTACCTTCTAATAGGAGGCACGGTGGTCTGGAAGCCTTCAATGATTCTCCTTGGTTGTTAATGTTCTCTCTCTTCTCCAGTGATCTCATGCTCATTTATCCTTTGCACAAGTTATTTCCATTGGAATGTAAGCTCCATGACGGCAAGGAGAGATCCTCAACAACTAGCATAGTATCTGGCACACAGTAGGTGTTTCATAAATGCTTTATTGGATTTGATCGAATTGCTAGCGCTCACCCCTCGAAATGACTTTCTTTCTCTTTTTTTCTTTTTAATTACTTTCTATTTACTCCATTTGTTGGGGCATTCCAATCACGTCCAGCTCTTGTGGCCCCATTTGGGGGGTTTTCGGGCAAACAGATTGCTGTCTTTATTTTTTTTAACTCTTACCTTCTGTCTTAGAATCAAGCCCAGTACACCCAAGTGACTCGCCCCCACCTGTCTTTCTCCTTCTGCTCCAGGGCCACCCAGATCAAGACCTACTCCTGGGACAATGCCCAAGTCATCCTGGTGGGGAACAAGTGTGACATGGAGGATGAGAGGGTTGTGCCCACCGAGAAGGGGAAGTTCCTTGCTGAGCAGCTTGGTATGCGTGCAAAGGCAGGGACTGTGATCTGTGGTTTATTGGGGTGCCTCTGTGATCCCAGCACGGTCGGTGTGCATGGGTGTGTGCTAGCCTTGCGGAAGGGGAAGAAACTTGCTCAGCTCAAGCTGTCCAAGAGTCTGACAGAGCCTCCAGGGGTGTAGGCTAGAGGCCATTCGAAGAGGGGGACGCCTTGGGAGAGCACAGGACTGCATGGCTCGTAGGGATCCCAGGGGACCCTTGGTCCACCTCCCCCATTTCTCCAGAGGAGTAAAGAGAATCTAGGGAGCGAGTGCCTTCAACAAAGCAATTCCGTCCTGCAAACATGTGGTGTTTCGTGAGAGGCAGCCAGCCTCAGCTGGGATGGCCCGAATCCAAGTGCCACCTCTACTGCCCACTTCCCAGGCCAAGTCCCTTAACCTGCCTGTACCCCAGGCGTTGTCTAAGACTAAAATGTGCAGAAGTGCAGATCTGTTTGGGCAGAAGGAGTTTCCCACACCAGGAATTCCTCATACCAACTAAATCAGAGATTCAAAAAAAAAACTGTACCAATTGGGCATGCTGGGCATGGAGGATACAGAGACAAAGGAAATGGTTTCTGTCTTCAGAGGTGACATAGTCGGCTGTTGTGGGTCGGAGTGAGGGGCATTAACACGTGCTACCTAGCTAGCTTGCCTAATGTCCTCATTTGACAGATGTAGAAACTGAGGCTCAGTCAGAGGTGAGCTGGAACCTCTGTGTTCCAGCTCCAAGTTTACTGCCCTTTGCCTGTGGCCGGCTGCTCTACATGGCATACCAATGCCTTTTCTCTCCCCTAGGAGCATGTCTCTTCATTCTCGTGATCGTGGACAGTACCACAGAGCTTCTGGGTCTCCTTTGTCAGGACCCAAATTCAAGACCAAGTTCCTGATTCCCCATCCTAGCAGCTCTCCCTGCCTAAGGTCACCTGACTGGGAAATAGGAGGGCTTGTATTCAAATCTTGTATTTGTACTGTGTCCTGCCAAAACAGGGCAGGAAGAATCACAGAATAATGGAATCTGAAAAATCACAAAATTGAGAATCACTGAATGTCTGAAATGGCGAGGTGGTACAGGGGAGACAATACTGAGACTGGAGTTAGGGAGACCTGAGTTCCAATTTGGCCTTAGACATTTACTAGCTGGGTGACCCTGGGGAAGTCATTCAACCGCTTTTTGCCTCAGTTTCCCCAAATGTAACATGAGGATAATAACGATAGCACCCTACTTCCAGGGTTGCCGTGAGGACCAAATGAGATGTTTATCAAATGCTTAGCACAGTGCCTGGAGCATATTAGGTGCCATATAAATGCTTATCCTTTTCTTTGTTGGAAAATGGGGATTCAATTTGGTCTATCCACCCCAGAGTACAGAACTAGGAGCTTCTGGGAGAAAGTCCAAAGAGACAAGCTTAGGCTTAAGATCAGCAACAACTTCCTAACACAGTGGAATGGGCTGCCTTGACAGGAATCAGTGAATCGAGTGAGCAAGCATTTAAGAGGTGGTTTTTGTTCGTTAGGCATCGTAGATGTTGATCGGTTGTTTTTCAGTCATGCCCAACTCTCCATGAGCCAGTTTGGGGTTTTCTTGGTCAAGATCCTGGAATGGTTTGCCATTCTTTTTCCAGCTCATTTCACAGATGAGGAAATTGAAGCAAGTGAAGTGACTTGCCTCGAGTCACACAACTAGTAAATGTGTGAGGCCAGATTTGAACTCAGGAAAATGAATCTTTCTGACTCCAGGCCCAGAACTCTAAGCACTGTGGCAACTCCCTGCCCCAGGCACTGTGGATACAGAACCAGACAAAGTCCTTGCCCACAAGGAACTTACATCCTCTCAAGGAAGACAACATTTCCATAGATGGGTATATATAAAAGAAGCTTGAGGTGTCTCCAGAGTAAAAGAAAGGCATTAGCAGCTGAAGGGGAATGAAGATTATCTTTGGATAGAAGTTGTCATTTTAAGGGGGCAGCTGGGTGGCTCAGTGGATTGAGAGACAAACCAAGAATTGGATCCTGGGTTCAAATCTAGCCTCAGATACTTCCTAGCTGGGTGACCCTGGGCAAGTCCCTTAATGCCCATTGCCTAGCCCTTACTGCTCTTCTGTTCTTGGAACCAATACACAGTATTGATTTTAAGATAGAAGGGAAGGGAAGGGGAGGGAAGGGGAAGGGGAAGGGGAAGAGAAGGGAAGGGAGAGGGAGGAGAAGGAGGAGGAAGAAGGAAGAAGGAAAAGGAAGAAGCTAGGGATTCTAGGAAGAAAGGAGGGAGGGGAGGCATTCTAGGTATAGGGGACAGACTTAGCAAAGGCCCAGAGACAGGAATATTCTACATCAATGCTAAATATTGCTGTTATTATTCTTACTAATTATTTTATCCTCATTTTCCCCAAAGGAATCTAAATAGAATCAGCCCTAGAGTGAGCCACATTCCTATTATTCTTCTATATTAAATTCCAATGGGGATTAATAACAATATTAATAATAGTCCATTGAACATTAAATATAAATCCAAGGGAAGGGAGTACACATTTATTAAGTGCCTACTATATGACAGCACTGAGCTAAGTGCTTTATAAATATTATCTCATTTTGAT
Organism: Monodelphis domestica; assembly: GCF_027887165.1. Classification (NCBI taxonomy): domain Eukaryota; kingdom Metazoa; phylum Chordata; class Mammalia; order Didelphimorphia; family Didelphidae; genus Monodelphis; species Monodelphis domestica. Next base: position 26,673,419 of record NC_077228.1, read on the forward strand.
CATAAAAGATAATAGAGTAATAGTAAAACTCTTTGAGGCTTGCAAATTATGATTATTTCAACAGCTGGCTCTTTAAGGTATGGAAAGCCCTTTTTCCAGAACCAACTGTCTCTGTGAGGTAGATAGACTAGAGGCTATGTGATATAGTAGATGGAGCCACTTAAACTGACCTCAGACAGAACTGGCTTCCAGTATGGCCCCAGACGCTTGGTAGTAAGTAGTCTGTGTGACACTGGGCTAGTGACAACCTCTTTGGGTCTCAGTTTCCTCATCTGGAAAAGGAAGATGATAATAATAACATCCACCTCTCCGATTGGCTATGAAAGATCCAAAGAGATGCCACAAAGAGCTTTGAAAGGCCACACTAGGGGACAGCTGGGTGGTTCAGTGGATTGAGAGCCAGGCCCAGAGATGGGAGGTCCTGAGTTCAAATCTAGTCTTGGACACTAGCTGTGGGACCCTGGGCCAGACATTTAACCCTCATTGTCCAGCTCTTATTGCTCTTCTGCTTTGGAACCAATACATAGTATTAATTCTAAGATGGAAGGTAAGAGCTGTTTGTTTTTTTAAATTAAAAAAGAAAAAGAAAAATCACATCTATGACCTCTGAACCTTTTCCCCAAAGCCAATGGACTGAAAGTGGGAACCATTTTTGTCTTGGTTAACAAAACAAAACAAATATACCTGTTAATAAGCAAGGATAGGGGTGGGCAGGGGCTGGCTTATTTCCTCCAAGTCTAACTAATGGGATTCACAGCCCCTTACTAATTCCAGTCCTGAAGATTAAGAGAGGTGTGTCTGTTCCAGCTCCTTTTTTCCCCTTCCTCTCTCAGTCTCACCTATTCTTGGCCTTCTTCCTTTCCTCTCTGGCCTCTCAGTCCTCTTCTCTCTCTTTCTTCTCCCTTTGCTGGTCCCTTCCCTCTTCATCCTTCTCCCTCCTTCATCTCCTTGTCCCTTTCCTTTCCCTCTCCCTTCCCTGTCTCCCCAGCCCTGTGCCTCCTCTCCTTCTGGTTCAAGTCCCTCTCCTTCCCTCCTGTTTCTCTGCTTCTCCCTGCTCCTGTTCCCATCTCTCTTCTTCCTCTTCTCTCCCTGTCCTCAGGCTCTGGAGGATTCCTTCTTCGGGTCCCAACTGATCTACTTGACAGTTGCTATTGTAAGGGGGAAATTGGGTTAATTTTTAAATGGTTGAACTTGATTATTTAAGAGTGTAGTTGCCAGGAATTTAATTAATTCCAAAGAGATTTTATTTACAATATGTGGAAAGAGTGAAGCAGGAACTCAGAGAGAGGATAAGGTAAGATTTCTAGCCTGAGCACTAAGTAATTTACTTTCGGCCCCTCTGGTAGGCAAAGCCGAGGATCTGGGAAGTGTCTCTCAAGAGTAGGTCTCTCCAGAGGATAGGTTTTTTCAGAAAAATCCAGCAGTTAAGAGTCAGCCTTTCACTCACCATGTATCAGTCCAATCAACAGATTCTTCTCCTCCTCTTCACCAGCCTCAACTCGAAAGTATGAAGAATTGAATCCTCACAGGGTTGGCTCCTTTTAAAGACATTTTTCTCTTGTGTCACTTCCTGTGTCTTCCCCCAATTCTATGTCTACCAATCACAATTGAAGTCCTGTTCTAGGACTGCCCAGAAAGCAGTTAGTCAATTCTGATTCATTACCCACTATCACATACATGGGTCACAGACCTCCCACTTCATGATTAAGTGGGATATTTGCACTTTGGGGGATTAGATCTAAATGGGCAGATCTTCATACTTAACTTTTAAGTACCGTGTTTACACTTATGGGGATTAAATCTAAAAATAGACAAGGGTTACAATTTAATCTTCACAATCAGGGGAGAGTTACATTTAATCTTCAACTATCTTTTCTGACTTTTTTCCTATCATAAACAATCCCATTTCTATAGGCCTCTGAGAACTTTCCTCTCCAAAGACACTAGGGGGGAGGAAATGTAAATATCATTATGACTTTGCTAAGAAGAAAATGGGGATTCATGACTATTTAAGCCACTTGGCCAGTAACCATCAGAGCTGAGGTGGCTTCAGCCCTGGGCTCCTGGCTCTGTATTATGGCCTTGAGTGATACCTGCTAGATTTTGGATTGATCAAGTCCTATCTCCCTTTCTCCAGGGTTTGACTTCTTTGAAGCCAGTGCCAAGGAGAACATTTGTGTCAGGCAAGTCTTTGAAAGACTGGTGGATGTTATCTGTGACAAGATGTCGGAGACCCTGGATACAGACCCTGCTGTGGCCAGTGGAGCCAAGACCACGCGCCTCACAGATACCCCACCTCTCCTCCAGCCCAACTGCTCCTGCTAGGCCCAGCAGGCCAAGCTCCCTCTGCTCTCTGAGAACTCTCCCCAAATCCCAACTTAACCACATCCTTTCCTCTCCCCTGCAATATTTCCTACCCCTGCCCCCTTGTTAATTCAACAGCTCTCATGTAGACCTCAGTGTCTCTTTTCTATAACTGGTCCTGGTGGAATCTGCAACTTGTCTTCTGGGTCCTGGAAAATGTGATGCTCTCAGCCTTTTGTGAGTGGACCCTGCTTTATAAATGCTCAGAACCAGGTTCTTGAACTGGAAAGGACCTTTGGGGGCAATGAGTTCACTCTCCCTTCCCTGTTTCACAGAAAACAGAATTTTGTTCCAGAGAAGAGGAGTGACTTACTCAAAATCCCTCAGCCAGGAGGGGGTATAGCTATGATTTGGACCCACTTCTGCATCCAAGTTGAGGGTCCTTTCCATAGTGCTATACCCCATCCCACTGGAATGAGACTGCTTATTTAAAGACAACTCATCCCACTTTATGAAAGGCTTCATGCCAAGCTTTACCCTACATAACATCTTTTGAAGTACAGGTTCTTTGCATAACATGAGGCTACACAACCAACACAAGGTTAGCTGGAGAGGGACATGTACAAAATATCTATTTCCCATCCTGCTCCCTGGTAGGTTTCCTTCTAGGTTGCCCTGAGAACCCTGCCCCTGAGCTAGGAATATTCTTGGGGCTTTAGCAATAAGGAGAAACCTCAGCTCTGGGGAGCTTGGAAATATAGGATTAAACACTTCATACTGCAGGGACCAAAGACCATGAAGTCCAGTTTTCATTTTCACAGAGGAATAAACTGAGCTCCAGAAAGGGCAGAACTGGGAACCATGAAAAGGAAACTGGGTTTGGGGTCAGAGAACTTGAATTCAATTCCTCACTTTTCTATTTTCTGGATTGCTAATCTTGGGCAATCCTTTCCCTCTGTGTAGGCTTCAGTTCTCCTCTATAAAATGGGAGCTGAACTAGATGACCTCTAAGGACCCATCCAGCTTTTCTGTGGTCTTAACAAGGGTGGAAGGAGCCTAAATTGAGTCAGATACAATTTATTTCATGAAAAGGTATTAGGGTGAGTATTGCAATGATTCTTTTGAAGCATGTTCAGGGTTCCATTATGTAAAAGAATAAGGGAAAGGGTGTTTCTGGGGGTGCTGGTCTTGTATCTTTTCCTTCTTCCTGGAATCTATCTGCATCTCCACCACTGAAAATTCAAGTACTAGCAAGTAGCTGACATCTTCTGTACCAGGTCTGATCTGAGACAGCCAATCCCAATATGTCTATTCTGGGGGAGACAAGGAAAATGAAAATAGAGCCCCCATCTGGAGCCCAGGCTCCTAAAAAAGTAGGTAATTAAGCTAAAATAAATCCTAGAATCTCAAAGCTTGATAGACCCTCCAAAGTGTCTAATCCAATTAGTACCTAAACAAAAATCCCCTCTACAATATACCCAAGTGATCATTCAGTCTCTGTTTGAAGGATCCCAGTGACAGTGAGCTCACTGCATTAATAGTTGGCAAATTAATGACTTGCCCAGGAAAGAAGGCTTTCCCCCTTACCTGGTGTCTCATAATAGTTAGGGGCATTTACACCCAAGTTCTGGACTCCTTCTAGTCTCCAGATGGCAAAGGGGTGGGTTAGGTTGGAGTGTGTAGCTAGAAAGAATTGACCTATAATATACATTCTATCCCCATGAAGCAGGCTCAGTTGGGTGAGGATTCATTCCTTCCAAGTCTCTCATCAAACCAAGAAAGGGCTAGAGGCAACAAAGAACAAATTTGAGGCTAGTTAATGGGTCCTTTTTGTGAAGGAAGTGGGCTGTCTTGATGAGGGTTACCAGTAACACCACTAGCATCTTATAATCATTTAGGAGAGGCTATTTGTGTGGTGAAGAAAGCATAGGGCTGGGAGTAAGGAGACCAGACTTCTGGTTCCAGGCTCATCCACTGACTTGCTATATGACCTTTGGACAGTTCCTTTGCCTCTCAGAGCTTCAGACTCCTCTGTAAAATGGTGGGATTGAGTTAGATCAGCTCTAAAATCCCTTCCATCTCTGACATGAAATGCATCAACTGTGACACACTCTTTTCCAAAGTCCACTCCAGCTTGGACAATCTATCACTTAAATGTCAGCCAATCAAACAAATGAGCATTTCTTTGCACCTACTATGGGCATGGCTTAGGAGATGCAAAGACAAAAGTGAAATATTCCCTGCCCTTGAGGAGTTTACAACATATGTGTATAAAATACATAAGGAAATTGGGGTGGAGAGAAAGGCACTGGCAAGTGAGGGGATCAGGAAAGGCTTCATAAAGAAGGCGGTGCTTGAGCTGGTCTTGAAGTTAGTCTGGAATTCTAAGAGGAAAGGGGTGAGAAGGGAGTGAATTCCAGGGTAGGAACAGTCTATGCAATCATGGAGGTTTGGAGATGGAGCGAACTGTGTGAGAAACGGAAAGGAAGCCTTAGATCACTTGGAACTGAGCTAAGCCATCAGTCCTGACTCAGAGGATCTTGAGTCAAGCATGTACTTGGGTGAGGAGGGGAAGGAAAAGATGATTCCACTTTGGTCAAAAGAGACCAAGAAGTCCTTTGTTGTATTAAGAGGACCTTTTTGTTAAAGAGGGCATGTGCCACCTGGCTCTGGAGCTGTCCAAGGTCCTGACCTAGCATATCCTTGAATAAGTACCTGCAATTCTCAATAAAAAGAAAAGATTGGGGGAAGAACACTGTTGAGAGGAGGCAGCCACTTGAACTGGGACCTGAATGCCTACTGACTTTATTGCCAATGTGACCTAATCACTTGGTTTATCTGAGCCTCAAATTTCCTTTCTTTGAAATGGGATGACAGGGCCATTTTAGATATGGAAGGGACCTTGGACATTATCTAGTCCAAGCCCATTATGTTACAGAGTAGGGTAATGATTCAATAATTCAATAAATTTCAGTCTGCAAGTATTTATTATACATCTACCAGGTGCCAGGCACTGTGCTAGTCACTGGAGATACTAAGACACCAAATGGTCCATGCCTTAAAGGAGTTTGATATTCTTCTGGGGAAGACAATGTGGGCCCAGATAATTACAAGATAAATTAAGGAGGGAGAGAACACACCTCTGGGTAGATAACAGAAGACTTCTAGATGGAAGCAAAGGAATTGAAGGTTTCCAAGAGGTTTTGAAGTGTCGGCCCCAAGATCACACAAATAATAAATCATGTGAGTCAGGATTGAATCTATATTCCCAGACTTCTGGTCCAACTGCTTTGAACAGCAGCTGGCATCAGTTCAGTTTGATACTTGTTGCCATTTACCTGAGTAAATGGCACCTCAACTGTGAAGGGGACCCACCTGTGTTTTGGATGTGTGGCTGGTAAGAGATTACTAATACCACTGTGGATATACTTCTAGCTCCATCAGGACTATCATTTTACTTTGTGTATGATGATGATAAGGATTGAAAGGCAGGGAGAATAGGAAGATGCATAGGTTTGGAGCCTGGGGACCTGGGTTTCACATCCCCAGCTCTGGTACATACTTGTTTGCTACTATGTGGCCTTTGAGTAAATCATCTATCCTCTATAGCCTTGATCTTAAAGACTCATTGATTTAGAGCTAGGAGGAACCATAGAGGTAATCTAGTCAACCTCCTTACTTTATAGATGATGGAACTGAAGTCCAGGCAGGTTAAGTGATTTCCCCAAAGGCACACAGGGAATAAGTGTCAGACCTCCTGGGTAAAAGCGAGGGACTTGGCAAGATCAGGGGGTCTTAATTTGAGTGAGGGAAAAGGGGCCATTAATGTAGATGGGGAAAATATCACCTTTCTTTTCACTAATTTCCAACTGAAATTGAGCATCTTCTTCAATTATATAAAAATATGATTCTGAGAAGGGGTCCATAGGCTTCACCTGATAGCCAAAGGGGTCCAGGACAGAAAACAGGTAAAAAAACCTGGACTCAAGGATCTGTAAGATTCACAAGTTGTTCAGTGTCATGGGAAAACTACTGAAACAGTAGTCAGGGAAATGGAATATGAATCCAGATTCACTCACTAGCTGTGTGACCTTGAGTAAGTAATAACCTCTCTGGGTCTCAGGTTCCTTATGTGCAAAATAAGCATGTTAGACAAGATGGCCTCTGAGGTCCCTTCCAACTCTAGAGCTATGATCCTGTGAATCGCTGCCTAATCTCATTCGATTTCCCCCCACAATCCTCTGAGGTCAGGGATCATCCTTCCCATTTCATAGATGAGAAGACTGAAGCTGAGGGTGGGACAGGTAAAAGGGATGACTGGTACAAAATGGCAGGACTAGACCTGGACCCCAGATATCCTGATTCCAAGTCCTTTCTCTTTGTACTCCACCAACACCCTTCCCTGTGCAGTGTACCTCCTTATGCCTAGCTACCCACAAGTGTACCAGCCCTGTATCTTGGGGTTTTCACTGGTCCCCTGGGGTTCAGCCTTGGTATTCAGCAGTCTTTGAGTCTCCTAAATAAAGAACTTGAGAGGACATCCAGTTGGACCCTACAAAATAGGTCTTTTGAGGGGGAGCATGAGAAGACACCCAGGTAATCAATCTATCCCCCCAAGCAGACTTCTGAGAAGACTCCCTCTACTCCGCCTCTTATTCCTTGGCTTTACACCTGCCACAATCACTGTCTAACCACACTGTGACATTCAGTCATCCATCCTGCAGCTAGCATCCTTCAAGTGCCCTGCCCCGTGTCCCTGAAGCCACATCCTGCCCTCAAAAGAGGCAGACCTGGGCCAAATGTGCAATACAGTATTGTATCTCTTGCAGTGTCAGTGATCCATATTTGTATGTGTGTGTGTAAATATAAACCAGTTCCTGATTTATTGTTGGACGTGACTCTGTGGCTGCTCTTAGCTTTTGGGGGAGAGGGGAAGGGGAAGAAATGCTGAATAGTTAAGAGTGTGTGCAGCTGGGAGGGCACACAGAATACTGGAAAACAGAGCAACATCAACCATTCAAGGAGAATGTGGAAGCCAGAAGAAACTTAGAGCAGGCACCGTCAGGACTGAGAGGGGCCCTAGAATAAAGAACAAGAAAGTCAAGAAGGAACAAGGAGTGTCAGAGCTAGGAGGAACCTTGGAACAAGGAATATCAGAGCTAGGAGGAACCTTGGAACAAGGAATATCAGAGCTAGGAGGAACCTTGGAACAGGGAAAGTCAGAGTTAGGAGGAACCTTGGAACAGGGAAAGTCAGAGTTAGGAGGAACCTTGGAACAAGGAATATCAGAGCTAGGAGGAACCTTGGAACAAGGAATATCAGAGCTAGGAGGAACCTTGGAACAGGGAAAGTCAGAGTTAGGAGGAACCTTGGAACAAGGAATATCAGAGCTAGGAGGAACCTTGGAACAAGGAATATCAGAGCTAGGAGGAACCTTGGAACAAGGAATATCAGAGCTAGGAGGAACCTTGGAACAGGGAAAGTCAGAGTTAGGAGGAACCTTGGAACAAGGAATATCAGAGCTAGGAAGAACCTTGGAACAAGGAATATCAGAGCTAGGAGAAACCTTGGAACAGGGAAAGTCAGAGTTAGGAGGAACCTTGTAACAAGGAATATCAGAGCTAGGAGGAACCTTGTAACAAGGAATATCAGAGCTAGGAGGAACCTTGTAACAAGGAATATCAGAGCTAGGAGTAACCTTGGAACAGGGAAAGTCAGAGTTAGGAGGAACCTTGGAACAAGGAATATCAGAGCTAGGAGGAACCTTGGAACAGGGAATGTCAGAGCTAGGAGGAACCTTGGAACAGGGAATGTCAGAGCTAGGAGGAACCTTGGAACCGGGAATGTCAGAGCTAGGAGGAACCTTGGAACAGGGAATGTCAGAGTTAGGAGGAACCTTGGAACAGGGAAAGTCAGAGCTAGGAGGAACCTTGGAACAGGGAATGTCAGAGCTAGGAGTAACCTTGGAACAGGGAAAGTCAGAGTTAGGAGGAACCTTGGAACAAGGAATATCAGAGCTAGGAGGAACCTTGGAACAGGGAATGTCAGAGCTAGGAGGAACCTTGGAACAGGGAATGTCAGAGCTAGGAGGAACCTTGGAACCGGGAATGTCAGAGCTAGGAGGAACCTTGGAACCGGGAATGTCAGAGCTAGGAGGAACCTTGGAACCGGGAATGTCAGAGCTAGGAGGAACCTTGGAACAAGGAATATCAGAGTTAGGAGGAACCTTGGAACAGGGAAAGTCAGAGCTAGGAGGAACCTTGGAACAGGGAATGTCAGAGCTAGGAGGAACCTTGGAACAGGGAATGTCAGAGCTAGGAGGGACCTTAGAGCAGGTCCTGCTGCTCCTCGCCCTTAGCCACCCCAGCCCTCCCTGCTCTGGGTGATATCAGCTCCACAAGGTTCCACAAGCAGCTGGGAAAGGTTTTGTCAGCTGCCCTGCTGAGGGTTTGCAAATAGCAACGTTATCATAGAAGACAGGGGTGTATAAGACCCACCGTAGCATACGGGTTGGCCTCTGTTCATCAGTAAGCCTCCCTTTCTTCTCTGGCTGATGAGAAGCAGCCACAGCTGGGCTCTGAGAGCCTCCTTCCCCAGCTCGTCCCCCTCCTTGATGCCTGGTTCAGCTAGGAATCATGGCCTCTTGTTTTCTAGGCCTTCAGAAAACCTTCCATATAATTAGGCCCACTCAAAGGGGATCAGCCCTAAAGGGAGCTGAGGGCTGATGGGAGAAAGGAAAACGTGCCATGGGGGTACGTGAAATTGGATTGGTTGTCCTAGGGAGCTAGGAATGTATTCCCAATCGTCCCTGGCTCTGCCACTTGCAAACTGTGGGCCTCCGTTTCCTCGTCTATAAATGAGGGGGTGAGACTCTGAGATCCCTTCCAAAACAAGAGCTGCCATCTGTATTTCATGGTGGACCCTGTGAATTTTGAGAAGATTAATGTGTCCTAAACTTAATCTGGAGATACATGATGGGAAGATACATGGGCTCACCAGGCCCAGAAGAGGTCCTCTGCCTTGCCTGAGACAGCCAGCCCCTTCCTCCAAGTCTGAAGGTATCTTCTTTCCACCTTGAGCATTAAAGTCTGGGTTTGATCCTCAGTCATCCGTCCACTACTTAGTTATGTGACCTTGGATGAGTCACCTCCTTTCTCGAGGCTCCACTTGCCCTTTCCGTAAGAGGAGGGGTTGGACTAGAGAGCTCAGGCGGGCAGCAGATGGCACTGTTCCCACCCTGGGTCCTACCTCATCACTAGCCACAGGTCAGCCCTCTCCAGGGTATGGATTAATGGGTCAGAGTGAACGTCTAGTGTAGACCAAGACCTCTGTTTATTTGACGATGGCTCCCAGGCATTGGCAATCCAGAAGTCCCAAGACTGAGAGCTGAAGGGGACCTTAGAGACTCTCCGACTCCTCATGACCCAGTGGACCGTCCTGGACAAGGACAGACCTGGAATGGTTTGCTATTTCCTTTTCCAGGGAATCCTTTGTCAGGCAATCAGAGCTTAAACGACCTGCCCAAGTTCACACAGCTAGAAAGTGTCTGAAATTGGATTGGAAGTCAGTGCTCTATCCACTGAGCCACTCGGGCAAGTCACTTAACCCTGTTTGCCTCAGTTTCCTCATCTGAGAAATGAGCTGGAGAAGGAAAGGGCAAACTGCTCCAGTATCTCTGCCAAGAAAACTTGAGAGAGGGCCAGGAAGAGTCAGACCCAAGGGGACGTCCTCATTTTACAGACGAGGAAAGGATCCCAGAGAGCTGAAAGGCCTCAGTTACCCAGAGCCCCAGAGCCAGGATTTGGACCCGGGCCCTCAGCCTCCAAATTCAGGCTCTTTCTGCCATCCCTCAAGGATACCCCTGGAAGGGCAAACCAGTGTTCCTATTTGGGGGGTTCGGCTATGTTTGCCGTCTCATCTGTCAGATAACCAGGCCCGGGAGGTTAATATCGGAGAGGACCCGGGGCCAGTAGGGGACAGCAGGGGCCAATGACCCTCCCACTCTGAAAAGAGAAGACCTTTGTGTGTGCACCGGCCCTTAGAGGGGAAGGAAGAGGAAGCTGATCTGATCTGATGAGGTCCGGCGTGGCAGATGGAGCCAGCAAGTCCACATCCTCAGAAATGGGGACCCAAGACCACAACAGCTAACTAGGCATCAATAGCCCTGGGAGGGACGAAACAGGAAAGCAAGACCCACGTGCCCGGGATGGAGGTGGGAGTCAGAGAATTCTGGAGGGAGAAAGTCTTCGGAGGCCACAAGTCCAACTTGTTCCTGATGGAGAAAATCCCTTTACAACGTCCTTGGCACCATCATCAGTCAATAAACATACATTAGGCTTCGAGAGGCAAAGAAAGGCAAGTGATGGTCCCCGTACTCATGTTCTCCAAGGTGGGTGGGAATCTCTCTTAGCTCAAGCCCATTGGGACTCATCCCAGGCCCTGGCAGCTCTTTTGAGCCTGAGAGGCTTTCCCAGAAGAGAAAACCTGACCGGTGATGCGGAAAGGGGTGTCTTTTTCCCAAGGCATGTTTTAACTCACAGATGGGAAGATAGGAAGCCCCACTTTAGGTGAGGCCAATCCACGACACAGTCGGGGAGGCCATCAGAGTTTCAGTGCAGTGATATTGAGGCTATGAGAGAGGGAGGGAGGAAGAGAGAGAGAGGGAGGGAGAGAGACAGAGACAGAGAGAGAGAAAGAGAGAGAGAGGGAGGGAGAGAGACAAGGAGAGAGAAAGAGAGAGAGAGAGAGAGAGAGAGAGAGAGAGAGAGAGAGAGAGAGAGAGAGACAGAGACAGAGAGACAGAGACAGAGAGACAGAGACAGAGACAGAGACAGAGACAGAGAGAGAGAGGGAGGGAGAGAGAGAGAGGGAGGGAAGGAGGGAGAGAGAGAGGCAGAGAGAGAGACAGGGAGGGAGGGAGGGAGAGAGACAGAGAGAGACAGGGATAGAGAGACAGAGACAGAGAGAGAGAGAAAGAGAGAGAGAGACAGAGAGAGAGAGAGGGAGGAAGAGAGAGAGAGAGAGAGAGAGAGAGGGAGGGAGGGAGGGAGAGAGGGAGAGAGACAGAGAGAGAGACAGAGACAGAGAGAGAGAAAGAGAGAGGGAGAGAGACAGAGAGAGAAACAGAGACAGAGAGAGAGAAAGAGAGAGAGGGAGAAGCAGAGACAGAGAGAGAGAGGGAGGGAGAAAGAGAGACAGAGAGAGATAGAGAGGGAGGGAGGCAGGGAGAGAGAAAGGATGCTGAGAGAGAGAGGCAGAGACAGAGACAGAGACAGACAGAGACAGGGAGAGAGACAGAGACAGAGAGACAGAGAGAGAGAGGATGCTGAGAGAGGCTGCTCTAGGATTCAGCACTTACACCAAAGTAATAATAATCATAACAAAAGCAACCATCAGCATTTATGTCACTCCTTCTGTGGGCCAGGCACTGTGTTAAGGGCTGTATAAATATGATCTCATTGGAGCCTCACAACAACTCTGGGAGGTAAGTGCTATTATTATCCCCATTTTGCAGTTGAGGAAACTGAGGCAAGCAGGGTGATTGGTGGGCTTTGAGGGTTTCTTACTTTGCCAGCTCAACCGCTCAACTGATCCAATGTTGCTGCTGCTACTACCACTACCACCCCCCCACTGCTGCCCATGATGCATCACTTCTCAATAAACTCCAGGGGCTCCCTCTTTGCCACTAGACTCAAATACAAACTCCTCCTGGCACTCAAGGCCCTCCACACTCTGGATCCAAGCCAGCTTTCAGGCTTTATTAAGGTACCATTTCATTCATGTTCTCTACATGATTGCCAAATAAAACCAGCTGCCTCGGGGCATGATGAGCTCTCCCTCCCTGGAGGCCCTCCGTCAAGGGGCTGGATGGTCACATTTCAGAATCTGAAGACCCTCCTCCCTGGCAGGCTCAAGTCAGGGTTGGCCCTGAATTCTAAAAAAAAGGCCTTTGATGTGGGGTCAACAATTTTTCCACTAGAGGGAGCCAACACAAGTCTAGCGCTGGAAAGAGCCAAATGGGCCAGGCTCTCCCATTTTACAGATGAAATCTGGCCTGTGAACCAAGGGATTGCCCAAGGGCTGCCCAGGAAGAGTTCTGATTTTCTGATGGCTACCATCGCATCCTGTCTGGCCCACATGATTCTGCCACCAAGTCTGCACTCCATCCTCAATGTATGACTTGGGCAGAGTCCCTTCCTCTGTCAGGTCCCCTCCAATCCCGAATCTCTCCCAGATCCCAAGTTGGGGGGGGGGGCACTGGACTGCAGTCAGGATCGGGAGGCCCACTCAACCTGGCCTGCGCCAGTGCCTCGGCCCTCCATCACTCTCAGGGGGCAGAACTCAGGGAGGAGCGTTGCCTAGCAACTCATCAGGGCGGGGCCTTAGCCTGATGCTCCCAGATGGTCCAGGAGCCAGGAGGTGGAATATGCAGATAAATAACTCCCTCCAAGCTGAAGGACAACAACTTCCTACAACTTCAGGAGCCAGAAAGGGGAGGAGCAGGGACCCCCGGCTCATAGGAGGAGGGAAATATCTGCAGCCCTCCCACTGGATCCAGGTGCAACCCCTCGGCTGTCACCATATGCTATAGGGAGGTTGTCAATCATGTTGGGTGGTTCTAGGAGATCCCAAAACGTGTTAACTTGTCTGAAGGGCTGGTTGCAAGTTCCTGAAGATGGTTTTTCCACTGATGATCCTTAGTTATTTCAAGTTATAATAAAGATCACTGTGAGCAATGATGTGACTCAGTGGATAGAGAAGCCAGGCTCTGGGTTCAGATCTAACTTCAGACACTTCCTATCCTGAGCAAGTCATTTAGCCCCCATTGTCTAGCCCTTACCAAACTTCTGCCTTTGAACCAAAGCACTGTGTTGATTCTAAGGCAGAAGGTAAATTGAAGAATATAAACTCACCTGGAGGGTAAGCAACTATATTTTTAGATTTCCACTCTAATCATC